>NC_041384.1:503286611-503305870 GCF_002162155.2 Triticum dicoccoides
ACCCCAGGTGTGTGGTCCTGCCTCGTGGACGCCTCGGGCACCTCCTTGACGTGAGACCGACGCCAAAAATTCCTATAAATACATAAACCTCAGAAAATTAACCTAGATTGGGAGTTCCGCCGCCAGAAGCCTCCGTAGCCACCAAAAACCAATCTAGGCCCTCTCTGGCACCTTGCTGGAGGGGGCCGTCATCACCAGAGGGCATGGAGGAGAATCCCGGAGGGGCCATCATCACCATGAAGGCCAAGGACCAAAGGGAGAACCTCTCCCCATCTAGGGGGGAGGCCATGGAGGAGGAAGCACAAGGGGGAGAACCTCTCCTCCTCTCTCTCGGTGGCACCGGAGTGCCATCGAGAGGGGAATCATCACCGCGGTGATCGTCTTCATCAACATCACCACCATCATCACCATCCTCATCTCTTTTACGTGGTCCACTCTCCCACACCCCGCTGTAGGGTGTTGCAATACGTTTATGATTCACTTATAGTGGGTTGGTGAGTGACTGAAACACAAACCCGAGTAAGGGGGTTGTTGCGTATGGGAATAAAGAGGACTTGATGCTTTAATGCTATGGTTGGGTTTTACCTTAATGATCTTTAGTAGTTGCGGATGCTAGAGTTCCAATCATAAGTGCATATGATCCAAGTAGAGAAAGTATGTTAGCTTATGCCTCTCCCTCATATGAAACTGCAATAGTGATTACCGATCTTGTTAACGATTGCCTAGGACAATTCCACACACTGATCCACCATTATTCCACACTCTCTATTTATAATATTTAGTAATATATTCTAACTTCATGATAACATCACCTACTTTTATATTTTAGTTGTCCGATATCATACAAAGTTATCCTCTTCATACCCACAACCTAGTTTTATTTCTCGTTGCTAGTTGGAAGCAAACGTTCGGTGTACGTAGAGTCGTATCATTGGCAGATAGGGCTTGAGAGAATATTGATCTTACCTTTAGCTCCTTGTGGGTTCGACACTCCATACTTATCACTTCCTCCTTTGGAAATTGCTACGATGATTCCTTGCACTTGGGGATTATCACCCCTCTCATCGATCTTCAATGGCGCGCCTAACCGTGGGCCCGCGGGGTCAAAGTTGTGCATTGCAATTTTGAACATCACATACCACCCTTTTCACTCATATATATTTGGGCCACATGCTGGTGTGGCTGTCTTTTGACCCTTTGTAACGTTATTTTTTGCTGTAAAGACTCTGATGATTCTCAATGGACACGGGGTATAATATCTAAACCGTGTGCGATACAAGTGTGATGTGAATCACCATGACCGCGCAAAGCGCGAGCATATTAAGGTGGAGGTACTAGCTCAACCGTGTGCGATGCAAGTGCGCTGAAATCACCACGACTGCGCAAGCACGAGCAAAGGGTGGAGGTACTGGCTCAACCGTGTGCGGTGTAAATGCGCTGAAATCACCACGACCGCGCAAGCGCGAGCAAAGGGTGGAGGTACTGTCTTAACCGTGTGCGATGCAAGTGCATTGTAAAACCACCACCTGTGGAAGCTAAAGGCGAGCAAGTTTATTTGGAAATTAGGACGAACCGTGTGCGATAGACCAGCTAGCTAGAAATATAAAAAACAAACTACCGCCTTGAGCGTTGCAAAAATCGGTGGATCCGCGCCACTTTTCCTTATTATCATACACGCATATTGTTATTGGACCGTGCGCGATCTTGGGCACTCCCGCCCCGCATCAATTCCTTTACCCAAATTTTAGTAGCCGTCGTACTTCGACTATCGCCCACACTCCTCCAGCACCGACCTTATAGTAAAATTTTAGTAGCCGAGGCATTTGAACCGTCGCCCTCCCTCGTCCACCACCATCTCCACCCACCATTACTAAAATTTTCAGTAGTCGTGGCATATCCTCAAACACCACCCCCTCCCCCTTTGAACCCTAGATCGCGGCCGCCGCCGGCGCCGCTGCGAACCCTGTCGGTCTGCCCGTCCCTCCTAGCTTAAATAATAAAGTTCAGGTTATCCAGCGATTCCCATACCGCTGCCCCACTCCCTTGAGTTTTTAGATGAGGCCTGCGGCGTCCCTCCCTGCTAGATCCACATCCCCTGCTCCAGAATGTCATAGCCTAAGCTCGAGCATGTGTCCCGGGGAGCCCGACGAGCGTTTGGCCAAGAAGAGGTTTATCATGGTGTCTCCGACGGACGTTGGCAAGGTGGCCACCGTTCGCCCCGACCTGTCGATCTCGGAGCAACACGTCGCCGCGGAAGCCAGCAAAGACGTTGACTACGTTGCCATGCCGAAGGCTTCATGTCAGCGGGCTAGCGTATTACTATATCTCGGCAAAGCTGGCTATGACATCAAGCTTTTCCACACCGACGGCTTCACGCGGGCCATGTCACAAGTTAAGTGGTCCATCCCCAACCCCTCTGGTTCAACCGCCGCCGATCTCTTCGACGGCCCTGCCGCTGATCTCCTCCGCCAAGCGGTCAAAGATTTGCGAGCTTTATACGCCATCGAGCCCATTTTGTCACTTCTGAAGGACACTTCTACGGCGGCGGCTTGGGATCCTCAATTGCCAAGTCAGATCTCATCGACCACGACCACGGCCACAAGGAGGGAACCCATGAAGGTTCTTCCAAGGTGAAATAGCCCATTTGTGATATCAGAGAGCGCACCATGGGTCTGTGCTCTTCCAACTAGAAGGATCCCGTCCATGAAATGTGAGGCAACATTCTATCAGCAAATATTACCTTTTCTACCTTGCCAACTAGTACCCTTTGTTGCAGTAGCATTTGTCGTGCGGTGCTTTAACTGTGTCATGTTTAATTATTTCAGTTATGCAAAAATGTATTGTTCAATAGGTCTATGTGATGTTTAAGTATGAATTGTCCACTTTAGTTTCACGAATGGCTATATTTGGTTGTTTATAGTGAGTAGATGCCTTGTTTATCTGTATTTGGTTGTTAGGTTGGTTGAAGTGAGCATTTTTTTTAGTTATCGAGCAGATGCCTTGTTTATCTGTATTTGGTTCTTAGTTTGGTTGCAGTGAGTATTTTTTCAATTATCAAGCAGATGCCTTGTTTATCTGTATTTGGTTGTTAGGTTGCTTTTTTAGCATTTGTCCAGTTATCAAGCAGATGCCTTGTTTATCTGTATTTGGTTGTTAGGTTGCTTTTTTTAGCATTTCTCCAGTTATCAAGCAGATGCCTTGTTTATCTTTATCTGCTTGTTAGGTTGGTTGCAGTGAGCATTTTTCCAGTTTTCAAGCATATGCCTTGTTTATCTGTATTTGCTTGTTAGGTTGGTTGAAGTGAGACTCTGCCCAGTTTTCAATGGCTATATTTGGTTGTTATACTGGTCATTTATGCCTTCTTTATTTCAGTCATTCACGGTTCATTATGTGCAAGTCGGAATTGTGCCGCTCGACTACATCAATACTAGTTTGAACGGCTATATTTGGTTCCAGATATTCCTGGTGTAGTTAACACATGCCCTTTATTTCAGTTTTACACATTTATCCAGTGTGATGTTTAAGCATTACCTACGTTCTATTCATTTTCAACAATACCAGTTTGAATTGCAATATTTGATGGTTGTTAAGCCTGCTGTCGATAACATTGCCTTCCATTTTATATCTGCTTTAACAGCATGCTGAAACCAACACATTCAAGCTATCATTTGGAGATGATGTTGTTTACATTTGCTATATTTGTTCGATGTTAAGATTGCTGTACTTATCATGCCTTTCCACTACTTATGCAGGACAATAACGGGAGTGGCCACCATTTTCCGCCGAGGTTAGCTTCATCCCTCCGCTTGTACTCCCCCATCGTTCCATAATGTAGTGAATATAGATCCAGGCTTGGACACTAGTTAGCTTCTAATATTGACTTGTTGCTTGTAAGTACATATGCCCTTGGCAAGGACCCACGCATCGACCCTTTTTGTGTATGGGGTAATGAGATATTGATGAACAAGCATCAAGTGAGGAAACTGATAAGGATTATTAGAAAAAAGATACGAATGGTGGCAAGCAATGTTTATGCTCTATCCAACACAACAGTGAGTTGTGGGATGGTAACTACAAACTCTACAGCCTTCTCTTTTTACTGCCCATAATGAGTTGTTAGACAACAATGTCTGAATCTTTTTCGTTCCTAGCGGTTTCCGAAGCAGTTCACTCAAGATTACCTAGCAAAGACATGATAGGTGGACACGCAATGAAGGTTAAAGTATTTCATCCAGACTACAATGAGCATCGAGAAGTCCTAATGAAGACAGTGAAGGATGGACGGGCAGCCATCACAAGGGGTTGGCCTAGAGTCGTGCACGCCTTACGCATGGAGGAGGGAACAATATGGGCATCCCGCTTCACCTTCTCCAGCAACCAGAATGTCTTTCGCCTCTCTCTTTATAGTCTTTAGTACAAATGTGGTTCATCATTCTTTACTTGGTGCTTCTGTAGTTCTTCAGTATATGTACCTGTGCATTGAATTATGTATTCATGGTTGAACCTATATTTGTAATAAACATGGTTGGATATGAAATAAGTGATTGCCTACTTTCAAATTCATAACATGTGATTTTTAAATTAGGGATTAATTGGGTTAATTATGGATTAAATAGGGATTACACTGCACACGGTTTGCGAAAGCGAAACGTCTGCGATATACATGGAGATCAGAAACGTTTCTAGGATCCACTACGTGTGCGATCAATCTCCACTGCACACACGACTTTCTTTTGAAAACTGTTTGCGTTAGGCCACCTTGTGCAAACGTTTATCACATAAAAAGTGTGTGTGATGGACAACCTTTGCCACATAGTTTCTTTCTATGCACCGTGTGTGATGCATTCAATAACGCAAACGACAAAATTATTAATATCGTGTGCACTGGCAACGCTATCACAAACGATTTAACGGGGAAAATTGTGTGTGATGTACCTGTGAACGGAAACATTTTCCTTGGAGCGACTATGTGGGATGTGCGTACAAACGGAAACGTTTAGCGGGGACTGACTGTGTGGGATGTACATGCGACCGGAAACAATTTCGCCATATAATTGTATTTTTTTAGCTCTACTGTACGTATTTTCGTATTTGAGCGCTCGACGGTCGCACACGACCTCATTTTGTCGAACGTGTGTGCCAGGAGGGCATATCCCCGACGGTTTCTAGGTTGTGTGGGAAGGACCCCCTTATCGCCCACACTCACTTGGCGACGGTTCCAGATGTTGTCGCGAAAAGGGGTTAAAACCATTTGTTTAGGACCGACGTGCACCAGTGTGTGTTCGATATTTTGATAGTATGTATGTTGTGATTCCCTTAGTGGTGTCATGTGAACATCGACTACATGAAACTTCACCATATTTGGGCCTAAGGGAATGCATTGTGGAGTAGCAATTAGATGATGGGTTGCAAGAGTGACATAAGATTAAACCCCAGTTTATGCGCTATTCCGTAAGGGACCGATTGGATCCAAAAGTTTAATGCTATAGTTAGAATTTATTTGTAATACTTTTCTTGTAGTTGAGGATGCTTGCGGGAGGGTTAATCATAAGTAGGAGGTTTGTTCAAGTAAGAGCAGCACCTAAGCACCGGTCCACCCATATATCAAATTATCAAAGTAGCGAACACGAATTAAACCAATATGATGAAAGTGACTAGATGAAATTCCCGTGTACCCTCAAGAACGCTTTGCTTATCATAAGAGACCGTTTTGGCATATCCTTTGCCTCAAAAGGATTGGGCTACCTTGCTGCACTTTTGTTACTATTATCGTTACTTGCTTGTTACAAATTATCTTGCTATCAAACTACTCTGCTACTTACAATTTCAGCACTTGCAGACATTACCTTACTAGAAACTACTTGTCATTTCCTTATGCTCCTCGTTTGGTTCGACACTCTTACTTATCGAAAAGAGCTACAATTGATCCCCTATACTTGTGAGTCATTAGCATATCGTTAAAATCAATAGGAGCACTTCTACTAGCAACCAATTTCACAAGAGCATCAACTTTTTCACTCAAAGAAGAAATTTCTTCAACAAAATTAACTTTTTTACTAGTAGGAGCTCTTTCGGTATGCCATTGCGAATAATTTTCCATGATATTATCAAGAAATTTGGTGGCTTCACCCAAAGTAATTTCCATAAAAGTACCATCCGCGGTGGAATCTAAAATATTACGAGAAACAAAATTCAAACCCGCATAAATTTTTTGTATGATCATCCAAAGATTTAACCCATGAGTTGGGAAATTCCTTAGCATCATTTCCATCCTTTCCCAAGATTGTGCAACATGCTCATGTTCATGTTGCTTGAAATTCATGTTCTAGGTTCTAAGGGAAATAATTTTTGCGGGCGTAAAATACTTAGTGATAAAAGCATCTTTGCACTTATTCCAAGAATTGATACTATTGCGAGGCAAAGAAGAGAACCAATTTTTTGCAGAATCACACAAAGAAAACGGAAATAATTTCATATTCACCACATCATTGTCCACATCTTTTTTCTTTTGCATATTGCATAATTCCACAAGGTATTAATATGGGACGCGGCATCCTCATTAGGAGTACTGGAAAATTGATCTTTCATAACAAGATTCAACAAAGCAAGATAAATATCACAAGACTCCGCACTAGTGGCGGGAGGAGCAAGTGGAGTGCCAATAAAATCATTGTTGTTGGTATTTGAGAAATCACACAACTTGGTGTTGTCTTGAGTCATGATGACTACACAACAAGATTGCACTCAAAAATAGACCCGACAAGAAAACGGCGAACGGAAAAAGAGGGGCGAATAAAACGGCAATTTTTTGTGAAGTGGGGGAGAGGAAAATGAGAGGCAAATGAAAAATAATGTAAATTGAGAGGAGATGAGATTTGTGATTAGGAACCTGGTATATGTTGAAGATCCTCCCCGGCAACGGCGCCAGAAATTCCTTTTGATGTCGCTTGAAGCTATGTCGGTATTTCCCAAAGAGGAAGGGATGATGCAGCACAGCGGCGGTAGGTATTTCCCTCAGATATGAAACCAAGGTTATCGAACCAGTAGGAGAACCAAGTAACACAACGTAAACAGCCCCTGCACACAGATAACAAGTCCTCACAACCCGACGTGTTAAAGGGGTTGTCAATCCCTTCCGGGTACGGCGCCTCAAGTTAGGCAAATGGACGTGAGATAAAATTGTAGTAGATTGATAGATTGAATGCAAAATAAAATAAATAATAATAAATTGCAGCAAGGTATTTTTATATTTTTGGTTTAATAGATCTGAAAATAAATGCAAAGGAAAAGTAGATCGCAAAGGCAAATATATGAGAAAGAGACCCGGGGGCCGTAGGTTTAACTAGTGGCTTCTCTCGAGAAAAATAGCAAATGGTGGGTGACAAAATTACTATTGGTCAATTGAAAGAACTTCAAATACTCATGACGATATCTAGGAAATGATCATTACATAGGCATCACATCCAAGATTAGTATACCGACTCCTGCCTACATCTACTACTATTACTCCACGCATCGACCGCTATCCAGCATGTATCTAGTGTATTAAGTTCATGGAGAAACAGAGTAATGCAATAAGAATGATGACATGATGTAGACAAGATCTATCTATGTAGAGATAGACCCCATCGTTTTATCCTGGGTAGCAACGGTACATACGTGTTGGTTCCCCTTCTGTCACTGGGATCAAGCACCGTAAGATCGAACCCACTACAACGCACCTCTTCCCATTGCAAGATAAATAGATCAAGTTGGCCAAAAAAACCCAAATAACTAAGAGGAAATACAAGGCTATAAGCAAATATTGCATAAAAGAGATCAAAGAAACTCAAATACTTTCATGGATATAAAAGGATAGATCTGATCATAAATTCAAAGTTCATCGATCCCAACAAACACACCGCAAAAGAGTTACATCATATGGATCTCCAAGAGACCATTGTATTGAGAATCAAGAGAGAGAGAGAGAGAGAGAGGAAGCCATCTAGGTACTAACTACGGACCCGAAGGTCTACAAAGAACTACTCACGGATCATCGGAGAGGCACCAATGGAGGTGGTGAACCCTATCTGAGATGGTGTCTAGATTGGATCTGCTGGTTCTGGACTCTGCGGTGGCTGGATGAATATTCCGTTGATTCCCCTAGGGTTTTGAGAATATTGTGGTATTTATAGAGCAAAGAGGCGGTCTGGGGGCACCCGAGGTGGGCACAACCCACCAGGGCGCGCCTGGGCCTCCTGGCGTGCCCTGGTGGGTTATGCTCTCCTCAGAGCACCCCCCAGGCATAGCCAGGGCCCATTATGTTCCTTCTAGTCCAAAAACAATCTCTATAAAGTTTTGTTGTGTTTGGACTCCGTTTGATATTGATTTCCTGCGACGTAAAAAACAAGTAGAAAACATCACTTGGCACTTGGCACTATGTCAATAGGTTAGTACCAAAAAAAGATATAAAATGACTATAAAATGATTATAAAACATCCAAGATTGATAATATAATAGCATGGAACAATCAAAAATTATAGATACATTGGAGACGCATCAGTGCGATCTATGATGTCTCTTACCGGTTTACCACTATCGTTTTGGGGTTATGCTTTAGAGACGGATGCATTCACGTTAAATAGGGCACCATCAAAATCCATTGAGACGACACCATATGAAATGTGGTTTAGAAAGAAACCCAAGCTATCATTTCTTAAAGTTTGGGGCTGCGATGCTTATGTGGAAAAGCTTCAACCTGAGAAACTCGAACCCAAATCAGATAAATGTGTCTTCATAGGATACCCAAAGGAGACTGTTGGGTACAGCTTCTATCACAGATCCGAAGGCAAGATATTCGTTGCTAAGAATGGATCCTTTCTAGAGATGGAGTTTCTCTCTAAAGAAGTGAGTGGGAGGAAAGTAGAACTTGACGAGGTAATTTGTACCTTCTCCAGAATTGGAAAGTAGTTCATCACAGAGATCAGTTCCAGTGATTCCTACACCAATTAGTGAGGAAGCTAATGATAATGATCATGAAACTTCAGATCAAGTTACTACCGAACCTCGTAGGTTAACCAGAGTACGATCCGCACCAGAGTGGTATGGTAATCCTGTTCTGGAAGTCATGTTACTAGACCATGACGAACCTACAAACTATGAGGAAGCGATGATGAGCCTAGATTCCATGAAATGGCTTGAGGCCATGAAATTTGAGATGGGGTCCATGTATGAGAACAAAGTGTGGACTTTGGTTGACTTGCCCAATGATCAGCAAGCCATAGAGAATAAATAGATCTTCAAGAAGAAGACTGACGCTGACGGCAATGTTACTGTCTACAAAGCTCGACGTGTTGCGAAAGGTTTTCGACAAGTTCAAGGAGTTGACTATGATGAGACCTTCTCACCCGTAGCGATGCTTAAGTCTGTCTGAATCATGTTAGATATTGCCGCATTTTGTGATTATGAAATTTGGCAAATGGATGTAAAAACTGCATTCCTTAGTGGATATCTTAAAGAAGAGTTGTATATGATGCAACCAGAAGGTTTTGTCGATCCTATAGGTGCTAACAAAGTGTGCAAGCTCCAGTGATCCATTTATGGACTGGTGCAAGCCTCTCGGAGTTGGAATATACACTTTGATAGTGTGATCACAGCACATGGTTTTATACAGACTTTTGGAGAAGCCTGTATTTACAAGAAAATGAGTGGGAGCTCTGTAGCATTTCTAATATTATATGTGGATGACATATTGTTGATTGGAAATAATACAGAATTTCTCGATAGCATAAAGGGATACTTGAATAAGAATTTTTCAATGAAAGACCTTGGTGAAGCTGCTTATATATTGGGCATCAAGATCTATAGAGGTAGATCAAGACGCTTAATTGGACTTTCACAAAGCACATACCTTGATAAAGTTTTAAAGAAGTTCAAAATGGATCATTCAAAGAAAGGGTTCTTGCATGTGTTACAAGGTTTGAAGTTGAGTCTGACTCAATGCCCGACCACTGCAAAAGATAGAGAGAAAATGGAAGTCATTCCCTATGCCTCAGCCATAGGTTCTATCATGTATGCAATGCTGTGTACCAGACCTAATGTGTACCTTGCTACAAGTTTAGCAGGGAGGTACCAAAGTAATCCAGGAGTGGATCACAGGACAACGGTCAAGAACATCCTGAAATAACTGAAAAGGACTAAGGATATGTTTCTCATTTATGGAGGTGACAAAGATCTTGTCATAAATGGTTACATCGATGCAAGCTTTGACACTGATCCGGATGACTCTAAGTCACAAAAATGGATACGTATTTATATTGAATGGTGGAGCTATAAGTTGGTGTTGTTCCAAGAAGAGCATCATGGCAGGATCTACGTGTGAAGCGGAGTACATAGCTGCTTCGGAAGCAGCAAATGGACGAGTCTAGATATAGGATTTCATATCCGATCTAAGTGTAATACCTAGTGCATCGGGTCCAATGAAAATCTTTTGTGACAATACTGGAGAAATTGCCTTGGCGAAGGAATCCAGGTTTCACAAGAGAACAAAACACATCAAGAGATGCTTCAACTCCATCTGCGATCAAGTCAAGGAGGGAGACAGAGATTTGCAAAGTACATATGGATCTGAATGTTGTAGACCCGTTGACTAAGCCTCTTCCACGAGAAAAACATGATCAACACCAAGACTCCATGGGTGTTAGAATCATTACTATGTAATCTAGATTATTGACTCTAGTGCAAGTGGGAGACTGAAGGAAATATGCCCTAGAGGCAATAATAAAGTTGTTATTTATATTTCCTTATATCATGATAAATGTTTATTATTCATGCTAGAATTGTATTAACTGGAAACTTAGTACATGTGTGAATACATAGACAAAACAGAGTCTCCCTAGTATGCCTCTACTTGAATAGCTCGTTAATCAAAGATGGTTAAGTTTCCTGACCATAAACATGTGTTGTCATTTGATGGACGGGATCACATCATTAGAGAATGATGTGATGGACAAGACCCATCCATTAGCTTAGCATAATGATCGTTTAATTTTATTGCTATTGCTTTCTTCATGACTTACACATATTGCTCTGACTATGAGATTATGCAACTCCCGAATACTGGAGGAACACTTTGTGTGCTATCAAACATCACAATGTAACTAGGTGATTATAAAGATACTCTACAGGTGTCTCCGAAGGTGTTTGTTGAGTTGGCATAGATCGAGATTAGGATTTGTCAATCCAACTACCAGAGAGGTATCTCTGGGCCCTCTCGGTAATGCACATCACTATAAGCCTTGTAAGCAATACGACTAATGAGTTAGTTACGGGATGATGCATTACAGAACGAGTAAAGAGACTTGTCGGTAATAAGATTGAACTAGGTATGATGATGCCAACGATCGAATCTCGGGCAAGTAACATACCAATGACAAAGGGAATAACATATGAGGTTATCGGTTTGACCGTTAAAGATCTTCATAGAATATGTAGGAGCCAATATGAGCATCCAGGTTCCGCTATTGGTTATTGACCAGAGATGTGTCTCGGTCATGTCTACATAGTTCTCGAACCCGTAGGGTCCCCACGCTTAACGTTCGATGACGATTTGTATTATGAGTTATGTGTTTTGGTGACCGAAGTTTGTTCGGAGTCCCGGATGAGATCACGAACATGGCGAGGAGTCTCGAAATGGTCGATAGGTAAAGATTGATATATTGGAAGGTTATATACGGACACCGGAATGGTTCCGAAGAAGATCAGGGATTTTTCAGAGTACCGGGAGGTTACCGGAACCCCCCGGGAAAGTTAATGGGCCTATTGGGCCATAGAGGAGAGAGGGAGGCTGCCACAGGAGGTGGCTCCCCCCCCCAAGCCAATCTGAATTGGACAAGGGGTGGGGGCGCGGCCCCCCTTTCCTTCTCCCTCTCCTCCCTTTCCCATTTCCCCTCTCCGATAGAAGGAAGGAGGGGGGTCGAATCCTACTAGGAACGGAGTCCTAGTAGGACTCCCCCCTCTTGGAGAGCCCCCCTTTGGTCGTCCTCTGATACGTCTCCATCGTATCTGTAATTTTTGATTGTTTCATGTCGATATTATACAACTTTTATACACTTTTGGCAAATTTTTATATGATTTATTGGACTTTTGGCAACTCTCCTCCCATCTAGGGGCGAGGCGAAGGAAGAAGAAGAAGAAGGAGGGGCTCTCTCCCCCTCTCTCCCGGTGGCGCCGGAGTGCCGCTGCTACCTCTTGAGCATGCGTTGGTTTTCCCTTGAAGAGTAAAGGGTGTTGCAGCAAAGTAGCGTAAGTATTTCCCTCAGCTTTTGAGAACCAAGGTATCAATCCAGTAGGAGATAACAAGCAACTCACCTAGTACCTGCACAAACAATCAAGAACCTTGCAACCAATGCGATAACGGGGTTGTCGATCCCTTCATGGTCACTCACAAAAGTGAGTTCTAATAAAGATAGTAAGATAGATATTTTTGGTATTTTTGTTGTATATTTTGTAAAGTAAAGATTTCAAAATAGTAAACGAGATGCGATGCAAATAAAAAGAGATGCAATATAATAAGAAAGAGACCCGGGGGCCATAGGTTTCACTAGTGGCTTCTCTCATGATAGCATGCATTACGATGGGTGAACAAATTACTGCTGAGCAATTGATAGAAGAGTGCATAGTTATGAGAATATCTAGGAAATGATCATGAATATAGGCATCACGTCCGTGTTAAGTAGACCGAAACAATTATGCATCTACTACTATTACTCCACACATCGACCGCTATCCAGCATGCATCTAGAGTATTAAGTTCATAAGAACAGAGTAATGCATTAAGCAAGGTGACATGATGTAGAGGGATAAACTCAAGCAATATGATACAAAACCCATCTTTTTATCCTCGATGGCAACAATACAATACGTGCCTTGGTGCCCCTACTGTCACTGGGAAAGGACACCGCAAGATTGAACCCAAAGCTAAGCGCTTCTCCCATTGCAAGAAAGATCAATCTATTAGGCCAAACTGAACCGATAATTCAAAGAGACTTGCAAAGATATCATATCATGCATATAAGAATTCAGAGAAGAACCAAATATTATTCATAGATAAACTTGATCATAAATCCAAAATTCATCGGATCTCGGCAAACACACCGCAAAAAGTATTACATTGAATAGATCTCTAAGAACATCGAGGAGAACTTTGTATTGAGAACCAAAAAGAGAGAAGAAGCCATCTAGCTAATAACTATGGACCCGAAGGTCTGTGGTAAACTACTCACACATCATCGGAGAGGCTATGGTGTTGATGTAGAAGCCCTCCGTGATCGATTCCCCCTCCGGCAAATCGCCGGAAAAGGCCCCAGATGGGATCTCATGGGTACAGAAGGTTGCGGCGGTGGAAAAGTGGTTTCGTGGCTCCCCGTGATGTTTTTAGGGTATAATAGTATATATAGGCGAAAGAAGTACGTCGGTGGAGCTCCGTGGGTCCCATGAGGGTGGGGGGCGCCCTCCTGCCTCGTGGCCGCCTCGCGGACTTCCAGACTTCCACTCCAAGTCTCCTAGATTGCGTTTGTTCCAAGAAAGATCCTCGCGAAGGTTTCGTTCCTTTTGGATTCTGTTTGATATTCCTTTTCTGCGAAATACTAAAATAGGCAAAAAAAACATAAACTGGCACTGGGCCTCCGGTTAATAGGTTAGTCCCAAAAATAATATAAAAGAGCATATTAAAGCCCATTAAACATCCAAAAAATATAATATAATAGCATAGAACAATAAAAAATTATAGATACGTTGGAGACGTATCAAGCATCCCCAAGCTTAATTCCTGTTCATCCTCGAGTAGCTAAATGATAAAAATAGAATCTTTGATGTGGAATCCTACCTAACATAATTTTCAATGTAATTTCCTTTATTGGGGCATGAATGTTCAGATCCGAAAGATTCAAGACAAAATTTTAATATTGACATAAAAATAATAATACTTCAAGCATACTAACCAAGCAATTATGTCTTCTCAAAATGACATAGCCAAAGAAAGATCATGCCTACAAAATCATATAGTTTGGCTATGCTTCATTTCCGTCACACAAAATGCTTCAATCATGCACAACCCCGATGACAAGCCAAGCAATTGATTCATACTTTAGCATTCTCATACTTTTTCAACTTTCACGCAATATATGAGCGCGAGCCATAGACATAGCACTATAAATGGAATAGAATGGTGGTTGTGGAGAAGACAAAAAAGGAAGATAGTCTCACATCAACTAGGCGTATCAATGTGCTATGGAGATGCCCATCAATAGATATCAATATGAGTGAGTAGGGATTGCCATGCAACGGATGCACTAGAGCTATAAGTGTATGAAAGCTCAACAAAAGTAACTAAGTGGGTGTGCATCCAACTTACTTGCTCACGAAGACCTAGGGCAATTTGAGGAAGCCCATCATTGGAATATACAATCCAAGTTCTATAATGAAAAATTCCCACTGGTATATGAAAGTGACAACATAAGAGACTCTCTATCATGAAGATCATGGTGCTACTTTGAAGCACAAGTGTGGAAAAAGGATAGTAACATTGCCCCTTCTCTCTTTTTCTCTCATTTTTTTGTTTGGGCCTTCTCCTTTTTTTGGCCTCTTTTGTCCGTCCAGAGTCTCATCCCGACTTGTGGGGGAATCATAGTATCCATCATCCTTTCCTCACATGGGACAATGCTCTAATAATGAAGATCATCACACTTTTATTTACTTACAACTCAAGAATTACAACTCGATACTTAGAACAAAATATGACTCTATGTAAATGCCTCCGGCAGTGTACCGGGATGTGCAATGAATCAAGAGTGACATGTACGAAAAATTATGAATGGTGGCCATGCCACAAATACAATGTCAACTACATGATCATGCAAACCAATATGACTATGATGAATCGTGTCATAATAAATGGCACAATGGAAAGTTGCATGGCAATATATCTCGGGATGGTTATGGAAATGCCATAATAGGTAGGTATGGTGGCTGTTTTGAGGAAGGTAAATGATGTGTTTATGGTAGCGGTGAAAGTTGCGCGGCACAAGAGAGGCTAGCAATGGTGGAAGGGTGAGAGTGCGTATAATCCATGGACTCAACACTAGTCATAAATAACTCACATACTTATTGCAAAAATCTACAAGTCATCAAAAGCAAGCACTATGCGCATGCTCCTAGGGGGATAGATTGGTAGGAAAAGACCATCGCTCGTCCCCGACCGCCACTCATAAGGAAGGCAATCAAAGAAACACCTCATGCTTCAAATTTGTCACACAACGGTTACCATACGTGCATGCTACGGGACTTGCAAACCTCAACACAAGTATTTCTCAATTTCACAATTACTCAACTAGCACGACTCTAATATCACCATCTTCATATCTCAAAACAATCATCAAGTATCAAACATCTCATAATATTCAATGCATTCTATATGAGAGTTTTTATTATACCCATCATGTTAGGACTAATTTTATAAACAAAGCAAATTACCATGTTGTTCTAAAAGACTCTCAAAATAATATAAGTGAAGCATGAGAGATCAATAATTTCTATAAAATAAAACCACCACCGTGCTCTAAAAAGATATAAGTGAAGCACTAGAGCAAAATTATCTAGCTCAAAAGATATAAGTGAAGCACATAGAGTATTCTAATAAATTCCAATTCATGTGTGTCTCTCCCAAAAGGTGTGTACAGCAAGGATGATTGTGGTAAACTAAAAAGCAAATACTCAAATCATACAAGACGCTCCAAGCAAAACACATATCATATGGTGAATAAAAATATAGCATCAAGTAAAGTTACCGATAGGCGAAGACGAAAGAGGGGATGCCTTCCGGGGCATCCCCAAGCTTAGACTTTTGGTTGTCCTTGAATTTTACCTTGGGGTGCCTTGGGCATCCCCAAGCTTAGGCTCTTGCCATTCCTTATTTCAAAATCCATCAAATCTTTACCCAAAAATTTGAAAACTTCACAACACAAAACTTAACAAAAAATCTCACGAGCTCCGTTAGTATAAGAAAACAAACCACCACTTTAATGTATTGTAATTAACTCATTTTTATTTATATTGGTGTTAAACCTACTGTACTCCAAATTCTCTATGGTTCATACCCCTGATACTACCCATAGATTCATCAAAATAAGCAAACAACACACGAAAAACAAAATCTGTCAAAACAGAACAGTCTGTAGCAATCTGGAGGTTTCGAATACTTCTGTAACTCCAAAAATTCTGAAAAATTAGGAAGACCTAAATAATTTGTGTATTGATATACTGCTATTGGAATTGGTATTTTATCGCTCTCTGGTAAAAAATGAAAATTATTTTTGTGAGCGCATACATTCTGTTTTTATCAGCAAGATCAAACAACAATCACCCAAGAAGATCGTAAAGGCTTTACTTGGCACAAGCACAAATTAAAACATAAAAAACACAATCATAACAGAAGCTAGATGAATTTTTTATTACTAAATATGAACAAAAAGCAAAGAACAAAAATAAAATTGGGTTGCCTCCCAACAAGCGCTATCATTTAATGCCCCTAGCTAGGCATTGAGATTTCAATGATGCTCACATGAAAGACAAGAATGAGAGCACAAAGAGAGCATCATAAAACATGTGACAAACACACTTGAGTCTAACATACTTCCTATGCATAGGCATTTTATAAGCAAATAAATTATCAAGGCAAGCAAAAACTAACATGTGCAAGGAAGAAGAAAGAGACGATAGCAATCTCAACATGAAGAGAGGTAATTTAGTAACATGAAAATTTCTACAACCATATTTTCCTCTCTCATAATAATTACATGTAGTATCATAAGCAAATTCAACAATATAGCTATCACGAAACATATTCTTAACACGATCCACATGTATGCAAAGTTGACACTCTTTCAAAATAGTGGGATTAACATTAACTAAAGTCATGACCTCCAAACCCACTTTTATCAAAAACTTCATAAGATAGAACATTCTCCAAATATGTGGTATCTAAAATTGACACTCTTACAAACCCACTTTAAATATTATTGCAAACATTATTATCAATCTCATATATTCATCATGGGGCTTAAATAAATTTTCAAGATCCTAAGAAGAATCACCCCAATCATGATCATTGCAACAAGTAGTGGACATAGCAAAACTAGCATCCCCAAGCTTAGGGTTTTGCATATTATTAGCACAATTGACATTCATAGAATTTACAATAACATCATTGCAATCATGTTTTTTATTGAAAGATCTATCATGAATCACTTCATAAAGCACTTCATCACAATTTTTAGATTCACGGATTTCAAGAAAAACTCCATAAAGATAATCTAGTGCACTCAACTCACTAGCAATAGGTTCATCATAATTGGATCCTTTAAAAAGGTTATCAAGTGCATGGGGATCCATAAACTCTTAGCAAGCGAAGATGCAAGCAAAAAGAAGGCACATGGTAACACAAGATCGAACGGAAGAAGGGCAAAAGAAAAGGCAAAGGATTTAGAAAATCGTTTTAGAAGTGGGGGAGAGGAAAACGAGAGGCAAATGGCAAATAATGTAATGTGAGGGAGAAGAGTTTATGATGGGTACTTGGTATGTCTTGACTTGGCATCGATCTCCCCGGCAACGGCGCCAAAAATCCTTCTTGCTACCTCTTGAGCATGAGTTGGTCTTCCCTTGAAGAGGAAAGGGTGATGCAGCAAAGTAGCGTAAGTATTTCCCTCAGTTTCTGAGAACCAGGGTATCAATCCAGTAGGAGATAACATGCAACTCACCTAGTACCTGCACAAACAATCAAGAGCCTTGCAGCCAATGCGATAACGGGGTTGTCAATCCCTTCACGGTCACTCGCAAAAGTGAGATCTGATAAAGATAGTAAGATAAATATTTTTGGTATTTTTGTTGTATATTTTGGAAAGTAAAGATTGCAAAATAGTAAACGAGATGTGATGTAAATAAAAAGAGATGCAATATAATAAGAAAGAGACCCGGGGGCCATAGGTTTCACTAGTGGCTTCTCTCATGATAGCATGCATTAAGGTGGGTGGACAAATTACTGCCGAGCAATTGATAGAAGAGCGCATAGTTATGAGGATATCTAGGCAATGATCATGAATATAGGCATCACGCTCGTGTTAAGTAGACCGAAACGATTCTGCATCTACTACTATTACTCCACACATCGACCGCTATCCAGCATGCATCTAGAGTATTAAGTTCATAAGAACAGAGTAATGCATTAAGCAAGATGACATGATGTAGAGGGATAAACTCAAGCAATATGATATAAACCCCATCTTTTTATCCTCGATGGCAACAATACAATATATGCCTTGCTGCCCCTACTGTCACTGGGAAAGGACACCGCAAGATTGAACCCAAAGCTAAGCACTTCTCCCATTGCAAGAAAGATCAATCTAGTAGGCCAAACTAAACCGATAATTTGAAGAGACTTGCAAAGATATTAAATCATGCATATAATAATTTAGAGAAGAACCAAATATTATTCATAGATAAACTTGATCATAAATCCACAATTCATCGGATCTCGGCAAACACACCGCAAAAAGTATTACATCGAATAGATCTCCAAGAACATCGGAGAGAACTCTGTATTGAGAACTAAAGAGAGAGAAGAAGCCATCTAGCTAATAACTATGGTCCCGAAGGTCTGTGGTAAACTACTCACACATCATCGGAGAGGCTATGGTGTTGATGTAGAAGCCCTCCGTGATCGATTCCCTCTCCGGCAGATAGCCGGAAAAGGCCCCAGATGGGATCTCACGGGTACAAAAGGTTGCGGTGGTGGAAAAGTGGTTTTGTGGCTCCCCCTGATGTTTTTAGGGTATAAGAGTATATATATAGGCAAAAGAAGTACGTCGGTGGAGCTCCGTGGGGCCCACGAGGGTGGGGGTGTGCCTACCCCCTAGGCGCGCCCTCCTGCCTCGTGGCCGCCTCGCCGACTTCCAAACTTCCACTCCAAGTCTCCTGGATTACATTTGTTTCAAGAAAGATTCTCGCGAAGGTTTCATACCGTTTGGATTTCGTTTGATATTCCTTTTCTGTAAAACAATAAGACCTCGTTTGGTTGCAGGGTTTCCCGGGGGATCCCTGTTGTTTCCCCGGGCCGGAGAACCACGGGCTGAGTTGGGCCAGGGAAACCGAGTTGGTCATTTGGACCGCATCCATCTCGGGGTAACCCTGCCCGACCCCATCCATCTCAGGGAGGAAACCCACGATCC
>NC_041384.1:503306177-503446651 GCF_002162155.2 Triticum dicoccoides
TGAGCTCCTCCGCCGGCGACAAGAAGCGACGCTCCCGACCCCCTCCCTCCGGTGCTGAGGATCCAAGCTCCGTCCCTCCAGCGACGGCGACGGACCGCGGCCGTCACCGTTCTCCTTCCCCGGATCTCCCCTCCGCCTCCAAGCTCCGATCCCCTCTGGCGACGGCGGCGGCAACGGTTTTGCAGACGTTACTATCTCATATGATCAAGGGTTTGCCCCCTCCTCCTTCCCCCATATTTTTCTTTTCAGTTCATGGCTTCACCATCCCTGATCTTGAACCACCGGTTCCATACGAGCTTGTATTTTTCTTGTGTAGTTCTTGAACCACCAGTTCCGTATGAGTTGTATTTTCATGTGTGCCAGCTACGATTTGTTTCTATGTAGCATGCTATGCCGCCCATCGAATTGTGAAAAGTAGTCTGAAGCTTGATGCATATAGTGGCTCATACATTTGGTAAAACTTTGGACTTGTATGCACCAGATTGGGTCAGTTGGTTCAGTTTCATAGCTATGTATCTGTCCATGGTACTTTCATTGTTGACATCAGATTTCATATGTTATATGAGGTACAGAACACTGATTACTTATTAGATTTAGATACAAGCAGATCAATATAGTTGTATGAATCAAGCTCTTGTGAGAAGGTGACATTTGTGAGCAACTATTCTGCATATATTTTAGATAGAAACTAGCAAAACAGCGCCACTATTTTTTTTTAATTGACATGAATCAATGCCACACCACTCTTGCCTTAAGAACGTGTAAGAACTGGACTGCTCCGGATTCTTTTTTTGCCCATCTAGTTTGGCCGCCGTCAAATATTTATTTGCGACATGAATTCACGCCACCACCCTTGCCTTAAGAACGTCTGAGAACGGGACTGCTCTAGTTACCTTTTTTTGTCCATCAAGGTTGGTTGTCGTCAAATGTTTACTTGTACGTGTTCTTTTTGGATGTACTTAAGTGCCTTCTCGATTCCAATCTGGCCTAGGTAAAAAATGTTTTGACTCCTACGTACAAATCTATATTAGCTTCTTTAAATCTGTACCATTCTTGTTTGCTAGTTAAATCTAGTCCGTTCATTCTAATGATACAATAGATAGTAACTCGAGCACTGCTGCATGTTGTAGGCTTTTCAACTCACTATATGAGTTTGATCTTGTTATCTTTAATCGGTCGTTGAGAAGAAAGCAAGAAAGGTATGGGAAAGCTTAAATTTATTGGTTGGTATGAATTGAACAACTAGCCAAGAAGAGATGTGATTGGTGATGTTTATGTTCTGAGTTCTGCTGCCGTGTACATGATAAATCTTTTGCTGCTGGTTCTTCTTAGATGAACCAAAGAGTAAAGGTACAAGTGAGATGATTTGTTTCCTTCCTAAGGTGTATAGTTGTACCTCCAAGATAGGCAAGAGCAATTTAATAGTTCATTTTAGTTTTCTACCTATAGTTCCAGGAAGGTGGAGCTGTAGCTGGAAGGTATAGGAGACATATGTAGCTTACTTTTGTCTTGTTTGTTCACTTCCAGGTAGATGGATATACGGTTGTTTATAGCAAAGCATGAGTAGAAATGGTTGCAAATGTGCAAATAAAGGTGTATAGTAGAATCACATATCTTTTTGTTTGTTATACATCTATTTCAAGCAGACCAGCTGTTGATTTCTCTTCATTGGCTTTGGTTTCATCATGCCTTTGTTTACACTCAGGCACTCAGCAGATCAGTTGTGGTGTGACACCTATTTAATGGCGTGTTTAATGCTCTCACAAACCCATGATCAAAGAACGACCATATATTGATATGCATAAGTTTATAAGTTGTTTATTGACCTTTATGCAGTTTTGTGTCTTCAGTGCAGATGATCGCGCCGTGATTTTGCCATGTAAGGACCTGGAAAATGAACCAATGGTAGTTCTTGGAGGGTAAACTCTGTCCATCGTTGTTCTCTTTGTACATACCCATTGAGACAAACAATATTATTTTGCGTCTACTCTTTATTCACTTACTTCAATATGTCTTAGATTAATCGAAGCAATATTTTTTTCTTGAATATGTTGATACAATTTTATGTGCATTTATTTTGAAAGTGCATATTTTCCCATGGCATGAAGGTCTTAGATATATCAGGGTGAGCACAACAAAAAGCATTGCAAGTCGTTCATTTGATTTAAGCGTAGTTGGTAATGTATTACACCAATCATAATATAATAATGAACGACATTGTGATCTTACGTCGCTGCAAAGCGCATGATTACTTCAAGTGAATATTAAATCTGAGTACTTTGTAGTGATTGCAAGTGGCATTTTGGTTCTTAGGACATTCTGATTATGAGTACTTTGTAGAGCTTCAAAGAAGCTTGAAGAAATTAATATTTTTTTCGCAAGCAATTTATTCGATTTTTTAATGCACACTGCACATATCATATATTGGTTCATACTATTTCATCTTAATCCATTTATACTTAAAAATAGTCTATTGAAACTGAACTGGAATATTTTGTGTAGTTCTGTCAACATCAAGATGCGGTACCTGATGTCCATGCAGAGTGGAGAAATGACTTGAGTAGGGCTAGTGATCGCCTCCTTGTTGTTCATCTAATTTGAAAGTATCTCTGCCTTGGACATGGAAAGTGATAATTCAATTTTCTTTTGTTGTGAACAAATTTGAATGATGATAGCACATGAAAACGATTTAGGCCAACAGTTGATCTCAATGAGATGTGGACTGATCGGTATCTGAACCCTTGTGAACTGATGGTTTTATGTATTTGTTTATATGAATTGTGAGATTTTATGTATTTGTTTTTTTAGAAATTTGTGGAATTCTTATCTGTGGTCCATTGTTATCGGTAGAATTTTGTATGAATGCTTTGAAATTTTGTATGTACAGATCTGTTGTTATCTGTGTAGCAAAGTCGCTTGTGATATGTGTTAATTTGAGGGTTTTCCTTCCCTCCCCCTTGTGGCCATTTGGGAACCTGGGCAGTGGAAAGATCTCCCACGTGGTGGGAGGGAAACCATGAGCACAGAACCCCCCCCCCCCCACCAGGGGTTTATTGCCCTGGTTTTTTCTACCCAACATCCAAACGAGAAGCCTAATATAGGAAAAAACAGAAACTGGCACTAGGCCTCCGTTTAATAGGTTAGTCCCAAAATTAATATAAAAGAGCATATTAAAGCCTATTAAACATCCAAAACAGATAATATAATAGCATTGAACAATAAAAAATTATAGATACGTTGGAGACGTATCAGCCGCCGGGGCAAGGATTGTGACGGCGATCTACATCAACAATCTTGCTACCATCAACACCAACTTTCTCCCCCTCTATGCAGCGGTGTAACACCTCTTCTCCTCGTTGTAATCTCTACTTAAACATGGTGCTCAACTCCATACATTATTTCCCAATGATCTATGGTTATCCTATGATGTTTGAGTAGATCCGTTTTGTCCTATTGGTTAATCGTGATCTTGATTGGAATGATTGCATATTTTATTTATGGTGCTATCCTACAGTGCCCTCCGTCTCAAGCAAACTTGAGGGGTCCCCGCTGTAGGGTGTTCCAATATGTCCATGGTTCGCTTATGGTGGGTTGCGACAGTGACAGAAGTTTAAACCCGAGTAGTGGGCTATGGCGTATGGGAGTAAAGAGGACTTGATACTTCATGCTATGGTTGGGTTTCACGACCTTAATGATCTTTAGTAGTTGCGGATGCTTTCTAGGGTTCCAATCATAAGTGCATATGATCCAAGTAGATAAAGTATGTTAGCTCATGCCTCTCCCTCATATAAAATTACAAGAATGATTACCAGTACTTGTTATCGATTGCCTAGGGACAAATGACTTTCTTGTTGACAAAAGCTATCCACTTCTATTATCTCACAATTTATTCATAGTTTTATCCTCACAAAGTACTCGTAGCTTTATTCTTGCAAAATATTTTCATACTTGTTTCCGGTAAAGCAAACATCGAGCGTGCGTAGAGTTGTATCGGTGGTCGATAGAACTTGAGGGAATATTTGTTCTACCTTTAGCTCCTCATTGGGTTCAACACTCTTATTTATCAAAGAAGGCTACAAATGATCCCCTATATGTGTGGGTTATCAAGACCTTTTTCTGGCGCCGTTGCCGGGGAGTTATAGCGTGGGGTGAATATTCTCATGTGTGCTTGTTTGTTTTATCACCAAGTAGTTTTTATTTTCTGTTCTAAGTTGTTCTCTATCTTTAGTTATGGATATGGAACACGAAATGCCAAAAAAATAGTTGTACCTGCTACTCATGGAGATGGGGAACCTCCTAAAACCCTTGATGATCGTTATGTGAAAGATATTATGCACTACTTTGATAATCCTGAGAAAACCCCATTCAACTATATAATGGGAGTAACATTGGATCAATGTGAATACTTTAGGCATTATCGCTTGACTCATAAAGGGAAATTGTTATGGGATCAAATTCATATGTTGAAATGGTATGCTTGGAATCTATGCTTGAGATATGATTATACTTGTTGCTCTAGGATGAATGCTCCACATCTTCCCTTTTCATGCAAATTTAATGATAATGAAACCTTAGCTTCTTATGCTAATGGTATATATGATTACTATGATGTGGAATGAATAGATGAATTTGTTGCTTTTAAGGGTGCTTCTTAAATTGAATCTCTGTTTTTAAAGTTTGAAGATTTTGATGATGCTGGCTATAGACCTAAAAATCTTGATATTCTTAAATATTGCTATTATAATTATAAATACAATTGCGATGTTGATGCATTTATTGAGAATATCTCCGCTGTCCAAGAAGAGACTAACATTTTGTAGGAGTCTATGGAAGAAGAAAATGATGAAACTGTTAGCTCATTGGATGAAAAAGATGATGAGGAGAGCGAAGAACAAAATGAGGAAGAGCGGATTAGCTACCCGTGCCCACCTTCTAATGAGAGTAACTCTTCAACTCATACATTATTTAATGCCCCTTCGTTCTTACCGAAGGATGAATGCTATGATAATTGCTATGATCCCATTGACTCATTTGAAATATCCTTTTTTGATGAAATTGATGATTGTTATGCTTGTGGCCAAGATGTTTGTTATGCTTGTTAAGAATGAAATTGTTATTGCACCCACACATGATAGTCCTATTATCTTTTTGAATTCTCCATACTACACTATAACGGAGAAGTTTGCTCTTATTAAGGATTATGTTAATGGGTTGCATTTTGCTACTACACATGATGATTTTGATTAATATAAGATGCAAGTGCTTGCTGCTCCTACTTGCAATTATTATGAGAGAGGAACTATATCTCCACCTCTCTATGTTTCCTACACGATAAAATTGCAAGAAACTGCTTATGCTATGTATTGGCCTTTACTTGACGTGCATGAATTGTTCGTGTATGACATGCCGATGCATAAGAAGAGAGTTAGACTTCATCATTGATTGATATATGTTTCTTTGTGCTCACTACTAAATGCTAAATCATTGTTGATTCAAATTGGCTTAGATATACCTTGGGATCCAAGTGGATTCATTACTTGAGCACTTTATGCCTAGCTTAATGGCTTTAAAGAAAGCGCTGCCAGGGAGACAACCTAGAAGTTTTAGAGAGTCATTTATTTCTATTGAGTGATTTTATAAAGGTTAAAAACAAAAAAATATATAGAGGGTAACACAAAACTTTTCAAAAAGGAAAATGAAAGTGAGAGAGACAAGCATTGTTGAAGTGGGGGAGCTCCTTGAACTTTGTTCATGATCATGGAAACTTTGTGAATCTTAATTATAGAAAATTTTCAACAAAAATAATTATCTCCTTGTATAATTCCATTGTATTATAAAAATAATGTGCCAAGGTTTGCCTTTAGGATGATTAAATTGCGTGTTGGTTTGTGCGGTGCAAAGTAGAAACTTTGGCTGTAGTGGGCGATTTTTCATTTTTTACTGGAACGTTAAATGGTTCTGAAACCTTTTGAAATGTCTTGATATACAAAATGTTTAGTTTTACTATTTTTTTAGAATTTTTTGAGTTACATAATATGGTGGATGTTCAAAGCTTTACAGACTGTCCTGTTTCCATAGATTGATGTTATAGCTTCATTATTTGCATATGTTTGAATTCTTGTTGAAGCCTCCTTGACTTGGGGCCATAGAATTGTGATAGCATATAGTGGGTAATGTTTTTTATAATTGTACAATAATGTTACAGCAGTACATGATGGGATTCCATTGCCATATTCACTAACCCCGCCACTAAAAGTTCGGTTAAGTTTTGTGTGGATGAAGTGTTTGAAGATCGAGGAGGTCTCGATGTGAGGAGAAGGAGGAGAGGCAAGATCTCAAGATTGGGGATGCCCAAGGCACCCCAAGTAAATATTCAAGGAGACTCAAGCGTCTAAGCTTGGGTATGCCCCGGAAGGCATCCCATCTTTCTTCAACAAGTATCGGTATGTTTTTGGATTCGTTTCCTTCATGTGATATGTGCAAATTTTGGAGCGTCTTTTGTGTTTATTTTTCACTTTTCTTTTATGCACCAGGCTGGTATGAGATACTCCATGGTTGATTTATAGAATGCTCATTGCACTTCACTTATATCTTTTGAGTATGGCTTTATAGAATGCTTCATGTGCTTCACTTATATCATTTGAAGTTTGGATTGCATGTTTCTCTTCACATAGAAAACCGTTATTTGAAGAATGCTCTCTTGCTTCACTTATATTTGTTAGAGCATGATATTTTGTAGAAAGAATTAAACTATCTTGCTTCACTTATATCTATTTAGAGAGTCAATAGGAATTGGTCAATTGCATGGTTAGTCCTAAAATCTTACATAAAACTTATGGATCACTGAATATGATATGTTTGATTCCTTGCAATAGTTTTGCGATATAGAGATGGAATATGTGGGAGGTACTAGTAAATGGTTGTGTTTAGTAATAATATTGGTGTTAAGGTTTGTGATTCCCGAAGCATGCACGTATAGTCTCTCGTTATGCTATGATGTTGGAGCATGATTTTTTGTTGATTGTCTTCCTTATGAGTGGTGGTCGGGGATGAGCGATGGTCTTTTCCTACCAATCTATCCCCCTAGGGGCATGTGATACGTCTCCAACGTATCTACTTTTTCTCACGCTTTTCCTCTTGTTTTGGACTCTAATTTTCATGATTTGAATGAAACTAACCCCGGACTAACGTTGTTTTCAGCAGAACTACCATGGTGTTGTTTTTGTGCAGAAATAGAAGTTCTCAGAATGGAAAGAAACTTTTTGAGGATTTTCTATATCAATAATAAGAATTACTGGAGCCAAGACCCACCAGAGAGGGGCCCCTGTGTGGGCACAACCCACCAGGGCGCGCCCCCCTCTCCTGGCGCGCCCAGGTGGGTTGTACCCACCTGGTGGCCCCGCCGACGACCCCCATGATACTATAAAATCACATATTTCTAGAAAAAAATCAGGAAGAAAGAATTATCACAATCCACGAGACGGAGACGGCGCCAAGCCCTGTTCTTCCTCGGGAGGGCAGATCTAGAGTCCGTTTGGGGCTCCGGAGAGGGGGGTCTTCGTTCTTCGTCATCACCAACCCTTCTCCGTCGCCAATTCCATGATGCTCCCCACCGGGAGTGAGTAATTCCTTCGTAGGCTCGCTGGTCAGTGAGGAGTTGGATGAGATTCATCATGTAATCAAGTTAGTTATGTTAGGGCCTGATCCCTAGTATCCACTATGTTCTTAGATTGATGTTGCTATGACTTTGCCATGCTTAATGCCTGTCACTTTGGGCCCGGGTGCCATGATTTCATATGTGAACCATTTATTTTATTATCATTATATCCATGTTCTAGATCCGATCTTGCAAGTTATAGTCACCTACTACGTTTTATGATCCGGCAACCCCGGAGTGACAACAACCGGGCCCACTCCCGGTAATGACCATAGTTTGAGGAGTTCATGTATTCACTATGTGTTAATGCTTTGTTCCAGTTCTCTATTAAAAGGAGGCCTTAATATCCCTTAGTTTCCAATATGGACCCCACTGCCATGGGAGGGTAGGACAAAAGATGGCATGCAAGTTCTTTTAATAAAGCACGCATGACTATTTATGGAATACATGCCTACATTATATCGATGAACTAGAGCTAGTGCCGTATCGCCCTAGGTTATAACTGTCACATGATGAATATCATCCAACAAGTCACCGATCCAATGCCTACAAACTTTTCCATATTGTTTCTGCTAAGTTACTACTGCTATCATCACTGTTACACTTGCTACAAAATTACCGCTATCACTGTTACTGTTACTATTGCTGCTGTCACTACTATCAAAACTATCAAACTACTTTGCTACTGATCACTTTGCTGCAGATAATTAATCTCTAGGTGTGGTTGAATTGACAACTCAACTACTAATACCTTCAAATATTCTTTGGCTCCCCTTGTGTAGAATCTAAAAATTTGGGTTGAATACTCTACCCTTGAAAACTGTTGTGATCCCCTATACTTGTGGGTTATCAAGACCTTTTTCTAGCGCCGTTGCCGGGGAGCATAGCTATATTTGTTGAGTCACTTGGGATTATTATCATATTATCACTATGCAGAATCTGAAGGATGCTAAGACTAAGATATTTCCCTCAAAGACGAGGGGAGGTAAGGAACTGCCATCCAATTCTGGTTTAGATTCACCTTCTGTTATGAATAAACTTGCAACTCCACCACATGCTATTAATTCTGATATGTCGCAAGTTATTGATGATACTACTTCTACTATGAATGATGCTTATGATGATGCTAGTACCTTGCTTAATGATGATGTGCCACTTAGTGAATTCCTTGATAAACAAATTGCTAGAGTTATACAACATGATGTTGTTGTATCTGATGATGAGCTTGAAACTGAATCTCCTGAAACACCTGCTAGAACTAGCCTTCCTAGATATGAATTGCCTAAGGTACCAGAAGGTTATGTTATGAGTGAAGAAGCAACTAGAGATATTCTTGCTTGCAATGATAGAGATGATCTAGATATATTACTACACAAGTATAAAGAAAAATCTCTAAATGCTAGAATGAAATGTGATGCTAAGTTTGATACTTCTCCTATCTTTATTGATGATAAGGATTATGAATTCTCTGTCGACCCAGAGTTAATTACTCTGGTTGAATCTGATCCTTTCCATGGTTATGAAACTGAAACTATTGTGGCACATCTTACTAAGTTGAATGATATAGCCACCCTTTTTACTCATGATGAGAAAACTTGCTATTACTTTATTCTCAAAATATTTCCTTTCTCATTAAAGGGTGATGCTAAAGCTTGGTACAATACTCTTGCTCCTGGTTGTGTGCACAGTCCCCAGGATATGATTTATTACTTCTCTGAAAAATATTTTCCTGCTCATATGAAACAAGCTGCCTTACAGGAAATATTTAACTTTATGCAAACTAAAGAAGAGAGTCTCCCACAAGCTTGGGGGATGCTTTACTAGTTACTTAATGCTTTGCCTGATCATCCTCTTAAGAAAAATGAAATACTTGATATCTTCTATAATGGACTAACCGATGCTTCTAGGGACTTCCTAGATAGTTGTGCTGGTTGTGTTTTCAGGGAACGAACTATTGCTCAAGCTGAAGAATTATTGAATAACATATTGAAAAATTATGATGATTGGACTATTCCTAAACCACCGCCTAAACCCACTCTGAAGAAGAGGGGTATATTATATCTCAGTCCCGAAGATATGAAAGAGGCAAAGAAATCTATGAAG
The DNA here is from genome assembly GCF_002162155.2 of Triticum dicoccoides. NCBI lineage: Eukaryota > Viridiplantae > Streptophyta > Magnoliopsida > Poales > Poaceae > Triticum > Triticum dicoccoides. Next base: position 503,315,938 of record NC_041384.1, read on the forward strand.
GAAAAAGGTATTAAAGTTGAGGATGTTAAAAATTTACCTCCTATTGAAGAAATACATGGGATTAATACACCGCCACTGCCTAAGGTGGTGGAGGTAAATTCTCTTATGAAGTTTAATGATAGTGATAATCCTCACAATATGCATCCTAGTCAATGCATTTATGAGTTTGAAAACTACATTAGAAAACAAGACCACTTCAATGCAAATGTTATGAAACAATTGAAATATAACTCTGATATGATTGCTTGCTTGAGTGACTTGTTATTTAGAATATCAAATGATGTTAGAGGTGTTGGAAAGCATGCTTCTATGGTTCAAACTCAATTAGAGCAAGTTGCTAAATCATAAAGAGAATTGCTTGATGAAATGAATCATAATATGCATGACTTTGCTGTTAGAGTTGTAACTAGAGGAGGTAAAATGACTCAGGAACCACTTTATCCTGTAGGACACCCTAAAAAAGATTCACAAAGAGCTTACACTAGTGCACCTAGTTCTTCTAAAAAGAAAAGTAAAAAGAAGAATGATAGGAATTCACATGCTCCTAGTGAACCTGAAATAGAAAAACCACCTGATAATGATAATGAAATTTCTATCTCTAATGCTGAAACTCAGTCTGGTAATGAACACTCACCTACTGATAATAAAAAAATATAATGATGAGGTTCGTGAAGACTCTCAACCAAACAATAATAAAGAACCGGACAATGATGTTGAGATAGAACCACCTATTGATCTTGATAACCCACAACCTAAGAATAAAAGATATGACAAAAGAGACTTTGTTGCTAGAAAACACGGTAAAGAAAGAGAACCGTGGGTTCAAAAACCTATGATTTTTCCACCCAAGTCAACTAAAAAGAATGATGATGAAGAATTTGAACGCTTTGCTGAGATGCTGAGGCCAGTCTTTTTGCGTACTCGCTTGACAGATATCTTGAAAATGCCTCCTTATGCAAAATATATGAAAGACATCATCACAAATAAGAGAAAAATACCGGAAGCTGAAATCTTCACTATGCTTGCTAATTACACTTTTAAAGATGGAGTACCTAAAAACCTTGGAGATCCGGGAATACCAACTATACCTTGATCTATCAAAAAGAATTATGTGAAAACTGCTTTTGTGATTTAGGAGCTGGTGTTAGTGTTATGCCTTTCTCTTTCTATAAAAGACTTGACTTGAATAAACTCACACCTACTGAAATATCTTTGCAAATGGCTGACAAATCAACTGCCATACCTATCGGTATCTGTGAGGATGTGCCCGTTGTTGTTGCTAACGTTACTATTTTGACTGACTTTGTTATACTTCAGATGCCCGAGGACGACAACATGTCGATTATCCTTGGTAGACCCTTCTTGAATACTGCAGGCGCTGTTATTGGTTGCAATAAAAGCAAGGTCACTTTTCATATTAATAGCAATGAGCACACGGTGCACTTTCCGAAGAAACAATTCCAAGTGAATGGTATTAATTTTATTGAAAAATCTCCGACAATCACTATTGGAAGTTTTCAAATACCTCTACCTACTGTCAAAAAGAAATTTGAAATGCTTATTGTTGGGGAAATGAATATCCCCATTGAGGTAATTTAGTGATTTACGAAAGTTCTTCGGTTTCATGCTAATCAAAAGTGGTTGTTAATAAGACTTGATCAACCTTATTAATGGATCATTTTGAACGGTATGAAGTTAATGAATTTAGTAAGCACTACTTTTTGTCCCTACTTTTTATTCTCTATTTTTATTAGTTAAATAAAATAAAATGCCATGTTTTGTCTGTTTTCTGAATTTCTCGTGCAATAAAAAATAAAAAAATGACCCAAAAATAAAAGTTCTCACAATGCCCTGAAAATTTTACACGGTTTTTTCTGAATATTTGACATTTTTTGGTGCAATAAACATCAGAGGGTGGTGCACCAGGTGGGCACAACCCACCTGGGCGTGCCAGCACCCCCGGGCGCGCCCTAGTGGGTTGTGGTGCCCACGTGGGCCCCCTCACTTACCTCTTCATACCACGTCATCACTTACCTCCAGAAAAAATCCCCATTGCTCTCTCTCTCTCGTGTTCTTGAGCTCAAACCCACGGATTTCAATCTCTTTGCTCGAAGCTCCGTTTCCGAAACTGTTTCGGAGATTGTTGCTTGGTATGTGACTCCACCATTTGTCCAATTAGTTTTTGTTTTAGTGATTTATACTTTGAATAATTAGCTACTCTTGGTGCTGTTGTAGATGTGCTTGCATGTTGAATTCTTAGTGTGTAAGTAGTTCGAATACTTGCTATGGCCTCTATTTATCCCTATGAGTAGTTGCTATCAATCTTACAAAGTTTTGTTGACAAATTTTTGTCACTCAAAAAAATTTATTTTCAGAAAATTGTACGCGGACATGGATATCTTCAGGAAGTTTGGCTCTGAGAAGAACTCCAAGGGTGTTATCGAGGAGTCTTCTGATAATGATATCCACCCTCGGAGGTTGGCGGAAGTACGGCCGTGTGAATGGCCACACACCCCGTTCCTGCAAGAGGCTGGAATTCTAGAGGAGTTCATGCAATATGTTGCTAATGCCGGCCTCACCGACTTCATCGCAGATGAGTGTGACCAGCACCACATCCTCGCAAACATCTTTATTCAGATCTTTACTTTCTTGCCTAGAAATAATCCTCCTAAAGTGAGATTTGATTTATATGCTGAAAACCATCAGATACCACTTACTGAGTTTTGTGACTTATGCATGATCCCGTCTGATGGGAGCTTGGCTGAGCCTAGGCCGGTTGGGTTTGAGGATTTTTATCGCACTCTGACAGTGGGTGATGAGAGAGGAGTGTCAGCCACTACAGCTGCTAGCATACACTTTCTTGCCATACAATATTTTGCTTTATTTGTTGCTAAGTGCTTGCTTTCTAGAAAGAAAGTAGGTGCGCTCAGTGCACTAGACTTTGCTGTTTTACGCCGAGCACTAGAGGGCGACAACACCTATAGCTTGGGAGCTATTGTGGCTCGTCGCCTCCATCTTAATAAATAACAGGGAGAAATACATGGTGGGATTTATGCTACTCGTTTGGCGGCTCACTTCGAGGTTGAGATACGCCCTCATGATTTCCATCTGACCAAAGTTTACCTAGACCGTGCAGCCATGGATCACCACCTTTTTATTGATATCGAATCTCCTCACATCCCTATTCTGTATAACCCGGTTTTTAGTGTGAGGACTCATGATGTTATTCCATTGCATGCTCCTGCTTTGTTTGATTTTGTTGCCAGGGGCGGATATAGGATTATGCCTGTAGACATCATCGATTACCGGAATGCTCAGGCTGCTGCTGAGGCAGCACACCAGGCACCTCCGCAGTGGGATGAGTGGATGCCCGCTCCTCATGATCCCTACTACCCTCCAGGCTATTGATTCACTACCAAGTTAGGCCAAAAGCCTAAGCTTGGGGGAGTATGTGTTTCCACCGACTTTACCTTCATGTCCACTTATTCCATTTGTCGGTGTTCACACTTTTCCATTGTATCATCCATGCTTATATTTATTTTCTTGCTTTCTTCTTGTGTGTTTGAAAAACTTTAGAAAACCAAAAAATTTAGTCGTAGTTATTTTACTTTCTATGCATGCTTAGTAGTAGTACTAAAAAGAAAATCCAAAAAGACTTCCTTGTTCTTCTTTTGCTTGTTGGGAGCTTTCCCGTGTAAATAGTTTTTCTCGTTTTTGCTTTTCCCTTTATTTGCTTGCTAAAGAAAACCAAAAAGTCCAAAAGTATTTTAGTGTGTTTCTTTGAAATTCTTTTCTTCTATTCGAGTTGTACCGAGGAGAAGACCACGATGAAAATGTTGAGTGGCTCTTATATGAATAATTGTTGAACTAATAAATAGCCCATTTTACCTTGTCTTCTCCTGTTGAATAAAATGTTTGCAGATTCCAGCTTAGTCCATGGCACTCTTGCACTATTATTATTTTCATACCATTCGGTCGTGCAAGTGAAAGGAAATAATGACGACATTCGATGAACTGGTCGTGGCAAAGAGAAACTGGTATGAACTCGACTTGTCTTGTCTGTGTAAATATGTTTAACCTAGCGTCCATGATTCAGCCCGTTATGATTAAACATGTTTGCAATGACAATTCGAGATTATAGTTTCTCATGCCATGCATAAATAGCTGGGAGTTAATAATGATTTAGCTTGGATATCAACACAACGTTAAAATGATTTTGATGTAGTATGATGATATGGTATCCTCCTCTGAATGTTCAAGTGGCTTGACTTGGTACATGTTCATGCATGTAGTTGAATCAAAACCAACATAGCCTCTATAATGTTTATGTTCATGGTGTTAATATCTTACTCATGCTAGTGTCCAATGTTACTTATGTATAATGCATGGTTATGATCATTGTTGCTCTCGAGCTGGCCACTTCTCAATCTTAATTGCTAGCCTTCGCCTGTACTAAGTGGGGATTCTGCCTGTACATCAAAACCTTGAACCCAAAGTTATTCCAGATGAGTCCACCATACCTACCTATATACGGTATTACCATGCCGTCCTAAGTAAATTTGCATGTGCCACCTCTAAAAACTTCTAAAAAGTTATCCGTTTTGTGTGCCTGGATCGTTCATGGAATGACAGGAGGTGGTCGATATCTTCCGTGCTAAGCGGGTTATTCTCAAGTCGGCTGTTTATTCACTCGCCATCGCATGAGAAAATGGGCGGTAATAGGGATGCCAATCCCAAACAGCAAACATGAAAAAGAGTTCATCTCTAAAATAATTAAACAAAAACTCCCAATGGAGTCAAAAACCTTTACTTGTACCGCTTGGGAATCGCAACTAGCGTGCTTAGTATGGAAGATGTTGATGATTGATGGTCGTGAAGTGAATGAGAAGGGTGCATGTCTGAAAATATCATTACTTATGTTTTAAAAACTGAGCTCTGGCACCTATGCAAATAACTGCTTCCCTCTGCTAAGGGACTTTCTATTTACGTTTATGTTGTGTCACCACCTTCTAAAACAAGCGCCAGAAACTGAGTAGAGCATAACGGTCATGATTTATGCATTGTGTGTAGCTAATGTTGGGTGCATCATGACTGGATCTTTTCTACCATGAATTGCAATGTTTAGTAGTTGCTTGAACTTTGGAGGTGCTCTGCATTTATGTTTTGCGGTCTCAGAAAGGGCTAGCGAGACACCATTATTGTAATATTATATCATGGTTGTTTTGACAACGTGTTGCCGTTTGAGATATCTTATTATTGCTCGCTAGCTGATTATGTCATTGATATGAATCACTATAATCTTTAAGAGTTATTATTGACATGGTTAGTTATAATGTTGGCCAAAAACCTGGGTGTTGTTTAAGCTTATTTATGCAAACAAGAGCAAAAGAGTTCGTAAAAGTTTTTCTTTCTCACTTTCAGTTTATCAACTGAATTGCTTGAGGACAAGCAAAGGTTTAAGCTTGGGGAGTTGGTATGTCTCCAACGTATCTACTTTTTCTCATGCTTTTCCTCTTGTTTTGGACTCTCATTTGCATGATTTGAATGAAACTAATCCCGGACTGACGCTGTTTTCAGCAGAACTACCATGGTGTTGTTTTTGTGCAGAAATAAAAGTGCTCGGAATGGAATGAAACTTTTTGAGGATTTTTTATATCAATAATAAGAATTACTGGAACCAAGACCCACCAGAGAGGGGGCCCTGGGTGGGCACAACCCACCAAGGCGCGCCCCCTCTCCCGGCACACCCAGGAGGGTTGTACCCACCTGGTGGCCCCGCTGACGACCCCCCTGTTGGGGAACTCAGTAATTTCAAAAAAATTCCTACGCACACGCAAGATCATGGTGATGCATAGCAACGAGAGAGGAGAGTATGATCTACGTACCTAGTAGATCGACAACGGAAGCGTTTGGTTGATGTAGTCGTACGTCTCCACGACCCGACCGATCAAGCACCGAAACTACGGCACCTCCGAGTTCTAGCACACGTTCAGCTCGATGACGATCCCCGGACTCTGATCCAGCAAAGTGTCGGGGAAGAGTTCCGTCAGCACGACGGCGTGGTGACGATCTTGATGTACTACTGCTGCAGGGCTTCGCCTAAGCACCGCTACAATATTATCGAGGACCATGGTGGCTGGGGGCGCCGCACACGGCTAAGGAATAGATCACGTGGATCAACTTGTGTTCATGGGGTGCCCCTTGCCTCAGTATATAAAGGATGGAGGAGGAGGAGGCCGGCCAAGGCTAGGTGCGGCCAGGATGTGGAGTCCTACTAGGACTCCAAGTCCTAGTAGGAGTCCACCAAGAGGGGAGGAAGGGAGAAGGAAGTGGAGGAGAAGGAGAGGTGGCCGGCCCCTTTTTCCCTAGTCCAATTCGGACTAGAGGGGAGGGGGGGCGCAGCAGCCTCTTGGCCCTTTCTCCTCTTCCCACTAAAGCCCATCAAGGCCCATTGCTTCTCCCGTAACTACCCGGTACTCCGAAAAATACCCGAATCACTCGGAACCTTTCCGATGTCCGAATATAGTCGTCCAATATATCAATCTTTACGTCTCGACCATTTCGAGACTCCTCGTCATGTCTCCGATCTCATCCGGGACTCCGAACTCCTTCGGTACATCAAAACTCATAAACTCATAATATAACTGTTATCGAAACCTTAAGCGTGCGGACCCTACGGGTTCGAGAACAATGTAGACATGACCGAGACACTTCTCCGGTCAATAACCAATAGCGGGACCTGGATGCCCATATTGGCTCCTACATATTCTACGAAGATCTTTATCGGTCAGACCGCATAACAACATACGTTGTTCCCTTTGTCATCGGTATGTTACTTGCCCGAGATTCGATCGTCGGTATCTTAATACCTAGTTCAATCTCGTTACCGGCAAGTCTCTTTACTCGTTCCGTAATACATCATCTCACAACTAACTCATTAGTTGCAATGCTTGCAAGGCTTATGTGATGTGCATTACCGAGAGGGCCCAGAGATACCTCTCCGACAATCGGAGTGACAAATCCTAATCTCGAAATACGTCAACCCAACATGTGAAGGAAATATGCCCTAGAGGTAATAATAAAGTTATTAATTATTTCCTTATAATCATGATAAATGTTTATTATTCATGCTAGAATTGTATTTACCGGAAACATAATACATGTGTGAATACATAGACAAACAAAGTGTCACTAGTATGCCTCTACTTGACTAGCTCGTTAATCAAAGATGGTTATGTTTCCTAACCATGAACAATGAGTTGTTATTTGATTAACGAGGTCACATCATTAGTAGAATGATCTGATTGACATGACCCATTCCATTAGCTTAGCACACGATCGTTTAGTATGTTGCTATTGCTTTCTTCATAACTTATACATGTTCCTATGACTATGAGATTATGCAACTCCCGTTTACCGGAGGAACACTTTGGGTACTACCAAACGTCACAACGTAACTGGGTGATTATAAAGGAGTACTACAGGTGTCTCCAATGGTCGATGTTGGGTTGGCGTATTTCGAGATTAGGATTTGTCACTCCGATTGTCGGAGAGGTATCTCTGGGCCCTCTCGGTAATACACATCACATAAGCCTTGCAAGCATTACAACTAATATGTTAGTTGTGAGATGATGTATTACGGAACGAGTAAAGAGACTTGCCGGTAACGAGATTGAACTAGGTATTGGATACCGACGATCGAATCTCGGGCAAGTAACATACCGATGACAAAGGGAACAACGTATGTTGTTATGCGGTCTGACCGATAAAGATCTTCGTAGAATATGTAGGAGCCAATATGGGCATCCAGGTTCCGCTATTGGTTATTGACCAGAGACGTGTCTCGGTCATGTCTACATTGTTCTCGAACCCGTAGGGTCCGCACGCTTAAGGTTACGATGACAGTTATATTATGAGTTTACATGTTTTGATGTACCGAAGGAGTTCGGAGTCCCGGATGAGATCGGGGACATGACTAGGAGTCTCGAAATGGTCGAGACATAAAGATTCATATATTGGATGATATGGTTAGGCCAAGGGGTCAAGCCCATGAGGCTTTAGGTCGGTGCAAAAGGAGTTTTGCGGAGGCCAGGGGGCCAAACGCCGGAGACCCTGGCGTCTGGCCCTGGGCCAGACGCCGAGGCCCATGGCGTCTAGGCCAGACGCCAAGGATTGTGGCGTTTGGTCCTGGAGTCCGAGTGGGACTCTTGCCTTTCGGGCAAAACCGACTTTAAGGAGGCTTTTGCTCCAAGTTTCGACCCCGGGGCTCAACATATAAATAGAGGGGCAGGGCTAGCACCAAAGGTACAACAAGTTGATCCACGTGATCTATTCCTTAGCCGTGTGCGGCGCCCCCAGCCACCATATTCCTCGATAATACTGTAGCGGAGTTTAGGCGAAGCCCTGCTGCTGTAGTTCATCATGATCGTCACCACGCCGTCGTGCTGACGGAACTCTTCCCCGACACTTTGCTGGATCGGAGTCCGGGGATCGTCATCGAGCTGAACGTGTGCTCGAACTCGGAGGTGCCGTAGTTTCGGTGCTTGATCGGTTGGATCGGGAAGACGTACGACTACTTCCTCTACGTTGCGTCAACGCTTCCGTAGTCGGTCTGCGTGGGTACGTAGACAACACTCTCTCCTCTCGTTGCTATGCATCACATGATCTTGCGTGTGCGTAGGAAATTTTTGAAATTACTACGAAACCCAACAGTGGCATCCGAGCCAGGTTATTTATGTTGATGTTATATGCACGAGTAGAACACAAGTGAGTTGTGGACGATACAAGTCATACTGCCTACCAGCATGTCATACTTTGGTTCGGCGGTATTGTTGGACGAGACGACCCGGACCAACCTTACGCGTACGCTTACGCGAGACCGGTTCCCTCGACGTGCTTTGCACAGAGATGGCTTGCGGGCGACTGCCTCTCCAACTTTAGTTGAACCAAGTATGGCTACGCCCGGTCCTTGCGAAGGTTAAAACGGAGTCTATTTGACAAACTATCGTTGTGGTTTTGATGCGTAGGTGAGATTGGTTCTTACTTAAGCCCGTAGCAGCCACGTAAAACATGCAACAACAAAGTAGAGGACGTCTAAGTTGTTTTTGCAGGGCATGTTGTGATGTGATATGGTCAAGGCATGATGCTGAATTTTATTGTATGAGATGATCATGTTTTGTAACCGAGTTATCGGCAACTGGCAGGAGCCATATGGTTGTCGCTTTATTGTATGCAATGCAATCGCGATGTAATGCTTTACTTTATTACTAAACGGTAGTGATAGTCGTGAAAGCATAAGATTGGCGAGAAGACAACGATGCTACGATGGAGATCAAGGTGTCGCGCCGGTGACGATGGTGATCATGACGGTGCTTCAGAGATGGAGATCACAAGCACAAGATGATGATGGCCATATCATATCACTTATATTGATTGCATGTGATGTTTATCTTTTTATGCATCTTATCTTGCTTTGATTGACGGTAGCATTATAAGATGATCTCTCACTAAATTATCAAGAAGTGTTCTCCCTGAGTATGCACCATTGCGAAAGTTCTTCGTGCTGAGACACCACGTGATGATCGGGTGTGATAGGCTCTATGTTCAAATACAACGGGTGCAAAACAGTTGCACATGCGGAATACTCAGGTTATACTTGACGAGCCTAGCATATACAGATATGGCCTCGGAACACGGAGACCTAAAGGTCGAGCGTGAATCATATAGTAGATATGATCAACATAGTGATGTTCACCATTGAAACTACTCCATCTCACGTGATGATCGGACATGGTTTAGTTGATTTGGATCACGTGATCACTTAGAGGATTAGAGGGATGTCTGTCTAAGTGGGAGTTCTTAAGTAATATGATTAATTGAACTTAAATTTATCATGAACTTAGTCCTGGTAGTATTTTGCAAATTATAGATCAATAGCTTGCGTTGTTGCTTCCCTGTGTTTATTTTGATATGTTCCTAGAGAAAATTGTGTTGAAAGATGTTAGTAGCAATGATGCGGATTGGATCCGTGATCTGAGGATTATCCTCATTGCTGCACAGAAGAATTATGTCCTTGATGCACCGCTAGGTGACAGACCTATTGCAGGAGCAGATGCAAACGTTATGAACATTTAGCTAGCTCAATATGATGACTACTTGATAGTTTAAGTGCACCATGCTTAACGGCTTAGAATCGGGACTTCAAAGACGTTTTGAACGTCATGGACCATATGAAATGTTCCAGGAGTTGAAGTTAATATTTCAAGCAAATACCCGAGTTGTGAGATATGAGGTCTCCAACAAGTTCTATAGCTAAAAGATGGAGGAGAATCACTCAACTAGTGAGCATGTGCTCAGATTGTCTGGGTACTACAATCGCTTGAATCAAGTGGGAGTTAATCTTCCAGATAAGATAGTGATTGACAGAATTCTCTAGTCACCATCACCAAGTTAGTAGAACTTCGTGATGAACTATAATATGCAAGGGATAACGGAAACAACTCCCAAGCTCTTCGTGATGATGAAATCAATGAAGGTAGAAATCAAGAAAAACATCAAGTGTTGATGGTTGATAAGACCACTAGTTTCAAGAAAAGGGCAAAGGGAAGAAGGGGAACTTCAAGAAGAACGGCAAGCAAGTTGCTGCTCAAGTAAAGAAGCCCAAGTCTGGTCCTAAGCCTGAGACTAAGTGCTTCTACTGCAAAGGGACTGGTCACCGGAAACGGAATCACCCCAAGTGATTGGCGGATAAGAAGGATGGCAAAGTGAACATAAGTATATTTGATATACATGTTATTGATGTGTACTTTACTAGTGTTTATAGCAAACCCTAAGTATTTGATACTAGTTCAGTTGCTAAGATTAGTAACTCGAAACGGGAGTTGCAGAATAAACAGAGACTAGTTAAGGGTGAAGTGACGATGTGTGTTGGAAGTGGTTCCAAGATTGATATGATCATCATCGCACACTCCCTATAATTTTGGGATTAGTGTTGAAACTAAATAAGTGTTATTTGGTGAGCATGAATATGATTTGATCATGTTTATTGTAATACGGTTATTCATTTAAGTAAAAGAATAAATTGTTGTTCTGTTTACATGAATAAAACTTTATATGGTTACACACCCAATGAAAATAGTTCATTGGATCTCGATCTTAGTGATACACATATTCATAATATTGAAACCAAAAGATGTAAAGTTAATAATGATAGTGCAACTTATTTATGGCACTGCCGTTTAGGTCATATTGGTGTAAAGCGCATGAAGAAACTCCATGCTGATGGGATTTTGGAATCACTTGATTATGAATCACTTGATGCTTGCGAACCATGCCTTATGGGCAAGATGACTAAAACGCCGTTCTCCGGAACAATGAAGCAAGCAACAGATTTGTTGGAAATCATACATACCGATGTATGTGGTCCGATGAAAGGCTTACAGCAGGTATCATTATTTTCTGACCTTCACAAGATGATTTGAGCAGATATGGGGATATCTACTTGATGAAACATAAGTCTGAAATAATTGAAAGGTTCAAAGAATTTCAGAGTGAAATGGAAAAATCATCGTAACAAGAAAAATAAAGTTTCTGCGATCTGATCACGGAGACGAATATTTGAGTTACGAGTTTGGTCTTCAATTAAAACAATGTGGAATAGTTTCATAGCTCACGTCACCTGGAACACCACAATGTTATGGTGTGTCCGAACGTCGTAACCGCGCTTTATTGGATATGGTGCGATCTATGATGTCTCTTATTGATTTACCATTGTCGTTTTGGGGTTATGCATTAGAGACAGCTGCATTCACGTTAAAAAGGCACCATCTAAATCCGTTGTGACGACACTATATGAACTGTGGTTTAGCAAGAAACCCAAGTTGTCGTTTCTTAAAGTTTGGGGCTGCGATGCTTATGTGGAAAAGTTTCATCCTGATAAGCTCGAACCCTAATCGGAGAAGTGCGTCTTCATAGAATACCCAAAGGAAATTGTTGGGTACACCTTCTATCACAGATCCGGAGGCAAGATATTCGTTGCTAAAAATGGATCCTTTCTGGAGAAGGAGTTTCTCTCGAAAGAAGTGAGTGGGAGGAAAGTAGAACTTGATGAGGTAACTGTACCTGCTCCCTTATTGGAAAGTAGTTCATCACAGAAATCAGTTCCTGTGACAAATACACCAATTAGTGAGGAAGCTAATGATATTGATCATAAAACTTCAGATCAGGTTACTACAGAACCTCGTAGGTCTTCCAGAGTAAGATCTGCACCAGAGTGGTCTAGTAATCATGTTCTGGAAGTCATGTTACTAGACCATGATGAACCTACGAACTATGAGGAAGCGATGATGAGCCCAGATTCCGCGAGATGGCTTGAGGCCATAAAATCTGAGATATGATCCATGTATGACAACAAAGTATGGACTTTGATTGACTTGCTCGATGATCAGCAAAGCCATGTTAAATAAATGGATCTTCAAGAGGAAGACGGACACTGATAGTAGTGTTACTATCTACCAAGCTCGACTTGTTGCAAAAGTTTTTCAACAAGTTCAAGGTGTTGAATACGATGAGGTTTTCTCACTCGTATCGATGCTTAAGTCTATCTGAATCATGTTAGCAATTGCCACATTTTATGAAATCTGGCAAATGGATGTCAAAACTGCATTCCTTAATGGATTTATTAAAGAAGAGTTGTATATGATGCAACCAGAAGGTTTTGTCAATCCTAAAGGTGCTAACAAAATGTGCAAGCTCCAGCGATCCATCTATGGACTGGTGCAAGCATCTCGGAGTTGGAATATACGCTTTGATAAGTTGATCAAAGCATATAGTTTTATATGGACTTACGATGAAGCCTGTATTTACAATAAAGTGAGTGGGAGCACTACAGCCTTTCTGATTAGTATATGTGAGTGACATATTGTTGATCAGAAATGATGTAGAATTTTTTCTGCAAAGCATAAAGGAGTGTTTTAAAGGAGTTCTTTAAAAAGAAAAGACCTCAGTAAAAAGCTACTTATATATTGAGCATCAAGATCTATTGAGATAGATGAAGACGCTTGATAAGATTTTCAATGAGTACATACCTTGGCAAGATTTTGAAATAGTTCAAAATGGAACAGTTAAAGAAAGAGTTCTTGCCTGTGTTGCAAAGGTATGAAATTGAGTAAGACTCAAATCCCGACCACAGCAGAAAATAGAAAGAGAATGAAAAGTCATTCCCTATGCCTCAGTCATAGGTTCTATAAAGTATGCTATGCTTTGTACCAGACCTATTGTATACCTTGCTCTGTATTTGGCAAGGGAGTACAATAGTGATCTAGGAGTAGATCACTGGACATTGGTCAAGAATATCCTTAGTAAGGACTAAGGAGATGTTTCTCGATTATGGAGGTGATAAAAGAGTTTGTTGTAAAAGTTACATCAGTGCAAACTTTTACACTGATCCAGATGACTCTAAGTCTCAATCTGGATACATATTGAAAGTGGGAGCGATTAGCTAGAGTAGCTCCGTACAGAGCATTGTAGACATAGAATATTTGCAAAATACATACGGCTCTGAATGTGTCAGACCCGTTGACTAAGCTTCTCTCACGAGCAAAACATGATCACACCTTAGTACTCTTTGGATGTTAATCACATAGCGATGTGAACTAGATTATTGACTCTAGTAAACCCTTTGGGTGTTGGTCACATGATGATGTGAACTATGGGTGTTAATCATATACAGATATGAATATTGGTGTTAAATCACATGACGATGTGAACTAGATTATTGACTCTAGTGCAAGTGGGAGACTGAAGGAAATATGCCCTAGAGGCAATAATAAAGTTATTATTTATTTCCTTATAATCATGATAAATGTTTATTATTCATGCTAGAATTGTATTTACCGGAAACATAATACATGTGTGAATACATAGACAAACAAAGTGTCACTAGTATGCCTCTACTTGACTAGCTCGTTAATCAAAGATGGTTATGTTTCCTAACCATGAACAATGAGTTGTTATTTGATTAACGAGGTCACATCATTAGTAGAATGATCTAATTGACATGACCCATTCCATTAGCTTAGCACACGATCGTTTAGTATGTTGCTATTGCTTTCTTCATAACTTATACATGTTCCTATGACTATGAGATTATGCAACTCCCGTTTACCGGAGGAACACTTTGGGTACTACCAAACGTCACAACGTAACTGGGTGATTATAAAGGAGTACTACAGGTGTCTCCAATGGTCGATGTTGGGTTGGCGTATTTCGAGATTAGGATTTGTCACTCCGATTGTCGGAGAGGTATCTCTGGGCCCTCTCGGTAATACACATCACATAAGCCTTGCAAGCATTACAACTAATATGTTAGTTGTGAGATGATGTATTACGGAACGAGTAAAGAGACTTGCCGGTAACGAGATTGAACTAGGTATTGGATACCGACGATCGAATCTCGGGCAAGTAACATACCGATGACAAAGGGAACAACGTATGTTGTTATGCGGTCTGACCGATAAAGATCTTCCTAGAATATGTAGGAGCCAATATGGGCATCCAGGTCCCGCTATTGGTTATTGACCGGAGACGTGTCTCGATCATGTCTACATTGTTCTCGAACCCGTAGGGTCCGCACGCTTAAGGTTACGATGACAGTTATATCATGAGTTTACATGTTTTGATGTACCGAAGGAGTTCGGAGTCCCGGATGAGATCGGGGACATGACGAGGAGTCTCGAAATGGTCGAGACGTAAAGATTCATATATTGGATGATATGGTTAGGCCAAGGGGTCAAGCCCATGAGGCTTTAGGTCGGTGCAAAAGGAGTTTTGCGGAGGCCAGGGGGCCAAACGCCGGAGACCCTGGCGTCTGGCCCTGGGCCAGACGCCGAGGCCCATGGCGTCTGGGCCAGACGCCAAGGATTGTGGCGTTTGGTCCTGGAGTCCGAGTGGGACTCTTGCCTTTCGGGCAAAACCGACTTTAAGGAGGCTTTTGCTCCAAGTTTCGACCCCGGGGCTCAACATATAAATAGAGGGGCAGGGCTAGCACCAAAGGTACAACAAGTTGATCCACGTGATCTATTCCTTAGCCGTGTGCGGCGCCCCCAGCCACCATATTCCTCGATAATACTGTAGCGGAGTTTAGGCGAAGCCCTGCTGCTGTAGTTCATCAAGATCGTCACCACGCCGTCGTGCTGACGGAACTCTTCCCCGACACTTTGCTGGATCGGAGTCCGGGGATCGTCATCGAGCTGAACGTGTGCTCGAACTCGGAGGTGCCGTAGTTTTGGTGCTTGATCGGTTGGATCGGGAAGACGTACGACTACTTCCTCTACATTGCGTCAACGCTTCCGCAATCGGTCTGCATGGGTACGTAGACAACACTCTCTCCTCTCGTTGCTATGCATCACATGATCTTGCGTGTGCGTAGGAAATTTTTGAAATTACTACAAAACCCAACAACATGTACCTTTGGAGACACCTGTAGAGCTCCTTTATAATCACCCAGTTACGTTGTGACGTTTGGTAGCACACAAAGTGTTCCTCCGGCAAACGGGAGTTGCATAATCTCATAGTCATAGGAACATGTATAAGTCATGAAGAAAGCAATAGCAACATACTAAATGATCGGGTGCTAAGCTAATGGAATGGGTCATGTCAATCACATCATTCTCCTAATGATGTGATCCCGTTAATCAAATAACAACTCTTTTGTTTATGGTTAGGAAACATAACCATCTTCGATTAACGAGCTAGTCAAGTAGAGGCATACTAGTGACACTTTGTTTGTCTATGTATTCACACAAGTATTATGTTTCCAGTTAATACAATTCTAGCATGAATAATAAACATTTATCATGATGTAAGGAAATAAATAATAACTTTATTATTGCCTCTAGGGCATATTTCCTTCAGTCTCCCACTTGCACTAGAGTCAATAATCTAGTTCACATCGCCATGTGATTTAACAGCAATAGTTCACATCACCATGTGATTAACACCCATAGTTCACATCGATATGTGATCAACACCCAAAAGGGTTTACTAGAGTCAGTAATCTAGTTCACATCGCTATGTGATTAACACCCAAAGAGTACTAAGGTGTGATCATGTTTTGCTTGTGAGATAATTTTAGTCAACGGGTCTGCCACATTCAGATCCGTAAGTATTTTGCAAATTTCTATGTCAACAATGCTCTGCACGGAGCTACTCTAGCTTATTGCTCCCACTTTCAATATGTATCTACATCGAGACTTAGAGTCATCCAGATCTGTGTTAAAACTTGCATCGACGTAACCTTTTACGATGAACCTTTTTGTCACCTCCATAATTGAGAAATATTTCCTTATTCCACTAAGGATAATTTTGACCGCTGTCCAGTGATCTACTCTTAGATCACTATTGTACTCCCTTGTTTAACACAATGTAGGGTATACAATAGATCTGGTACACAGCATGGCATACTTTATAGAACCTATGGCTGAGGCATAGGGAATGACTTTCATTCTATTTCTATTTTCTGCCGTGGTCGGGCTTTGAGTCTTACTCAACTTCACACCTTGTAACACAGGCAAGAACCCTTTATTTGCTTGATCCATCTTGAACTTTTTCAAAACTTTGTCAAGGTATGTGCTTTGTGAAAGTCCAATTAAGCGTCTTGATCTATATCTATAGATCTTAATGCCTAATATGTAAGCAGTTTCACCGAGGTCTTTCATTGAAAAATTCCTTTCAAAACCTCCTTTATGCTTTGCAGAATAATTCTACATTATTTTCGATCAACAATATGTCATTCACATATACTTATCAGAAATGTTGTAGTGCTCCCACTCACTTTCTTGTAAATACAGGCTTCATCGCAAGTCTGTATAAAACTATATGCTTTGATCTACTTATCAAAGCGTATATTCCAACTCCGAGATGCTTGCACCAGTTCATAGATGGATCGCTGGAGCTTGCATATTTTGTTAGCACCTTTAGGATTGACAAAACCTTCTGGTTGTATCATATACAACTCTTCTTTAATAAATCTATTAAGGAATGCAGTTTTGTTTATCCATTTGCCAGATTTCATAAAATGCGGCAATTGCTAACATGATTCGGACAGACTTAAGCATAGATACGAGTGAGAAACTCTCATCGTAGTCAACACTTTGAACTTGTCGAAAACCTTTTGCGACAATTCTAGCTTTGTATATAGTAACACTACTATCAGCGACTGTCTTCCTCTTGAAGATCCATTTAATCTCAATGGCTTGCTGATCATTGGGCAAGTCAATCAAAGTCCATACTTTGTTCTCATATATGGATCTCATCTCAGATCTCATGGCTTCAAGCCATTTTGCGGAATCTGGGCTCATCATCGCTTCCTCATAGTTCATAGGTTCGTCATGGTCAAGTAACATGACCTCCAGAACAGGATTACCGTACCACTCTGGTGCGGATCTCACTCTGGTTTACCTACGAGATTCGGTAGTAACTTGATCTGAAGTTACATGATCATCATCATTAGCTTCCTCACTAATTGGTGTAGTAGTCATAGGAACAGATTTCTGTCATGAACTACTTTCCAATAAGGGAGCAGGTACAGTTACCTCATCAAGTTCTACTTTCCTCCCACTCACTTCTTTCGAGAGAAACTCCTTCTCTAGAAAGTTTCCGAATTTAGCAACAAAAGTCTTGCCTTCGGATCTGTGATAGAAGGTGTATCCAATAGTTTCCTTTGGATATCCTATGAAGATTTACTTCTCCGATTTGGGTTCGAGCTTATCATGTTGAAACCTTTTCACATAAGCATCGCAGTCCCAAACTTTAAGAAACGACAGCTTAGGTTTCTTGCCAAACCATAGTTCATATGGTGTCGTCTCAACGGATTTAGATGGTGCCCTATTTAACGTGAATGCAGCTGTCTCTAATGCATAACCCCAAAACGATAGTGGTAGATCGGTAAGAGACATCATAGATTGCACTATATCCAATAAAGTACGATTATGACATTCGGACACACCATTATGCTGTGGTGTTCCATGTGGCATGAGTTTGTGAAACTATTCCACATTGTTTTAATTGAAGACCAAACTCGTAACTCAAATATTTGTCTCTGCGATCAGATTGTAGAAACTTTATTTTCTTGTCACGATGATTTTCCACTTCACTCTGAAATTCTTTGAACTTTTCAAATGTTTCAGACTTATGTTTCATCAAGTAGATATACCCATATCTGCTCAAATCATCTGTGAAGTTCAGAAAAATAACGATACTTGCCGTGAGCCTTAACTTCATCGGACCGCATACATCAGTATGTATTATTTCCAATAAGTCAGTTGCTCGCTCCGGAGAACGGAGTCTTAGTCATCTTGCCCATGAGGCATGGTTCGCAAGCATCAAGTGATTCATAATCAAGTGATTCCAAAATCCCATCAACATGGAGTTTCTTCATGCGCTTTACACCAATATGACCTAAACGGCAGTGCCACAAATAAGTTGCACTATCATTATTAACTTTGCATCTTTTGGTTTCAATATTATGATTATGTGTATCACTACGATCGAGATCCAACGAACTATTTTCATTGGGTGTGTAACCATGTAAGGTTTTATTCATGTAAACAGAACAACAATTTATTCTTTTACTTAAATGAATAACCGTATTACAACAAACATGATCAAATCATATTCATGCTTAACGCAAACACCAAATAACACTTATTCAAGTTCAACACTAATCCCGAAAGTATAGGGAGTGTGCGATGATGATCATATCAATCTTGGAACCACTTCCAACACACTTCGTCACTTTACCCTTAACTAGTCTCTATTTATTCTGCAACTCCCGTTTCGAGTTACTAATCTTAGCAACTGAACTAGTATCAAATACTGAGGGGTTGCTATAAACACTAGTAAAGTACACATCAATAACATGTATATCAAATATACTTATGTTCACTTTGCCATCCTTCTTATCTGCCAATCACTTGGGGTAGTTCCGCTTCTAGTGACCAGTCCCTTTTGCAGTAGAAGCACTTAGTCTCAGGCTTAGGATCAGACTTGGGCTTCTTCACTTTGAGCAGCAACTTGCTTGCTGTTCTTTTTGAAGTTCCCCTTCTTCCCTCTGCCCTTTTCTTGAAACTAGTGGTCTTGTCTACCATCAACACTTGATGTTTTTCTCGATTTCTACCTTTATCAATTTCCGCATTACGAAGAGCTTGGGAATCATTTCCGTTATCCCTTGCATATCATAGTTCATCACAAAGTTCTACTAACTTGGTGATGGTGACTAGAGAATTCTGTCAATCACTATCTTATCTGGAAGATTAACTCCCACTTGATTCAAGCGATTGTAGTACTCAGACAATCTGAGCACATGCTCACTAGTTGAGCGATTCTCCTCCATCTTTTGGCTATAGAACTTGTTGGAGACTTCATATCTCTCAACTCGGGTATTTGCTTGAAATATTAACTTCAACTCCTGGAACATCTCATATGCTCCATGACGTTTAAAACGTCTTTGAAGTCCCGATTCTAAGCCATTAAGCATGGTGCACTAAACTATCAAGTAGTCATCATATTGAGCTAGCCAAACGTTCATAGCGTCTGCATCTGCTCCTGCAATAGGTCCGTCACCTAGCGGTGCATCAAGGACATAATTCTTCTGTGCAGCAATGAGGATAAACCTCAGATCACGGATCCAATCCGCATCTTTGCTACTAACATCTTTCAACACAATTTTCTCTAGGAACATATCAAAATAAACATAGGGAAGCAACAACGTGAGCTATTGATCTACAACATGATTTGCAAAATACTACCAGGACTAAGTTCATGATAAATTTAAGTTCAATTTAATCATATTACTTCAGAACTCCCACTTAGATAGACATCCCTCTAATCCTCTAAGTGATCACGTGATCCAAATCAACTAAACCATGTCCGATCATCACGTGAGATGGAGTAGTTTCATTGGTGAACATCACTATGTTGATCATATCTACTATATGATTCACGCTCGACCTTTCGGTCTCCGTGTTCCGAGGCCATATCTGTATATGCTTGGCTCGTCAAGTATAACCTGAGTATTCCGTGTGTGCAACTATTTCGCACCCGTTGTATTTGAACGTAGAGCCTATCACACCCGATCATCACGTGGTGTCTCAGCACGAAGAACTTTCGCAACGGTGCATACTCAGGGAGAACACTTCTTGATAATTTAGTGAGAGATCATCTTATAATGCTACCGTCAATCAAAGCAAGATAAGATGCATAAAAGATAAACATCACATGCAATCAATATAAGTGATATGATATGGCCATCATCATCTTGTGCCTGTGATCTCCATCTCCGAAGCACCGTCATGATCACCATCGTCACCGGCGCGACACCTTGATCTCCATCGTAGCATCGTTGCCGTCTCGCCAATCTTATGCTTCCACGACTATCACTACCGCTTAGTAATAAAGTAAAGCATTACATCGCGATTGCATTGCATACAATAAAGCGACAACCATATGGCTCCTGCCAGTTGCCGATACTCGGTTACAAAACATGATCATCTCATACAATAAAATTTAGCATCATATCTTGGCCATATCACATCACAACATGCCCTGCAAAAACAAGTTAGACGTCCTCTACTTTGTTGTTGCAAGTTTTACGTGGCTGCTACGGGCTTAAGTAAGAACCAATCTCACCTACGCATCAAAACCACAACGATAGTTTGTCAATTTGACTCCGTTTTAACCTTCGCAAGGACCGGGCGTAGCCACACTTGGTTCAACTAAAGTTGGAGAGACTGTCGCCCGCAAGCCACCTATGTGCAAAGCACGTCGGGAGAACCAGTCTCGCGTAAGCGTACGCGTAATGTCGGTCCGGGTCGTCTCGTCCAACAATGCCGCCGAACCAAAGTATGACATGCTGGTAGGCAGTATGACTTATATCGCCCACAACTCACTTGTGTTCTACTCGTGCATATAACATCAAACCATAAAACCTAGGCTCGGATGCCACTGTTGGGGAACGCAGTAATTTCAAAAAAAATCCTACGCACACGCAAGATCATGGTGATGCATAGCAACGAGAGGGGAGAGTATGATCTACGTACCTAGTAGATCGACAACGGAAGCGTTTGGTTGATGTAGTCGTACGTCTCCACGACCCGACCGATCAAGCACCGAAACTACGGCACCTCCGAGTTCTAGCACACGTTCAGCTCGATGACGATCCCCGGACTCCGATCCAGCAAAGTGTCGGGGAAGAGTTCCGTCAGCACGACGGCGTGGTGACGATCTTGATGTACTACTGCTGCAGGGCTTCGCCTAAGCACCGCTACAATATTATCGAGGACTATGGTGGCTGGGGGCGCCGCACACGGCTAAGGAATAGATCACGTGGATCAACTTGTGTTCATGGGGTGCCCCTTGCCTCAGTATATAAAGGATGGAGGAGGAGGAGGCCGGCCAAGGCTAGGTGCGGCCAGGATGTGGAGTCCTACTAGGACTCCAAGTCCTAGTAGGAGTCCACCAAGAGGGGAGGAAGGGAGAAGGAAGTGGAGGAGAAGGAGAGGTGGCCGGCCCCCTTTTCCCTAGTCCAATTCGGACTAGAGGGGAGGGGGGTGCAGCAGCCCCTTGGCCCTTTCTCCTCTTCCCACTAAAGCCCATCAAGGCCCATTGCTTCTCCCGTAACTACCCGGTACTCCAAAAAATACCCGAATCACTCGGAACCTTTCCGATGTCCGAATATAGTTGTCCAATATATCAATCTTTACGTCTCGACCATTTCGAGACTCCTCGTCATGTCCCCGATCTCATCCGGGACTCCGAACTCCTTCGGTACATCAAAACTCATAAACTCATAATATAACTGTCATCGAAACCTTAAGCGTGCGGACCCTACGGGTTCGAGAACAATGTAGACATGACCGAGACACGTCTCCGGTCAATAACCAATAGCGGGACCTGGATGCCCATATTGGCTCCTACATATTCTACGAAGATCTTTATCGGTCAGACCGCATAACAACATACATTGTTCCCTTTGTCATCGGTATGTTACTTGCCCGAGATTCGATCGTCGGTATCTTAATACCTAGTTCAATCTCGTTACCGGCAAGTCTCTTTACTCGCTCCATAATACATCATCTCACAACTAACTCATTAGTTGCAATGCTTGCAAGGCTTATGTGATGTGCATTACCGAGAGGGCCCAGAGATACCTCTCCGACAATCGGAGTGACAAATCCTAATCCCGAAATACACCAACCCAACATGTACCTTTGGAGACACCTGTAGAGCTCCTTTATAATCACCCAGTTACGTTGTGACGTTTGGTAGCACACAAAGTGTTCCTCCGGCAAACGGGAGTTGCATAATCTCATAGTCATAGGAACATGTATAAGTCATGAAGAAAGCAATAGCAACATACTAAACGATCGGGTGCTAAGCTAATGGAATGGGTCATGTCAATCACATCATTCTCCTAATGATGTGATCCCGTTAATCAAATAACAACTCTTTTGTTTATGGTTAGGAAACATAACCATCTTCGATTAACGAGCTAGTCAAGTAGAGGCATACTAGTGACACTTTGTTTGTCTATGTATTCACACAAGTATTATGTTTCCGGTTATTACAATTCTAGCATGAATAATAAACATTTATCATGATATAAGGAAATAAATAATAACTTTATTATTACCTCTAGGGCATATTTCCTTCACCCCCCTGATACTATAAAATCACATATTTCCAGAAAAAAATTAGGGAGAAAGAATTATCGTGATACGCAAGACGGAGCCGCCGCCAAGCCCTATTCTTCCTCGGGAGGGTAGATCAGGAGTCCGTTTGGGGCCAGGAGAGGGGGATCTTCGTTCTTCGTCATAACCAACCCTTCTCCATCGCCAATTCCATGATGCTCCCTACCGGGAGTGAGTAATTCCTTCATAGGCTCGCTGGTCAGTGAGGAGTTGGTTGAGATTCATCATGTAATCAAGTTAGTTTTGTTAGGGCCTGATCCCTAGTATCCACTATGTTCTTAGATTGATCTTGCTATGACTTTGCCATGCTTAATGCTTGTCACTTTTGGCTCGGGTGCCATGATTTCAGATCTGAACCGTTTATATTATCATCATTATATCCATGTTCTAGATCCGATATTGCAATTTATAGTCACCTACTACGTGTTATGATCCGGCAACCCCGGAGTGACAACAACCGGGCCCACTCCCGGTGATGGCCATAGTTTGAGGAGTTCAAGTATTCACTATGTGTTAATGCTTTGTTCCGGTTCTCTATTAAAAGGAGGCCTTAATATCCCTTAGTTTCCAATATGGACCCTGCTGCCACGGGAGGGTAAGACAAAAGATGTCATGCAAGTTCTTTTAATAAAGCACATATGACTATTTACGGAATACATGCCTACATTATATCGATGAACTAGAGCTAGTGCCGTATCGCCCTAGGTTATTACTGTCACATGATGAATATCATCCAACAAGTAACCAATCCAATGCCTACAAACTTTTCCATATTGTCTCTACTAAGTTACTACTGCTATCATCACTGTTACACTTGCTACAAAATTACCGCTATCACTGTTACTATTACTATTGCTACTGTCACTACTATCAAAACTATCAAACTACTTTGCTATTGATCACTTTGCTGCAGATAATTAATCTCCAGGTGTGGTTGAATTGACAACTCGGCTGCTAATACCTTCAAATATTATTTGCCTCCCCTTGTGTCGAATCTATAAATTTGGGTTGAATACTCTACCCTCAAAAACTGTTGCGATCCCCTATACTTGTGGGTTATCAGCATGCGTAGTAGTACTTTGCTTGGAGGGCTAATAAACTTTTGCAATAAGTATATGGGTTCTTTATGACTAATGTGAGTCCATGGATTATACGCACTCTTACCTTTTCGCAATGTGCTAGCCTTTACAGTACTGTGCATTACCCTTTCTCACATCGAGACGTGGTGCAAACTTCGCAGGTGCATGCAAACCACGTGATATGATATGCTCTATCACACATAAGCCTTATTATATCTTCCTCAAAACAGCCACCATACCTACCTATTATGGCTTTTCCATGGGCATTCCAAGATATATTGCCATGCAACTTCCACCACTTCCGTTTGATGACTTGAGCATTCAGTGTCATATTGCTTTGCATGAGCATATAGCTGACATAGTAGTTGTCGCTCAGCCACCGTTCATCATTTTTCATACATGTTACGCTAGAACATTGCACATCCTGGTACATGCCAGAGGCATTCACATAGAGTCATACTTTGTCATAGGTACCGAGTTGTAATTTTTATTTCTTTTGAGTTATAAGTAAATAGAAGTGTGATGATCATCATTATTCATTTTTAGAGCAGTGCCCCAGTGAGAAAAGGATGATGGAGACTATGATCCCCCCACAAGTCGGGATGAGACTCCGGACAATGAGAGAAAAAGAAAAAGAAAAAAAGAAAAAAGAAAGAAAAAAAGAAAAAAAGAAAAAATAAAAAAAGAGAGAAGGGGCATTGTTAGTATCCTTTACCACACTTGTGCTTCAAAGTATCACCAGGTTTTTCATATGGAGAGTCTCCTATGTTATCACTTTCATATACTAGTGGGAAATTTTCATTATAGGATTAGATGCACACCCACCACTACTGCAGGATGCTGCTAACGCGACACTACGATCAGAGACCCTTCGAGAAACTGTGTGCGATGCAATGATCGCAAACGGTGGTGTAGGAAAACCGTCAGAAATGTATAAAATGTTTGTGACGACGGATGCATCAAACACGGTCAGGTTTTAGTTGCGTGTGTGGTGAAGGGCATACGGTTCAGTTCAATTAACTGTTTGCGATGAGGAGGAACAAAAGAAACGGGCAACTAGATGAAGGTGTGTGTGATGTACAGCATACGGTTCACTCGGATGAACTATTTGTGATTAGGCAACACAAAAGAAACAGACAACCCGATCAAGGTGTGTGCGATGTACAGCATACGGTTCACTCGGATGAACTGTTTGTGATTAGGCAAGAGAATAGAAACGGTTCAATATAACAAGATGTGTGTCATACGCGGCAAACAGGTATGTAATCAGAAATGTGTGCGAAGACCGATAATAACGCGGACGATTGCTTCTAATAAGACGTATGTGATATGCTCTGTCTACACAACATCTATTGGCCATTGTGGGACGGGCGGTCATCCGGATATGCCATAAGGATGTGAAGAGGCATTCCTATCAGCAAGGACTAGCTGTTCCACTAGTAGCTCATGTAAGAAAACTATCAAGTTAAGTGTGCTCAGGCTGGAGCAGCCATCATATGGGTGACTGGATGGGAAGTTGTGTCAATGTTAGATTAGGTGATGGGATGGGTCATTTCGATCAAATGACCGAAATGCCCCATTTCCTCAGCTAATTTAACCTCGAGGTCCTTGTTTTTTATTTTTTTTATTTTTAGCACATGTTAAAGAAGGTCTATCGCATTACTTTTTGACAATGTGCGATACGTGGCATACAGTTGATCCATCTGACCTATTTGTGATGGAATAGGCCGTGTGTGTTGTGGGCAAACGCTTGCTAGTATTCAACCGTTTGAGATTGATGAATTCATCACCGACGGGATCCCTAGTGTGGTACGTGTTCATCTGATCATCATCTACTTCTTATGCTAGCTGGATGCTAAGTTTCCATTAATTGATGGCGTTTTATGAACATGCCACTGTTTCCCGCCATTTCCTCACCTGTTTCCTGCCACCCTGCTATATTGCACATAGGGGGCGCGCGACGCATGGAGGCGACAAGTGCAGCCTGTAGCACATCCACCTTTTCCAAGCATGCCAACCCACCAAAGCGTCGCCTCTGCCATCAACCTCGTCGATGAGGAAAACGAGCAGGCGCCACGGCCCGTCGAGGCCGAGGCGCTCCCCGGCAACACGATGGATGATGATGTGATGTGCGTCATCGCCAGGGTTGAGCAGACCTTTTGGCACATGGCGCTTGAGCACCGCAGATCAAGATAGGCATGTCAGCGCCGACAGGCTGCAGCTCGCCACACAACATGATCGATGGCACGCCGCAGAGCAAGCTAGGCGCGTCCGCACCGATAGGCTACGGCTCACTGATACGTCCATTTTGCATCATGCTTTTATCGATATTTATTGCATTATGGGTTGTTATTACACATTATGTCACAATACTTATGCCTATTCTCTCTTATTTTACAAGGTTTACAAAAAGAGGGAAAATGCCGACAGCTAAGATTCTGGGCTGGAAAAGGAGCAAATATTAGAGACCTATTCTGCATAGCTCAAAAAGTCCTGAAACTTCACGGAAGATGTTTTCAAAATATATAAAAAATACTGAGTGCAAGAAGTTCACCAGGGGGGCCACACCCTGCCCACGAGGGTGGGGGCGCGCCCTACCCCCCTGGGCGCGCCCCCTACCTCGTGGGCCCCCTGGTGGCTCTCCGATGGCCATCTTCTACTATATGGAGTCTTTCGATGAGAAAAAAATCATAAGCCATCTCCTCGGACGAAACTCCGTCGCCACGAGGCGGAATCTTGGCGGATCCAATCTAGGGCTCCGACAGAGCTGTTCTGCTGGGGAAACTTCCCTCCGGGAGGGGGAAATCATCGCCATCATCATCACCAACGCTCCTCTCATCAGGAGAGGGCAATCTCCGTCAACATCTTCACCAGCACCATCTCCTCTCAAAACCCTAGTTCATCTCTTGTATCCAATTCTTGTCTCCAAGTCCAGGATTGGTACTAGTAGGTTGCTAGTAGTGTTAATTACTCCTTGTAGTTGATGCTAGTTGGTTTATTTGGTGGAAGATCATATGTTCAGATCCTATATGCATATTAACACCCCTCTGATTATGAACATGATTATGCTTTGTGAGTAGTTACGTTTGTTCCTGAGGACATGGGAGAAGTCTTGCTATTAGTAGTCATGTGAATTTGGTATTCGTTCGATATTTTGATGAGATATATGTTGTCTCTCCTCTAGTGGTGTTATGTGAACGTCGACTACATTTCACCATTATTTGGGCCTAGAGGAAGGCATTGGAAAGTAATAAGTAGATGGTGGGTTGCTAGAGTGACAGAAGCTTAAACCCTAGTTTATGTGTTGCTTCGTAAGGGGCTGATTTGGATCCATATGTTTCATGCTATGGTTAGGTTTACCTTTATACTTTTGTTGTAGTTGCGGATGCTTGCAATAGAGGTTAATCATAAGTGGGATGCTTGTCCAAGTAAGGACAGTGCCCAAGCACCGGTCCACCCACATACCAAATTATCAAAATACCAAACGCGAATCATATGAACGTGATGAAAACTAGCTTGACGATATTCCCATGTGTCATCGGGAGCGCTTTTCTCTATATAAGAGTTTGTCCAGGCTTGTCCTTTGCTACAAAAAGGATTGGGCCACCTTGCTGCACTTTATTTACTTTTGTTACTTGTTGCTCGTTACAAATTATCCTATCACAAAACTATCTGTTACCACTTATTTCAGTACTTGCAGAGAATACCTTGCTGGAAACCGCTTATCATTTCCTTCTGCTCCTCGTTGGGTTAGACACTCTTACTTATCGAAAGGACTACGATAGATCCCCTATACTTGTGGGTCATCACTCACCGCACGGCGAGACCGTTGGAGCGCCGCAGAGCGAGAGGCGCGGCGCGCCGCACAGCAAGAGCGGATCCATCGGCGCTTGCCTGCTGTCAACACGGCGTCGCAGCAGGGTACACGTCCCGTCAGTACCCCCATTCCTCGCCAGGAGTGGGCAGAGGCCCTCAGCACTGTACTTGCACCATATGCCGGCCATGCCGTACTTGCACCGGAAGCCCGCCGCGCCGTTCGCATGGGTGCCGCTGTTCGCCTTGTCCGCGACCCGCTAGTCCGTAGGCTCGACTGCCTCCTTGGCCTGGGTGTCCACCTGGGCGCAGTAGAGGAACATGGCCGTCACATCCTCGAGCTGGTGATCTCCGATGAAATAGCCAACTTGGATCTCGAGATCGTGCTCCAGATGTACCGTGAGCGTGTCGACCGCTTGGACGAACGCCTGCACGAGTTCAGGCAGAACCAAGAGCTACCCTAGGCAAGGGCTGCTGGTCATGGTCTCATGGACGCATTTTATTTTTAAAAGTTGTTTCGACGTGGATAGCTTTGTATTCACAGCAATCATAGTATTGCTCTGTTTATTGCTCTGTTTTAATGTGTGTACTCTGTTTTCCATTCTTATATGTTATGTTTCAATATGTGTGTATACGCTTTCCATTTTGTATATGTGGATGATAACAGCTAGATTCAAATTAGTATAAAAAACAGATAGAAAATGGAATTCATAATATATATATTAATTGTTCATTAGATCATCACAGAATATATATATACACATATACATATACATCTGGGTTATTCTATTACGCGTAACAGAATATTATTTTGTTACCATACTTGAACTGATGGTTTCAGACGGTTGTACTGATGATTTTCATCTCGTCGAACTGATCGTGTTTTCGTTAGAATGGAGCGTGTAATATATCGTTGGAAAGCTCTTGACATCTACATTACAAATATATAATATATTTTGCAAAATCATCACAATTTACAAGCAGTTTTGAAAACCCATTTTTTTCAAAACCGAAAACGCGAATGGTATTTTGGACTCAATTTTTAAACGGTTTATCGGAATTGATCAAATAAGATGGCATTGGAAAGCTGGTGAAAATCCGCATCTTCCATATATCTATTTTTTTCTAATTCTATACGATTTAAAAGTAATTTTAAAACGGTGAAATTCTGGGCGAAATGTATTTGTCGGATTGACGCAAATGATACGGCGCTGGAAAGCTATGAAAAATACACAACTTTTTCGTATTGAAATGTTTTTCTAATTCCTTACGGTTTAAAAACGAATTCGAATATGGTCAAATTTGATTTTGAACGCGATTTTTTTAAAATTTTGTCGAAATGAGGCAAATAATATACTGTTAGAAAGATATTGAAAATACAAAACTTAGTCATGTTGAACGTTTTCTCAAATTCGCAACCGTTGAAGAGTAATTTGGATTACGGTGAGACATGTCGTGTTTTTTTCCTGTCAGGAAAAACAGAGTACTCGTACTGATCTAGGGGTGTGTCTGTACTGATGTATTTTTCATAGAGTAATTTTAAAAGATTCCAAAAAAAGTACTTCAACCGATGTTCTTATGGGTTTGTACTGAGCATGTTTTCACATACTAGACTTTACTCTGTTTTTTTGTATGGTTTTCCTTGTAACTTTTCAACGGTTCACGGTATCATCGTCTCCGAACTTGCATAGGTTATATTGTTGAACTGAATGATATCTAAAAAAAATCGTGTGTTTTTCTCTTCCGGAAAGTACTGAGGTATTTTTCACATTCCGAAAACGTTTTGGGTTGAGCAACCGAACTTTCATCATTTTTTTTGAGCTTACCGAACTTTCATCATCAAACATGCATGGTTTGTATAGCTGAACTAAAATAAACTTTTTCCGCAACAAATGTGTTGTATTTTTTCTTTATTTTTCTTTGAGCATATATTCGTCAGGTCCATAGACGAACTTTCTCAATTTCCATAGACGAACGGAGAGCTATTTATTATCTAAACATATATGCTAGTAATAATTGAACATTTCATACAATTTGTTGTCTATTCATGGACATCAACCAAAATAGGCAGGAGAACTGATAATAGTTTTTTATTCGTACTGATCAATGTTTTCAATTCAAACCATTTTTGCCTTTCATGAGAAACATCAAACTATCATGTACACTTTCTTTTAAGAAGTACCAATCATATCATCATAGATTGCATGTTTTGGTTGTCCTCATTGCCTGCATCGTGTACTTCATCCTTAGCCAGCTTGGTTTAGTACAAACAACTACAACCATTGAGTACCAAAGATAACACAAGAACATGTTTAGTCTGCATCATTGATTACCAAAGATAACACAGGCACACATGTTTAGTACAAGCAGCTACAACCAACCAAGTTCATTCGCAACAATAGCCGCACTGCGAAACATGAACCGAGTTTAATTTTGACCGCTGCTTCGGCGCCGTTGGCGGAAACGCCTCTGAACTTGGCGTATACCAGCAATGGAACTTCTCAGCCTTCCATACACGCACTGAAGACATGTACAAAAGAATAGCATGCATCATGATTCAGAAGACATACAATAGCTACACGCAGATATACAATAGATTTGTAGCAGCACATGCACCAAACTTGCAGAATTTTTCTTCAACTAATTTGGGCTCTGATTTGGACACAAACGAGAGCACACTATTTTCTTTGAAATTCCACTATCTTGAAGGATACGTAAATATAATATAGAACTACGAGCTTAAAAATATACACAAAAACACATGTCTTCAACAAACCAACCCATGATCTTTTATAGAGTTCTTTTGTATCTGTATATCAAATATTTTTGCGTATGATCTTTGTAAAATTTAGAAACTAAACTATGCTTTGTCCCCGGTAAAGTCATGACCAAATTCAACATTTCAATTCCAACAGTTCAAGATCATAGGTAGTAGTTCATCAGTTCAACCGTTCAATTCAAACAGAAGGTCACAGGTTCATAACCAACTTTTCAACGGTTCAATTCAAGATCAAACCAAGGAAAGACAACTGGCTGAAGGGGTGGCCAATGGCCACAGTTGCTCATGGTGTGCACGACAGTGTCCAACAACCTCTATCCTGGCTCACTGCAGAACGACGTGCTGGGCGCAATCCACAGCCTGGCATATGAGATGCAAAAAAGAGTTAAAGAGGACTTAAGCTAATTTTTATAGCTGATGATGTAGCATTACAAAAAATAATATACTTTAGCCCATAAATACAAAGTACTTTGAACTTTTCCGGAGCTTTTTGTTGAACTGAAGCATGCTCCAGAGCAGGACGAGATCGAGCG
The DNA here is from genome assembly GCF_002162155.2 of Triticum dicoccoides. Lineage (NCBI taxonomy): Eukaryota > Viridiplantae > Streptophyta > Magnoliopsida > Poales > Poaceae > Triticum > Triticum dicoccoides. Next base: position 503,346,887 of record NC_041384.1, read on the forward strand.
GATTGGGAGGATGCTGAGCAACATACATTGGAGATGCAAGACCACAATACATCAGTTAGCGATGTCACTGAACTTTGGGACATTTATACTACAAGAATTGAATCTACAGCAATCTTGAACTTTCAAGTTCCATACGCAAGATAGCTACAATTTGCTAAAATCAATCACCAGCAGAAAAAACACCAAAAGGTTCTTCAAATGGTTGCTTGAGGAAGAGCCAAAGCTATTTTGGGGTGGCGGACGGCAGCAGCATGTGGGCTGGGTTGTCTCGCACCGGGAAGGATGAGGAAAACGGCAACCCAACCACTATAGTGGAAATAGGAGCTGATGGCCGTGGACTGCTGCTCGGCATGAACTCGATCGTCCGGATGCCACGGGGCTGGACTGGGGACGGCGCTGGACATATTGGAGCAGTTGGAAAGGAGCTTAGAGCAACAGTGTACATCGGCAATGGACTGCTCACGCCCAAGGAGATGTACTGCTCCCCTGGGATGGAGGGGCGAAGTGTGTGCCTCCCAAGCCGCGGCGTTGAACTGCTTCGGGTTGTGTTGTTGAACAACCCGGTGTGGCGGCGGTGAACGGTATGGGCGGTGCAGCGATGGAGCCCCACCAGCAGTGGCAGGAGGCTCGACACAATCGGCCTAGTAGCTGCGACGGTGAACGGCCTGGGGCGGCCGGGTTGGACTGATGGTCGCAGTGGTGGCGAACCCAACGCCCTGGCCACACCGGGATGATAGGCAACCAGAAGGAGCGGAGGGGCGTGTCCACGGCAGAGAGATTGAACGGCCTGTGGTTGCAGCGTTGAACTGAGCTAGATGTATGTGTTAAAAATAAAAATGGCTAATGCGGCATTGGTGGAGCTATGTGTATTACTGCAGGGGCCATGTCCCCCAGCTCTTGGACTTTTTTGTGAAGAAATTCTGAATTTGTTTGTCACAAATTGAGAGAAATATAGTTTGTGAAGAAACTAGCCCTCCATACACGCCATGGCCCCCTTAGTCATTTGTCGCTAGCTCCGCCACTGGCATTCAGAGTTGGCAGAAATTGAAGCAGCAACTGTACCATATTTTGTACATACAAGCATACGGAAAATCGCAGAGGCAACATAGTATACCTGATATGTAGTTGGACTGGCGCTCTGGGAATTTAGAACTGAGGAAAAAATGTACAGACAGCTCGAGCGCCATGAGCAGAAGGCCCGGAAGAAGCGGCGCTGGTGGTCAGGAGATCAAGAAGAAGCACTGACTGGCTGCACAAAAAAAAAAAGATAAGAACAAAGTGAAGCACCATGGTCTGCGTACAAGCAGATGGAAGAAAAGTTCCAAGGAGTGGTGGCCGCCAGATACAACATTTTTCAGTTAAAAGAATGTATCTCTGTAGATAGCAGGAACAAAAACTCTTTTAGATAACTCAAATCATATAGAATGAAGCAATATGAGATGGAAGAGTAAAGCAACAGGAGAATGCAATGTGAGTTTGTAAATCATGTAAAGAAAGAACAACTTGATTTTCCAAAAACGCTAGTATCCAACTAGTTTCCACCTAAAGCTCAAAAAGGCCCTGCATGCTCAGCTAATTAACCACATACGTGACTATTCTTTTGCACTACACCAGACTGCACATTCACATTGGCCATGTATAAATGATTTTCTTTTAGGAATAACATCAAAAATAGCAGAAAACTTAGCTTGGGAGATGGAGTAACATGAGCGGGTCTGCCTCTCACCGCCGCAGCTGCAGAACATATTGATTTTCAGTAGAAGAAAAAGAATTGATCTATATGTGATCCATCACAAAACAAAGCATACATGCATACATATATCACAAGTTCAGAACATCACAGCTCACAAGCACGTCCTCTACGCTTTAGACCTTGGGAATTGTTGCAGTCCCAACACTCTGTACGCGGCCATAGTGATGCCTCCGCTTCATGTCACACAGGTGCGCGCACGGTGTTCGTCTCACCGCCGCTATTACCGGACAGGCAGAACAGTGGCAGCCTACAGAACAAAGCACCATCTGCTTGTACTGGCCCTATTTCACTGCATTTTCCCCACAATTTGTTGCAACAAAGCACCATCTTTTTGGTAGCACAATGGTTTGCAGAATCATGGCAGCTGGGACTAAATTGTACTGATGTGAATCAAAACTTTAGAGACAACTAAACTATACTGCTATGCAATCAAAATTACAGCTGCAAGAAGGAAACGTGATTCCAGAAATGTCCCCCAACATGTACTAGGCAGCTTCAGAGCCTGTACTGACAATGAACTATGCATCGACGGCTAGAGGTGGAGGAGCCCCGGCGAGTCGAGAGTAAATCCACACATGGCAGCGCATTCAGTTGAAAATAGAAGAGAGCAGAACACAGCGGTAGAAGATGCTCAGAACTCCACACACAAGTGAGACCGGGGTGCTCTTCGTCGAGCTCCGCTGGCCGAGCGGCCGGAAGACGCAAAGTTGAACGGCTAGAGCAGATCAGCCAGGACGGATTCCATAGCTGCACAGGGAGCCGGGTGGAGGGAGGCGCGCGGCGGCCAGGGGTCGGAGGCGAGCGACGGGTGGGGTCGGAGGCGCGCGACGACCGGGGTAGGAGGCGCGCGACGGCCGGGGTTGGGAGGCGCACGACGGCCGGAGGAGAGAGTTGCATGGCGGCCGGTGGTTGGGGGCGGCGGGCGCGGCGGGCGGCAGCGCTTGGTTGGGGCCGGCCGTGGGCGGCGGCGAGCGGGCAGGGGAGGAAGGAGGCGGCGCGGCGGCGGGGAGGGAGGAGGCAGCGTGCGCAGCGGGTTCCACATTTTTCTTTTTGTTTGTTACCGATTCGGGCTGGTGGGCTGGTTCGGGAGATTGTGTCGGGTCGCTCCTATATAGGGCCTGATAGTAACAGAATAGTCCAGCCATATAGGAGTATATATATAGGAGTATATATACACACACGTGATGATACTTAACTACTAGGTACAATGCATAAAATTCAAAACGAACAATACTAAAACTGATAATCCCTCCTAGGCTAGTATTCCGGCAGCCCCTCGCCAGCAGCTCCCTGGTGCGCGACATCTTCCCTGTGCGGAGGCAGTACTCCGACTCCTCCGCCTCGCAGCGCTTGACGTACTGATCTGCCTCTTGCTGGCGGATGCGCGCGGCCGATGTTGCCATTTCGTTGGGCGCCCACCGGAGCTCCTCGTCGGTGGCACGCTGGAGCTTATCGGCCCACCTCCACGCAGCAACGAGGCGACCAACGCCTATGACCTTCCTCACGAAGTACCCGTCTTCGTACACCTCCTCGGCACGATGACGCGCCCGCCCCCAAAGCTCCGCCGCCTCCTTTTCTAGGCGGCATCACGGGCTTCACAGGCCGCCTGGTACCTGGCTTCCTCCTCCGCCATCTCCTTCTTGAATGCCACTTGCCTAGCTTTCTCAGCCAACGGCATCGACTTCCATAAACAAAGATTGTACTAGCCCCAAAACCAATCCAAAGTTGAGGGGTCCGGCGCAACCTCGTCAGGCGGCGCATAGGGGTCCTCGTCGCTGCTAATCGAGTGAGCGTCCTCAGGGGGCGGCGACTCCTCATCGACGCGTGGGTAGACCGGCGAGAGAGAGAGAGAGAGGGAGAGCGAGTGAGGGGAGGGTGTAGATGAGAATGCAGGCGGGACGATGTGAGCAAGGTAGTATTTATTGGCGGCCAGAATCTAAATCGACGGGGACAGTACACACGCTGGGCACTGGAATTTACGAGTATTGTAATTTGAATTACACACAATTCCCGCAACAAATCCGTGTGTGAACATAATAGCTGACGGTTTCCAATATAGAACCGTATCTGATTAATGATCTCCGCCAATCACCTATCAAACCTCGAGCCACGAGATAGAGTGCCAATCGTGTGGAGGTCGGTTGTCTTGCCAGATTTTTACATTTTGTTTTTTGAACACCAGATATTTACATCGTCTGATGTTTTTTTAACTCGCACACAAGTACACAAAAATATGATTTTTCAAACCATTCAGGTTAGGCGTTGCATGTAGATGTAGTTCAAATTTGAATTATGGTCATTAAATGGTTAGAAAATCACTTAAATGTCTTTAAAAGGTCAAATGGCCCCTGAAAATTTCCAAATTTCCACATGACGGTTGTATTAGTGCACGTTAAACGTAGGGAAAAAAATTGAAGGTCATAAGAGGAAGCTATCTCGTGTCCGCCAGCAAACATGCATTGTTCCCTCTCGGAACCACGAACCTTCTAGTGAGTTCTCCGGTTTGTGAGGGATGTGTGTCCAAACTTTCGTCAAATAGGTCAATTTTTTTACCACATCATCTTGGTGGAATGACATTAAATCAAGCAAGGTTTCATGTTTTTCTGATCATTTTTTAAATTTTTTTGGAATTAGAATGCCATGGCATGCACTCCGTGCATGTGCCCATACCTTGACACCAATATGTTTGAAAATTCTTTCGAATTTACTGCACATGGAATTGACTCGCACACAAGTACACAAAAATATGATTTTTCAAACCGTTTTGGTTAGGCGTTGCATGTAGATGTAGTTCAAATTTGAATTACGGTTATTAAATGGTTAGAAAATCACTTAAATGTCTTTAGAAGGTCAAATGACCCCTGAAATTTACCAATTTTTCACATGACAGTTGTATTAGTGCACGTTAAACGTAGGAAAAAATTTGAAGGCCGTAAGAGGAAGCTATCACCCGTTCGTCATCAAACATGTATTATTCCCTCTCGGAATCATGAACCTTCTAGCGATTTGCTCCGGTTCGTGAGGGGCGTGTGTCCAAAAATTCATCAAACATGTCAATTTCTTTATCACATCATCTTGGTGGCATGGCATTACATCAACCAAGGTTTCATGTATTTCTGATCATTTTTCTATTTTTTGAATTAAAATGCCATGTCACTCCATGCATACGTATGCATGTGTCCATGTCGTGAGACCAATATGTTTGAAAATTCCTTCTAATTTACTGCACATGGAATTAACTCGCACACAACTACACTGATATGATTTTTCAAACCGTTTTGGTTAGGCGTTGCATGTAGATCTAGTTCAAATTTGAATTGCGGTCATTAAATGGTTAGAAAATCACTTAAATGTCTTTGAAAGGTCAAATGACCCCTAGAATTTTCCAAAATTTCACATTACAGTTGTAGTAGTGCACGTTATATGTTGAAAAAATTTGAAGGCCGTAAGAGGAAGTTATCTCCCGTTCGTCATCAAACATGCATTGTTCCCTCTCGGAATCACGAACCTTCTAGCGAGTTGCTCTGGTTTCTGAGGGGTGTGTGTCCAAACTTTCGTCAAACATGCCAATTTCTTTACCACATCATCTTGGTGGCATGACATTAAATCAAGCAAGGTTTCATGTTTTTCTAATCATTTTTTTTGAATTAAAATGCAAGGCATGCACTCCATGCATGTGCCCATGCCTTGACACCAATATGTTTGAAAATTCCTTCGAATTTACTGCACATTGAATTAACTCGCACACAAGTACACAAAATATGATTTTTCAAACCGTTATGGTTAGGCGTTGCATGTGGATGTGGTTCAAATTTGAATTACGGTCATTAAATGGTTCGAAAATCACTTAAATGTTTTTAAAAGGTCAAATGACCCCTGAAATTTACCAAATTTTCACATGACAGTTGTATTAGTGCACGTTAAATGTAGGAAAAAATTTGAAGACCGTAAGAGGAAGCTATCTCCCGTTCGTCATCAAACATGCATTGTTCCCTTTCGGAACTACGAACCTTCTAGCGAGTTGCTCCGGTTTGTAAGGGGTGCGTGTCCAAACGTTCATTAAATATGCCAATTTCTTTACCACATCATCTTGGTGGCATGACATTATATCAACCAAGGTTTCACGTGTTTCTCATCATTTTTCTATTTTTTGAATTAAAATGCCATGTCACTTCATGCATACGTATGCATGTGTCCATGTCGTGAGACCAATATGTTTGAAAATTCCTTCTAATTTACTGCACACGGAATTAACTCGCACACAAGTACACATATATGATTTTTCAAAACGTTTTGGTTAGGCATTGTATGTAGATGTAGTTCAAATTTGAATTATAGTCATTAAATGGTTAGAAAATCACTTAGATGTCTTTAAAAGGCCAAATGACCCCTAGAATTTTACAAAATTTCACATTACAGTTGTAGTAGTGCATGTTAGACGTAGAAAAAAAATTGAAGGCCATAAGAGGAAGCTATCTCCCATTCGTCATCAAACATGCATTGTTCCCTCTCGGAACCACGAGCCCTCTAGCGAGTTGCTCTGGTTTGTGAGGGGTGTGTATCCAAACTTTCATCAAACATGCCAATTTCTTTACCACATCATCTTGGTGGCATGACATTACATCAACCAAGATTTCATGTGTTTTTGATTTTTTTTGGAATTAAAATGCCATGCCACTCCATGCATACGTATTCATGCATATGTGTCCATGTCGTGATACAACTATGTTTGAAAATTCCTTCTAGTTTACTACACATGTAATTAACTCGCATACAAGTACACAAATATGATTTTTAAAACCATTTCAGTTACGCGTTGCATGTAGATGTAGTTCAAATTTGAATTACAGTCATTAAATGGCTAGAAAATCACTTAAATGTCTTTAAAAGGTCAAATGACCCCTAAAATTCTCAAAAATTTCACATTACAGTTGTAGTAGTGCATGTTATATGTAGAAAAAAATTGAAGTCCGTAAGAGGAAGCTATCTCCCGTTTGTCATCAAACATGCATTGTTCCCTCTCGGAACCACGAGCCTTCTAGTGAGTTGCTCCGGTCTGTGAGGGGTGTCTGTCCAAACTTTGGTCAAACATGCCAATTTTTTTACCACATCATCTTGGTGGCATGACATTACATCAACCAAGGTTTCATGTGTTTCTGGTTTTTTTTATTTTTTGGAATTAAAATGCCATGTCACTCCATGCTTAATTGTGTCATAGCCATTAGACCAATATGTCTGAAAATTCCTTCCAATTTACTACACATGGAATTAAATCGCACACAGGTGCAAGAAATATGAGTTTTCAAACCGTTAAGGTTAGTTGTTGCATGTACATGTAGTTCAAATTTCAATTACGGTCATTAAATGGCTAGAAAATCACTTAAATGTCTTAGAAGTTCAAATGACCCCTGAAATTTTCCAAAATTTGACATGACAGTTGTATTAGTACTACAAAATTTCTCGTTCATTTAAAACACCATCCGTTGGCACTTTATTCCAAATTCGTCTTTCACAGCTAATAAAAAATACCCACAACATCACACACAATTGTTTTCTAGGAACCTTTGCGATGAAAACATCTGGGTCTATTTAAGTCTCCCTCCTTAAGCTTCGCCGGCTCATCTGCTCTAGTGCCGACAACCCCAGAATCCACGAATCCCGATCCCCATTCCCGCACCCCCTTCTTGCAAAGATGACACCGTGGAAACGCTTCGTGAAGGCCCGTACGATGGCCGCGTCCCCCCCACCCCCAACCCAAGCGCCGCCGCCCGCACCGAGAGCGCGGCCGCCTACGTCGAGAGTGCCGCCGCATCCGCATTGAGCGTGGCTGCTTCCGCCGAGAGGGCGTCTACAGCAGCCGATAGGGCAGCTGCAGCAGGCGAGATGGCTGCAACTGCTGCTGCAACGGTGGCTGCAAACACCGAGAGCGCTCGAGCTGCCGTCCGTGCCGCTGATGTCGCCCTGGCCCGGGTTGAGGCCATCCACGCCAAGATCAAGGATGCACACACCAAGATATTCCAAGCCACCTCGAACTCCAGCATGCAACCCACGTCTGAAAAGGCGGCGGTGGCCATGGAGCACCTGCTTCCTCATGAGTTCGCCGAGCGGGAGCTGGACATGCAGGAGGCGGCGAAGATCGAGGAGCACCGGGAGGAGTTGCGTGTGGCCGAGGTCGAGGTAGAGAAGAGTCTGTCCGTCGAGAAATCAGCGGTGGAGTACCAACGCGAGCTCTGGCGCATCCACTACTACGAGTACTACAACGTTGAGGGAGGTTCCGAGGACGAGGACGAGGACGCGGTCGACTTCAGCAGGGGGGACGTGAAGTCCACCAACGGCAGCATGTCGCCAGGAAAAGTCATCGGCGTCTCATCTCACACCGGCGATGCATAGGCCGGCGTGGTGGCGGATTTTTAATTATGCGTACTTAGGCTTTGTTTTTAATGCTGGTCTTTTGTTAGGGAAATGTTTAGGTCAACTGGCTCTGTGTAATTACTGAAATTGCTCGATTCAGTAAGTGTGGTCTGTCTGTTGTACGCTCTTTTATGTGCCCAAATTAGCAAGCGATGTTAAATTATGCAATGACGTACCCGGGGAAATTTCCACCAGAATTTGAATTATCAAACTCATCCCATGGGCGTAAAGCAGAAAAATCGCTTGAGATGCACACAATCGTTTAAAGTGAATGGTCCGGCGGCACTGCGTGCGTTCAAAGTGAATGTGCCCATGCCTTGAGACCAAAATTTGAATTATCAAACTCATCCCATGCGCGTAAAGCAGAAGAATCGTTTGCGATGCACACAATCGTTCAAAGTGAACGGTCCGGCGGCACCCCTCGCAAAGTTTCCCTCCACATTTCCAAAACTTTGGCCTATAGCCAAAATATCTACCCCCCCTTCCCCACCCTCCTTTCTCCTCGGCCACAAGTCACATTTCCCATGTTTCCTCCTTCCTTCCTTCCTTCCTTGCTAAGCTATAGCCGCTTCCTTGCTCTCGCTGTCTCGCATCCTACCACCGGGGTCGCCATGGTCTTCTTCAAAGACATCTCCAGCGGTTCCTCCTCCGGTGACTACTCCTTCACCACCCGGGTATGCCTCTCTTCTCTCTCGGGCTATGACTTGGAATCAAGGATTTTTACCCGGAGGTTGATTTGAGTCATTTCCTCCTCTTGTAGCTCCCTAAGACCATCAGTGGCAACGAATGGAGCGGGGTGGCTGAAGATCTATCTGCTCGTTGTCACCATCAATCTCCATGCGTGAAGCTACTTGCATTTGATTCTATGGACACTGGGAGGAAGTTTCTGGCATGTGCAGAGAAGGTTAGACCCTCTTCCGTTGTTACAAACCATTTGTTAGATGTGATTCAGACACTGTCACGGTCCCAGCCCATTCATACCACACTTTCAACCAAACGCATCCTAAGACAGTGTCACAGTTTGTACCTAGTATCTTAAATTGTTGACATCTCATGAGCGGTTCCATTAGAAAATTATTTGGCACTGCTTCAGCAGTTTGTGCAGCCAAATTTGGTCCACACATCCGAGCAGCCAAGCAGTAAAATACTAAATCTTTAAGGCATGAAGGAACTGGGTCCTTGATTTTTTTTCGCTGCATCAGCTCGCCAGTTTAGGGCACTGGTGCGAGATGTAGCAATATTTGTCTTTACACCAGTTTTGGCATACATAGTGGACGACCTTAGTGCTATTAGTTCTATGTTACTAAATTTGTGCATGTACACACATGGTAGTATCAATTTGTTGTCATCCAAACACTGTCACTATGTTGTTGCAGTTATATTTATCTTCCTCATAAAATGTTCACTTTGTTATTTATTGTACATGAGTAAGAACTTGTAGCGTCATTGTAGTTAATTATAGCTTCTGATGTTCCAGAATTTGGTTGTTGTCTCAGTACCAATTATTTTATTTGCACATTGATCTTTTTGACAAGATATGTCATAATTAACAAGTTTCTTCAGTTTTTCAAAATAAGCATTGGTGATTTTCTATGTTGCTATAAACCCATTTCCCCTACAATTGTTACTGATCTAGTTTTAGATATTATAGGATGAACGGAAGTGTTCTTACTTGGAGTGGGTTGATCAAGAGTGGCCACAGTCTTTGAAGATGTGCCTAACGAAGCTCTGGAGCATGTATGAGGAAGTGAACACAGCTAGGCTTAGAGAAAGTCTTATCAACGCTGAAGCATATTTCAAGATGCGGGATAAAAAGTTGAAGGTGGAGAATGAGCTCAGATTTTTTTAAAGACTTTGCTAAGATGGTGTTGGCGAAGGAGGCGACACTTTCCCAGTAGGCCCGTGCAAAACGGGTTCTTACTGAACTAAAAGTAGAGGTGGATAAGACTAGCCTGGATGATCTTGATTAGGGAAATGAATATATTGTTCTTATGAAGTTGAACTAGCTATATGTTGTACTGTGTTGTTTTCATGTAGATACCGTACTGTGATGTTATAATATATTTATGTGCCTGATATGAAATTATCAAACAACTGTTCGATATGAAATGTGAATTTGCGTAATACTGGAATTATTAATTGTAAACTAATAAACCTGCTAAATGTGTCATGGACCTTTGCAAACGGTTCTAGCAGTAAAAGCAGTTGTGATGGATAGCCCAATACCACACAGTTTTCTTCGTCAAATCATGTGTGATATAGTTGATAAAAGGAAAAAGTTAACCAAGGAAGACCGTATGTGATAGTTACACCTTTCACACACGAACCTACACATAAAACTGTGTGGGATTTACATCTGAACGGAAACATTTTCCTTGGATTGACTGTGTGGGATGTACATAAGAATGGAAACGTATTCCTTGGATTGACTGTGTGTTATATACATACGAACAGAAATGTTTTTCTGGGATTCACCGTGTGGGATGTACATACCTACGGAAATGATTTCCTCGGATTATCATGTGGGATGTACATACCTAAGGAAATGATTTATGTGATTCACCGTGTGGAATGTACATACCTACGGAAATGATTTATAGGATTCACCGTGTGGGATGTACATACCTACAGAAATGATTGGGTTTCGATGCCTCGCCCGATCGCACATGGCCCCAGCCTGGGTCCCAGGAGGGCCTATCCCCGACGATTTCTGGGTCGTGTGGGAAGGACACCCTATCACACACACTCACTTGGCGACGGTTCCAAATGCTGTCGCGTAAAGGGGTAAAAACCGCTTGTTTAGGACCGATGCGCACCAGTGCACTTAGTTTTCATATTGAGCTTTCACACACTTATAGCTCTTAGTGCATTCGTTACATGGCAATCCCTACTCCTCACGTTGATAACGATTGATGGGCATCTCCATAGCCCATTGGTTAGCCGCGTTGATGTGAGACCTTCTTACTTTTTTGTCTTCTATATATTTACCCCTATCATCATACTCTATTCCACCCATAGTGCTATATCCATGGCTTGCCCTCATGTATTGCGTGAGGGTTGAAAAAGCTTAAGCGTGTTAAAAAGTATGAACCAATTGCTCGGCTTGTCATCGGGGTTGTGCATGATAAATACTTTGTGTTAAGAAGATAGAGCATGACAAGACTATATGATTTTGTAAGACATGATTGTTTGTTGGGATCCCTGAGTATTGATGTCTTTATGTCAAATTATAGAATATTGATTTGAATCACTTATGTCTTAATATTCATGCCATTACTAGACATATGATCAAGTTTATGTTAGGTAGCATTCCACATCAAAAATTATCTTTTTTATCATTAACCTACTCGAGGACGAGCATGAATTAAGCTTGGGGATGCTGATACGTCTCCATGTATCTATAATTTTTGATTGTTTCATGCCAATATTACACAACTTTTATACACTTTCGGCAACTTTTTATATGATTTATTGGACTAACCTATTGATCCAGTGCCCAGTGTCGGTTCTTGTTTTTTGCATGTTTTTTGTATCACAGAAAATCAATATCAAACGAAGTCCAAACGCGATAAAAATGTATGGAGAATTATTTTGGAATATATGTGATTTTTATGAGGTGGAATCAACACAAACAGGGGCCCACAGAGCCCACAGCCCACTAGGGCGCGCCAGGCACCCCCTGGCGCGCCCAGGTGTCTTGTGCCCTCCTCGAAGGTCGGTTGGGGCCCTTCTTCTGGCTCAAGAAAGATAATTTATGGAAAAAATCATGTAAAAATTTCAGCGCAATCGGAGTTACGGATCTCCGGGAATTCAAGAAACCGTGAAGGGCCAGATCCGGGAACATGAAACAGAAGAGAACGGAGAGGGAGATCCAATCTCGGAGGGGCTCCCACCCCTCCGTGGCCATGGAGGACATGGACCAGAGGGGGAACTCTCCTCCCATCTAGGGGGGGGGGCAAGGAAGAAGAAGGAGGGGGGCTCTCTCCCCCTCTCTCCCGGTGGCGTCGGAGTGTCGCCGAGGCAAGGAGTGTGACGGCGATCTACATCAACAATCTTGCTACCGTCAACACCAACTTTCTCCCCCTCTATGCAGCGGTGTAACACCTCTTCTCCCCGCTGTAATCTCTACTTAAACATAGTGCTCCACTCCATATATTATTTCCCAATGATCTATGGTTATCCTATGATGTTTGAGTAGATCCGTTTTGTCCTATGGGTTAATCGTGATCTTGGTTGGTATCATTGTATATTTTATTTATGGTACTGTCCTACGATGCCCTCCATCTCGCGCAAACGTGAGGGGTCCCCGCTGTAGGGTGTTGCAATATGTCCATGGTTCTCTTACGGTGGGTTGCGAGAGTGACAGAAGCTTAAACCTGAGTAAGTGGTCTATGGCGTATGGGAGTAAAGAGGACTTGATACTTAATGCTACGGTTGGGTTTCACGACCTTAATGATCTTTAGTAGTTGCGGATGCTTGCTAGGGGTCCAATCATAAGTGCATATGATCCAAGTAGAGAAAGTATGTTAGCTCATGCCTCTCCCCCATATAAAATTACAATAATGATTACCGGTACTTGTTATTGATTGCCTAGGGACAAATGAATTTCTTGTTGACAAAAGCTATCCACTTTTATTATCTCACAATTTATTCATAGTTTTATTCTCGCAAAGTAATCGTAGCTTTATTCTTGCAAAATAATTTCATACTTGTTTCCGGTAAAGCAAACGTCAAGTGTGCGTAGAGTTGTATCGGTGGTCGATAGAACTTGAGGGAATATTTGCTCTACCTTTAGCTCCTCATTGGGTTCGACACTCTTATTTATCAAAGAAGGCTACAAACGATCCCCTATACTTGTGGGTTATCAGCCTCCTCCTCCCCCTCCTTTATATACGTGGGCAGGGGGCACCCCAAAGACACAACAGTTGTTTCTTAGTCGTGTGTGGTGCCCCATCCACAGTTTACTCCCCGGGTCATATTGTCGTAGTGCTTAGGTGAAGACCTACGCGGATAACATCACCATCACCATCACCACGCCGTCGTGCTGTCGGAACTCTCCCTCGACCCTCTACTGGATTAAGAGCTCGAGGGACGTCATCGAGCTGAACGTGTGCTGAACACGGAGGTGTCGTACGTTCGGTACTTGGATCGTGAAGACGTCCGACTACATCAAACGTGTTAACCTAACGCTTCTGCTTTCGGTCTACGAGGGTACGTAGACACACTCTCCCTGTCTCGTTGCTATGCATCTCCTAGATAGATCTTGAGTGATCAAAGGAAATTTTTTCGAAATTGCATGCTACATTCCCCAACCCCCCTTTTTTCCTTCTCATGGAGGGGGAAAGAGGGAAGGGAGAGGGAAGAGGAAAAGGAAAGGGGGCGCCGCCCCCTACCCTTATCCAATTCGGACTCCCTATGGGAGACGGGCGCGGCCACCCCTTGTGGGTTGCCTACCCTCTCCCCTATGGCCCATGAAGGCCCATTACTTCCCCAGGGGGGTTCCGGTAACCCCTAGGTTCTTCGATAAATATCGGAAACATCACGAAACCATTCCAGTGTCCGAATACCTTCGTCCAATATATCAATCTTTACCTCTCGACCATTTCGAGACTCCTTGTCATGTACGTGATCTCATCTGGGACTCCGAACAATCTTCGGTCACCAAAACACATAATTCATAATACAAATCGTCATCGAACGTTAAGCGTGCGGACCCTACGGGTTCGAGAACTATGTAGACATGACCGAGACAAATCTTTGGTCAATAACCCACGGCGAAACCTGGATGCTCATATTGGTTCCTTCATATTCTACAAAGATCTTTATCGGCCAAACCGCAATGACAATATACGTTATTCCCTTTGTCATAGGTATGTTACTTGCTCGAGATTCGATCGTCGGTATCATCATACCTAGTTCAATCTCGTTACCAGCAAGTCTCTTTACTCGTTCCGTAATGCATCATCCCGCAACTAACTCGTTAGTCACATTGCTTCCAAGGCTTATAGTGATGTGCATTACCGAGAGGGCCCAAAGATACCTCTCTGATACTCGGAGTGACAAATCCTAATCTTGATCTATACCAACCGAACAAACACCTTCGGAGACACCTGTAGAGCATCTTTATAATCACCTAGTTACGTTGTGATGTTTGATAGCACAAGGTGTTCCTCCGGTATTCGGGAGTTTCACAATCTCATAGTCAGAGGCAAATGTATAAGTCATGAAGAAAGCAATAGCAATAAAACTTAATGATCATTATGCTAAGCTAACAGATGGGTCTTGTCCATCACATCATTCTCCTAATGATGTGATCCTGTTCATCAAATGACAACACATGTCTATGGTCAGGAAACTTAACCATCTTTGATTAACGAGCTAGTTAGGTAGAGGCATACTAGGGACACTTTGTTTTGTCTATGTATTCACACATGTATCAAGTTTCCGGTTAATACAATTCTAGAACGAATAATAAACATTTATCATGATATAAGGAAGTATAAATAACAACTTTATTATTGCCTCTAGGGCATATTTCCTTCAGTCTCCCACTTGCACTAGAGTCAATAATCTAGATTACATAGTAATGATTCTAACACCCATGGAGTCTTGGTGTTGATCATGTTTTTCTCGTGGAAGAGGCTTAGTCAACGGGTCTGCAACATTCAGATCTGTATGTATTTTGCAAATTTCTATGTCTCCCTCCTTAACTTGATCGCGGATGGAGTTGAAGCGTCTCTTCATGTGTTTGCTTCTCTTGTGAAATCTAGATTCCTTCTCTAAGGCAATTGCTCCAGTATTGACACAAAAGATTTTCATTGGACCCGATGCACTAGGTATTACACCTAGATCGGATATGAACTCCTATATCCAGACTCCTTCATTTGATGCTTTCGAAGCAGCTATGTACTCTGCTTCACACGTAGATCCCGCCGTGACGCTCTGCTTGGAACTGCACCAACTTACAGCTCCACCATTCAATATAAATACGTATCCAGCTTGTGACTTAGAGTCATCCGGATAAGTGTCAAAGCTTGCATCGACGTAACCATTTATGACAAGCTCTTGGTCACCTCCATAAACGAGAAACATATCCTTAGTCCTTTTCAGTTATTTCAGGATGTTCTTGACCGCTGTCCAGTGATCCACTCCTGGATTACTTTGGTACCTCCCTGCTAAACTTATAGCATGGCACACATCAGGTATGGTACACAACATTGCATACATGATAGAACCTATGGCTGAGGCATAGGGAATGACTTCCATTTTCTCTCTATCTTCTGCAGTGGTCGGGCATTGAGTCAGACTCAACTTCACACCTTGTAACACGGGCAAGAACCCTTTCTTTGACTGATCCATTTTGAACTTCTTCAAAACTTTATCAAGGTATGTGCTTTGTGGAAGTCCAATTAAGCGTCTTGATCTATCTCTATAGATCTTGATGCCCAATATATAAGCAGCTTCATCGAGGTTTTTCATTGAAAAATTCTTATTCAAGTATCCTTTTATGCTATCCAGAAATTTTGTATTTTTTCCAATCAACAATATGTCATCCACATATAATATTAGAAATGCTACAAAGCTCCCACTCACTTTCTTGATAATACAAGCTTCTCCAAAAGTCTGTATAAAACCATATATTTTGATCACACTATAAAAGTGTATATTCCAACTCCGAGAGGCTTGCACCAGTCCATAAATGGATCGCTGGAGCTTGCACACTTTGTTAGCACCTTTAGGATCGACAAAACCTTCTGGTTGCATCATATACAATTCTTCGTTAATAAATCCATTAAGGAATGCAGTTTTGACATCCATTTGCCAAATTTCATAATCATAAAATGCGGCAATTGCTAACATGATTCGGACAGACTTAAGCATCGCTATGGGTGAGAAGGTCTCATCGTGCAAGTCAACCAAAGTCCATACTTTGTTCTCATACATGGATCCCATCTCAGATTTCATGGCCGCAAGCCATTTCACGGAATCTGGGCTCATCATCGCTTCCTCATAGTTCGTAGGTTCGTCATGGTAGAGTAACAGGACATCCAGAATAGGATTACCATACCACTCTGGTGCAGACCGTACTCTGGTTGACCTACGAGGTTCGGTACTAACTTGATCTGAAGTTTCATGATCATCATCATTAGCTTCCTCGCTAATTGGTGCAGGCATCACTAGAACTGATTTCTGTGATGAACCATTTTCCAATTCGAGAGAAGGTACAACTATCTCATCAAGTTCTACTTTCCTCCCACTCACTTCTTTCGAGAGAAACTCCTTCCTAGAAAGGATCCATTCTTAGCAATGAATATCTTGCCTTTGGATCTGTGATAGAAGGTGTACCCAACAGTTTCCTTTGGGTGTCCTATGAAGACGCATTTCTCCGATTTGGGTTCTAGCTTATCAGGCTGAAGCTTTTTCACATAAGCATCGCAACCCCAAACTTTAAGAAACAACAGCTTAGGTTTCTTGCCAAACCATAGTTCATATGGTGTCATCTTAATGGATTTAGATGGTGCCCTATTTAACGTGAATGCAACCGTCTCTAAAGCATAACCCCAAATCGATAGTGGTAAATTGGTAAGAGACATCATAGATCACGCTGATACATCTCCAACGTATCTATAATTTATGAAGTATTCATGTTGTTATATTATCATTCTTGGGTGTTTTACAATCATTTTATAGCAACTTTATATCATTTTTTGAGACTAACCTACTGACCCAGTGCCCAGTGCCAGTTGCTGTTTTTGCTTGTTTTTTACACCGCAGAAAATCAATATCAAACCGAGTCCAAACACCGCAGAACTTTTTGGAGAATTTTTATGGACCAGAACACCCAGGATGGGCCAGAGCAGCACCTGGGGGGTGCCCCGAGGGGGACACAACCCACCAGGGCACACCTGGGGGCCCAGGCACGCCCAGGTGGGTTGTTCCCACCTCGGTGGCCTCCCGCACCCCCTCTTTACCCTATAAATTCACAAATATTCCAAAAACCCTCGAGGTTAACCTAGATCAGAAGTTCCGCCACCGCAGGCCTCTGTAGCCACCGAAAATCAATCTAGACCCTTTCCGGCACCCTGCCGGAGGGGGGAATCATCTCCGGTGGCCATCTTCATCATCCCTGTGGCCACCACGATGAGGAGGGAGTAGTCCACCCTCGGGGCTGACGGTTTGTACCAGTAGCTATGTGTTTAATCTCTCCCTCTCTCTCTCTTTCTCTCTCTCGTGTTCTTGAGATGTCACGATCTTGATGTATCCCAACCTTTGTTAATATAGTCGGATCATATGGTGTTTCCCCCTCTCTATCTTGTTGTGATGAATTGAGTTTTTTTCCTTTTAGATTTCATTGTTATCAGATTGAATACTTTTATGGATTTGAGAACACTTGATATATGTCTTCCAATTGAATACTCATGTTGATAACGGGGTATCGTATTGATTCACTTGATATATGTTTTGGCACTCAACTCGCGGATTCCCGAGGTGACATTGGGGTAATCTATGCATAGGGGTTGATGCACGTTCTTGTCTTTGTTCTCCTGTAGAAATCTTGGGGCACTCTTTGAAGTTCTTTGTGTTGGATTGAATATTATGAATCTGAATTTGCCTTGGTGTTATTTTAGTACGAACTCTTGGTTAGATCGATCGGAAAGAATAGCTTCGTGTTATTTTAGTACGAACTCTAGGATAGATTGATCGAAAGAATAGCTTTGAGGTGGTTTCGTACCCTACAAACAATTCTGTCTTATGTTCTCCGCTAGATAGGAACTTTGGAGTGATTCTTCGTTGCACGTTGAGGGACGGTTATACGATCCAATTATATTAGCACTGTTGAGAGATTGTACTAGTGAAAGTACGGACCCTAGGCCTTGTTTTTAAGCATTGCAATACCGTTTTTGTGCCTGTTTACTATTTGCTACCTTGCTGTTTTCATTTATTCAGATTATAAAAATATATATCTACCATCAATATTACACTTTTATCACCATCTCTTCGCCAAACTAGTGCACCTATACAATTTGCCATTGTATTGGGTGTGTTGGGGACACAAGAGAATTCTTATATTTGATTGTAGGGTCGTTTGAGAGAGACCATCTTCATCCTACACCTCTCACGGATTGATAAACCTTAGGTCATCCACTTGAGGGAAAATTGCTACTGTCCTACAAAACTCTGCGCTTGGAGGCCCAACACGTGTCTACAAGAATAAAGTTGCGTAGTATACATCACACGCCATATCTAATAAAGTACGGTTACGACGTTCAAACACACCATTACGCTGTGGTGTTCCAGGTGGCGTGAGTTGCGAAACTATTCCACATCGTTTCAAATGACGACCAAACTCATAACTAAAATATTCGCCTCCACGATCAGATCATAGAAACTTTATTTTCTTGTTACAGTGATTTTCCGCTTCACTCTGAAATTCTTTGAACTTCTCAAATGTTTCAGACTTATGTTTCATTAAGTAGATATACCCATATCTGCTCAACTCATCTGTGAAGGTCAGAAAATAACGATACCCGCCATGAGCCTCAACACTCATCGGACCGCATACATTAGTATGTATTATTTCCAATAAGTCAGTGGCTCGCCCCATTGTTCCGGAGAATGGAGTCTTAGTCATCTTGCCCATAAGGCATGGTTCACAAGCATCAAGTGATTCATAATCAAGTGATTCCAAAAGCCCATATGCATGGAGTTTCTTCATGCGCTTTACACCAATATGACCTAAACGGTAGTGCCACAAATAAGTTGCACTATCATTATTAACTTTGCATCTTTTGGCTTCAATATTATGAATATGTGTATCAATACGATCGAGATTCAACAAAAATAGACCACTCATCAAGGGTGCATGACCATAAAAGATATTACTCATATAAATAGAATAACCATTATTCTGATTTAAGTGAATAACCATCTCGCATCAAACAAGATCCAGATATAATGTCCATGCTCAACGTTGGCACCAAATAACAATTATTCAGGTCTAAAACTAATCCCGAAGGTAGATGTAGAGGTAGCGTGCCGACGGCGATCACATCGACCTTGGAACCATTTCCGACGCGCATCGTCACCTCGTCCTTAGCCAATCTTCGTTTAATCCGTAGCCCCTATTTTGAGTTGCAAATATGAGCAACAGAACCAATATCAAATACCCAGGCGCTACTACGAGCATTTGTAAGGTACACATCAATAACATGTATATCAAATATACCTTTCACTTTGCCATCCTTCTTATTTGCCAAATACTTGGGGTAGTTCCGCTTCCAGTGACCAGTCCCTTTGCAGTAGAAGCACTCAGTTTCAGGCTTAGGTCCAGACTTGGGCTTCTTCCCGGGAGTAGCAACTTGCTTGCTATTCTTCTTGAAGTTCCCCTTCTTCCCTTTGCCCTTTTTCTTGAAACTAGCGGTCTTGTTAACCATCAACACTTGATGCTCCTTCTTGATTTCTACCTCTGCAGCCTTAAGCATTGCGAAGAGCTCGGGAATTGTCTTTTTCATCCCTTGCATATTATACACTACTGCAAGATGATGCTAACGCGACACTACGATCAGAGACCCTTCGACGAAACTGTGTGCGATGCAATAATCGCAAATGGTGGTTTAAAAGAACCATCAAAAAAGGTGCAAAATGTTTGCGATGGCGGAGCCATCAAACATGGTTCAGATATAAGTTGCTTGTGCGATCCAGGGCTTACAGTTCAGTCTAATGAACTGTATGCGATGTGGTGGAACAAAAGAAACAGGCAGCCTGATGAAGGTGTGTGCGATATAGAGCATACGGTTCACTCGGATGAACTGTTTGTGATTAGGCAACACAAAAGAAACGGTCAGCCAGATCAAGGTGTGTGTGATTGAGGGAATACACTTTAGAAGGATTAACTGTTTGCGATTAGGCAACAGAACAGAAATGGGTCAGCCAGATCAAAGTGTCTGCGATTGATGGCATACACTTCACATGGATGAACTGTTTGCGATTAGTGATATGTCTCCAACGTATCTATAATTTTTGATTGTTCCATGCTATTATATTATCAACTTTGGATGTTTATAGTGGGAGCAAACCCAACAAAATAACGAGAGATGGCTCCTCCCACCCCTCCTCCCACTGGCGTCCTAGGTTCTCCGACGATCTCCCCTTCAAACCAGTAAATCTTGGTCCTTCTCCACGCATCATCTCCGGCGTCCCCTAATCTCTCTCACTATACCCATCTCCCATGGGTCATCATGGAGGATCAACTCTGGATCTGGATTTTTCTAAAGGAATGGCTTTTGCGGAGGACGTTTTCAAATCTTGTGGGAAATGCATTCATCCCGTGGATGACATGGGCCATTTTATTATGGCCGTGTCTTTTAGCAGGCACACTTTTCGTCTTGATGAGGATTTAGTGGCGGCGGCTTTGGAATCTGCAATTGGAGGATCTGCAATTGATTTGTCTGTTCAGCTCATTAAAGACAAGGTATTCTCATTTATTGTCTCATGCAAACATGTTGGCCTTCTTGTTCTTCATTTGAGATCTTCTGCGTGCCCGCAATTCAAGTGTTTCTTCCATCTTTGGGGCAATGGTGGCCCTAATTGGAAACATGAGTTTCTCATTTGGAAGAAGGAATGTGATGCGGAGTGGATCTTAATCAGTCCCTCTAAGAGGCGTGCTTCTCTCGGTTTGATCGTGATGCACAAACCACCATCTAAGTCCGCTTTGTGTTCAGGTTCTGGATCTAAAAAGAAAATTTTGTTTGCAACGTTTCAACAATACACTGTTTGCAAGGGGTATAGTTATCCTGCCTCGCCTGGTATGGTTGATGATGTTATTCATGCTAGGTATACTGTTCTTCCTCGTGAACGAGTAATTTTGCCTCCGCCGCCGGTGACTGACCTCCGATGGACGGTGGCCGAGCCACCCACCACTTTCAGAACAGTTAACGTTCCTGAGATTTCTTTGGTAGGGTTTTCTGTGGCAGCGCAAAACACTCTTGATGTCAATCTGCATGTGCATGGGGATGAGCTGGTTGAACCAGCTCCGATTCTGGCCCAAGATGCTTCCCCGGCCCAATCAACAGACCCGGTGATTCCCATGGCCCAGATTGTTTCCCCGGCCCTATCAAACATGGATCTGTCTGATATATCTCCATCTGGTTTTGGCAATGAGGCGAATATTGATTTCCAACCAACAGATTTATCTGGAGATTCTGCTGATTTAAATGAGTTTATTGATGACATGGTTTTTAATGTGTGGAAATGTCAGAATTGCTTATCCATGGATCATTTAACCAGAGCGTGCACTAGCAGGGTCCGTTGCCGTAGATGCTTTCGGTTGGGGCACAGGGCAAAGGGTTGTTCAGATTCTACTCCTTCACCAACTTACAAGTGGGTCCCGTGGATCAAATCGGGTGATTCCAGCCAGTCAGCAAGTTTTTCTATGCTGAACGCCTCGATTCCCTCCATAGCTAGTCCCGCTAGGTCTCTGCCCAGTCCCGTCGAGCCTGCCACCCCATCTATTCCACCTCTACCTGCAGAGCCACCGCCCATAACGCCTCAACCTCCCTCCTCGCCGTCTGCATCGCCTCCTCCGCCTCATCGATCGCACATTGCATCGCCTCCATACTGCGCCACTGATCGGCGCTTCTCCACTTCGGCACCGGCAATGGCGAACTTTGCGTTGGACCCCATGGAGTTTGTCTCGCAAGGCTTCAACATCATCGACGGTGGTGAGCTGCGCCTTCCCCGTACCTTCTTCGCGCCTGCGGTGGCTCCAGATCGGCAGCATGAGGACTATGCCATCGCCATCGTCGAGCCAGCTCCTCTACCCGAAGAAATCGCCATCTTTCGTAACATGGTCAGTAATTTTGTTGTCAATGATCTGGGAAGAGCGGTTCTGGAGGCCCAACCTTGGATACAAGGAGTTGGGCTTTTTCGTTTCCGTAGTGCCTTGGCTCGTCAAGCTCTTGTGGATCATCCACCTTTCAATCTGGGCAATGATAGATTTGTTAGGTTCATCCCGCATGATGAGGGAGTAAATTACAGAGCAACACAGGGTTTTCGCTGTGGATGGCTTATGTTGCTCGGAGTTCCACTAGATTATAGGCACACACAGTACCTTGCAGATGTAATTAGCACCTTTGGTAGATTTCATCATTGGCATCAAGATGATCCTATGCTTGTCCGCTCGCTCGCTTATGTGTCTTTCCCTGCCCCGACTCTAGTTCCTCGCTCGGTGACTTACAGAGAATATGCAGACTTTGGCGGTGCTAGGATCTCTTGGTCTGCACCTGTGTACATCCTATCAGCGGATTTTGCAGACGTTCTACCAGCAGATGAAGACCCCATTCCCTTCAATGGTAATCCACACCCCCTGCCTGGCAATTTACACTTTGAGAACCACAATTAGGTTATGCCAGAATCCCCTGAGCTGGGTTGGAATGATGTGCCACAGCCAGTCAATGAGCAACAAAACAATGATGTGGTTCATGAAGCTGTGCAACATCAGGAAGTTCAGGAAATCCAGTCGCAGGAGTCCATTGTTCTACAACCCTCAGATGATTCAGTTAACAATGTTGACAATGCTGCTGAGGTGGCTCTCTTCCATCCCCCAATGGGACCACATCAACCTCCTCTTATGATTGGGCAAGTCCTCACCATCTATGGACTAGTTCTTCCACCAGTGATGTAGTGGCAGCGTTCTTTTGAGAAGATGTTGCCGTTTATATGGTCTTCAAGCATTCCCCAGTTTGTTTGCAAGTCTGACATAGGTGCTATGCTCAATAAGCAATCATGTGAAGCTCTCTGCAGTGACCCTGTTTCCACTCTTAAGCTCCTGCCTGCACCTGACTCCTCGATCAACTTTACTCTGGATGTGCCAAACGCTACTGTTAAAAGGCCAGTTGCTCGAGCTCTCTGCTTTGATGATCTGGATGACCCAGTGTCTGAAACCTTTCAATTTTCTGCTGTGCCTGAGGTGACTCTGAAGCAAGCAAGGAAGTCTCAAGCCTCAAGAATTATTGTTGATACTGAGGTTCGGCGCAGTGCACGTCTGAGCGCCCTTCGTGATGGCTACCGCAAAGTTTCTCCCAAGAAGTCTCACACCTTGAAGAAGCGCAAGGCCAGCAACTCCTAGTCTGAAAACAGTTCTTCTGTGCCACCACCAACTGCTATTGCAGATCTCCAACGCATTGGCACCCGCCTCCGCATTGCACCTGAGAAGATCTCTATGGATAAGCTTGTTGCTGATCCGACCAAGTCCAGCAGCAGTCGGGGTTCTGATGTTTAGTTACTTCATGCAGGGTTCTGGTCTATGGCGAACCGTAATCGCCATTTATCTTTCTTTTCTTGTTAAGAACTATGTTATGCTTGTCTGCTGTGTGGGTCGGTATAGGTCATTGCGTGGCCTATTTACTGTGCTTTTACTTTTGGTTTGTAATGAATCAGACAAGATTTAAGGAGTGGAAGGTGCTATGTTGGAATGTTTGTGGCCTCAATGCTGAAGCACGTCAGCTTGCAGTTAGGCAGAAGATCGATGAAAGTGGTTGCTCTGTTGTCTGTCTTCAGCAAACTAAATGCATGCAAATGGATCAGCGATTCATTAGGAAGTTTTGCCTGAGGCATTTTGATAATTTTGTTTACGTACCTTCGGCTGGTGCGTCGGCTGGGATGGTGGTCGTTTGGAATTCATCCTTCTTCATAGGTACTTTAATTGAGTCCAAATCCTATGGGATAATTGTGGAGTTTAAATCCAAACACACCTCAGAAACTTGGTCTCTAGTCTCTGTTTATGGCCCGTGTCAAGGCCCTGCCCGTGATGAATTTGTTCAATGGTTATATAATCTTGATATTCGGTTTGGTCAGAACTGGCTGCTTTTGGGTGATTTCAACTTCATGAGATCGTTGGAGAACCGCAATCTTCCGGGAGGTGATGTTAACGATATCTTTTTGTTTAATGAGATAATTGGTCATTTGGGACTTGTTGAGTTGCCAATCAAGGGGCGTCAATATACATGGTCGAATATGCAAACCTCACCTCTTCTAGAACAGATAGATTGGTTTTTCACTTCGGTTACTTGGACATCAGACCACCCCAACACAATGGTATTTCCACTAGCACGCACTGCCTCTGACCATGTGCCGTGCGTGGTCTCGATTGCTACTTGTATCCCCAAGGCAAAGGTTTTCCGCTTTGAGAATTATTGGGTGGATTTGCCCGGGTTTGCAGACTGTGTTGCTGAAGTTTGGAATAGGCCAGTGGTAAAATCATCGATTGCATTAACAATTTCAGCTAAGTTTAAGTCCCTACGATATGCTCTAAAGAAATGGCATTTAAATCTTTCCACAGTCAAAGCTTTAATTGCTGATTGTAATAAAGTGATTATTTTCCTGGATAAGCTAGAGGAAATTAGGTCTTTGAGTTGGCCGGAGTTCAATTTCCGTAGAATTGTTAAATTGCATCTTGAGGATATCTTACATTGGCAATTCATATATTGGAAGCAGCGTTGCACGATCAGAAACATAAAAGTTGGAGAAGAGAATTCAAAAATTTTCCATGCAATGGCTACGGAAAGATTCCGTAGGAACACTATCTCCTCGATCAAGTCTGCGGAGGGGGAGGTGGTCATGGACCATCAACAGTTGGCGGGAATGTTCTGGGCTGACTTTAATCAGCGAATGGGCCAATCAAAAGGCATTCAGATGGGTTTTGATCTAGACACATTAATTACCCGAATTGATGGGCTAGAAGAGTTGTCTTTACCATTCACTGATTCTGAGGTGGATACGGTAATTAAGAATATGCCTACTGATCGTGCTCCCGGACCAGACGGCTTTACCGGGCTTTTCTTAAAGAAATGCTAGCCTATTTTGAAGGACGACTTTATGAAACTTGTGCAAGAATTCTATGAGGGAAAATGTAATTTGGAGTGTCTCAATACATCTCTTATCACCCTCATTCCGAAGAAGCTAAGCCCTGAATATGTTGGCGATTTTAGGCCCATATCTTTGACTAATACTTGTTTAAAGTTCTTAACCAAGCTTTTGGCAAATCGTCTCCAAGGTGTGATTCTGAAATGTATCCACCGCAATCAATATGGATTTCTACGGTGTCGATCCATACAGGACTGTCTGGCGTGGTGTTTGGAATACATTCACCAATGCAAAGCTTCCAAGAGGCCTATCATTCTTCTTAAACTTGACTTCACAAAGGCGTTTGACACCATTGAGCATGAGCTGATTCTTAGGATTTTGAAATGTAAGGGATTTGACGATCGTTGGACAAGTTGGATTGACAGCATTCTGTCCACAGGCTCCTCTTTGGTTCTTTTGAATGGAGTGCCTGGTAATCATTTTGTTTGTCGATCAGGTGTTCACCAAGGTGATCCGCTATCTCCCTTACTATTTGTGATCGTGGTGGACTTACTTCAATCGGTCGTAAATGAGATGTGCTCCAGGAATATACTCACCTTGCCAATCCCAACTACATCGATGGACTATCCGATCGTACAGTATGCTGACGATACACTCATCGTTCTTCCTGCTATTGATAGCCAGCTTATTGCATTCAAAGAAATGCTTGAGGTCTTTGCCAAATCAACCGGACTAAAGGTGAATTTCAGTAAGTCCTCTTTGATACCAATCAATATGACTGATGACGAGGGCACGCGTGTTGCTGCCTTGCTTGGATGCGATGTTGGTTCCATGCCATTCACTTACCTGGGCATACCAATGGGTACTTGCCGGCCAACAATTTATGATCTATTGCCTTTGTGGATCGTATTGAGAGATGATTATCTACATCCTCTTGTCTCTTGAATCAAGGAAGCCGTCTCCAACTATTACAGTCTGTCCTTAGTTCCATGCCGATATATTTCTTGTGCACCCTTTCGCTACCGCAGGGTATCTTGAAGCAGATTGAGCGGATTATGCGGCAATGCTTGTGGAGAGGGAACACGGATACGCCCCGACAATCTTTGGCGGCTTGGGACTTGGTATGTCGTCCAAAATACTTTGGTGGTTTGGGAGTTATGGACTTGAGCGTTCAAAACGATGCATTGCTCATCAAACATCTTTTTAAGTTCTTCAATAAGATGGATGTACCATGGGTATCTCTTATTTGGGACACTTATTATGCCTCTGCGCCCCCTCAAGTCACGCAAAGCTGCGGTTCTTTCTGGTGGAGAGATGTTTTCAAGATGTATGATAAGTATTGCAAGTTGGCAGTTTCACTAGTTCGATCGGGGGATACGGTGATCTTCTGGCTTGACCGTTGGCAACTTGGCAACAATATGGTTAGCATGCAACATCAGTTTCGGAGGCTCCACTCCTTTGTGATCGACGACACTCTAACAGTCAAGGATATTCTGGAGCTACCGGACCCAACTGACAATCTCCATCTGCCACTATCTACACAGGCCTTTAAGGAGTTCAATCAACTTCAGGCGCTGCTTACTATGGTTAATCTTCAAGATGGGCAAAATGATGTCTGGAAATGGCCTTCCAAGTCTGGGGACTACCAGTCCAGGATCTATTACTTGTCATGCTTTTCGGACACAGTGGTTGATCCCATATTCAGGTGGATTTGGAAATGTTCTTGCACTCTGAAGTTTAAGGTTTTTGGGTGGCTCCTTTTGATGGATCGCCTAAACACTAGAGACATGATGCAGCGGCGGCATTGGATTATCCAGGATGACACTTATGTTCTATGCCACTTGGCATCACATGAGGACAGAACCCATCTCTTCTTCGCTTGCAATTTTAGCCAGCGCATCTGGAACTACTTGGGTATTTCATGGAATCCCCAACCAAACCAGACCACTTATGACATGGCTTCTGATGCAAGGAGGGATTTTGGACATCCTTTTTTCTCTGAGATAGTGTTCACTGCCACTTGGAATATTTGGACACAAAGAAATGGGAAGATCTTCAGGAATGAATCACCTTCTTTCAGGGCATGGAGGAGGAATTTTTTACATGACATTTCTCTTTTAGCTCATAGAATCAAATGTAAATATAGGAATAGTCTAATTTCTTGGATAACTTCCTTACCCTAATCATTTCTTCTGTAAGTATTACTCTCTCCTCCTCTCTCTTAACATTGTAACTTTGTACACTTTGGCTTTGTGGTTTAATAAAAGACTGTGAGGCTGTTGCCTTGTAGTACATAGTCAAAAAAACTTTGGATGTTTATGGGCTTTATTATGCACTTTTATATTCTTTTTGGGACTAACCTATTAACCCAAAGCCCAGTGCCAGTTTCTGTTTTTTCCTTGTTTTAGAATATCGCAGAAAAGGAAAATCAAACGGAGTCCAATTGACCTGAAACTTCACGGAACTCATTTTTGGAAGGAAAGCAACCCGGGAGACTTGGAGTCTACGTCAAGGAAGCTTCGAGGAGGCCACGAGGTAGGGGGCGCGCCCACCCCCCCTAGGCACACACTCCACCCTCGTGGGCCCCTCGTGGCTCCCCTGACACACTTCTTCCTCCTATATATCTCCATATACCCTAAAACGATCGGGGAGCACAATAGATCGGGAGTTCCGCCGCCAGAAGCCTCTGTAGCCACCGAAAGCCAATCTAGACCCGTTCCGGCACCCTGCCGGAGGGGGAATCCCTCTCCGGTGGCCATCTTCATCATCCCGACGCTCTCCATGACGAGGAGGGAGTAGTTCTCCCTCGGGATTGAGGGTATGTACTAGTAGCTATGTGTTTGATCTCTCTCTCTCTCGTGTTCTTCAGGTGATACGATCTTGATGTATCGCGAGCTTTGCTATTATAGTTGGATCCTATGGTGTTTTCTCCCCCCTCTACTCTCTTGTAATGGATTGAGTTTCCCCTTTGAAGTTATCTTATCGGATTGAGTCTTTAAAGATTTGAGAACACTTGATGTATGTCTTGCCGTGCGTATCTGTGGTGACAATGGGATACCACGTGATTCACTTGATGTATGTTTTGGTGACCAACTTGCGGTTTCCGCCCATGAACCTGTGCATAGGGGTTGACACACATTTTCGTCGTGATTCTCCGGTAGGAACTTTGGGGCACTCTTTGAGGTTCTATGTGTTGGTTGAATAGATGAATATGAGATTGTGTGATGCATATCGTATAATCATACCCACGGATACTTGAGGTGACATTGGAGTATCTAGGTGGCATTAGGGTTTTGGTTGATTTGTGTCTTAAGGTGTTATTCTAGTATGAACTCTAGGGATGTTTGTGACACTTATAGGAATAGCCCAACGGATTGATTGGAAAGAATAACTTTGAGGTGGTTTCGTACCCTACCATAATCTCTTCGTCCGTTCTCCGCTATTAGTAACTTTGGAGTGACTCTTTGTTGCATGTTGAGGGATAGTTATGTGATCCAATTATGTTATTATTGTTGAGGGAACTTGCACTAGAGAAAGTATGAACCCTAGGCCTTGTTTCAACGCATTGCAATACCGTTTACACTCACTTTTATCATTCGTTACCTTGCTGTTTTTATATTTTCAGATTACAAAAACTATTATCTACCATCCATATACCACTTGTATCACCATCTCTTCACCGAACTAGTGCACCTAAACAATTTACCATTGTATTGGGTGTGTTGGGGACACAAGAGACTCTTTGTTATTTGGTTGCAGGGTTGCTTGAGAGAGACCATCTTCATCCTACGCCTCCTACGGGTTGATAAACTTTAGGTCATCCACTTGAGGGAAATTTGCTACTGTCCTACAAACCTCAGCACTTGGAGGCCCAACAACGTCTACAAGAAGAAGGTTGTGTAGTAGACATCAAGCTCTTTTCTGGCGCCGTTGCCGGGGAGGTGAGTGCTTGAAGGTATATCTTTAGATCTTGCAATAGAGTTTTTTAGTTTCTTGTTTTATCACTAGTTTAGTTTATAAAAGAAAACTATAAAAAATGGAATTGAGTTTGTCTCATACGCTTCATCTTTTTAATATCTTTCGTGAGTATGATGGAAAGGAAAATTGTGCCAAAGTGTTAGAAGAAGAATGCATTAAAATGTTTGGCACTAAATATTTGAATGATGAGCATGATTGCAATGTTGTTAGTATGAATTCCTTGAATATCCATGATGCTAATAATATGCAAAGCCACAAGCTTGGGGAAGCTATGTTTGATGAAGATGATATATTTTCTCCCCCAAGTTTTGATGAGCAAATTTATTATGATGAAAGCATGCCTCCTATCTATGATGATTATTGTGATGACACATACACTTTAAAGAATAATTATAACAATAAAACTTGTCATGATTATGATTACCCCTTTTCTGAACATTACTCTTTTAATGTGGAAACAATTTATAGTATTCGAGTCTCTTATGGTACTCCCACTATTCCGAATGAGAAGAATCTTGCTTTTGTGGAGAGTAGTAAATTTTCTATGCTTGTAGATCATGAAAAGAATGCTTTAGGTGCTGGTTATATTGTTGAATTCATTCATGATGCTACTAAAAATTATTATAAGGGAGGAACATATGCTTGTAGGAATTGCAATAATATCAAGTTTCCTCTCTATGTGCTTAAAGTTTTAAAGTTATGCTTGTTTTACCTTCCTATGCAAGTTGATTCTTGTTCCCATAAGTTGTTTGCTGAAAAAATCCCTATGCATAGAAAGTGGGTTAGACTTAAATGTGTTAGTCATATTCTTCGTGATGCTCTCTTTATGTTTCAATTCTTATCCTTTATGTGAGCATCATTGAAATCATCATGCCTAGCTAGGGGCGTTAAACAATAGCGCTTGTTGGGAGGCAACCCAAATTTATTTTTGTTCCTTGCTTTTTGCTCCTGTTAAGCAATAAATAATTTATCTAGTCTCTGTTATTATTGAGTTTTTATGTTTCAATTAGTGTTTGTGCCAAGTAGAACCGTTGGGAAGACTTGGGGAAAGAGTTGTTGATCATGCTGTAAAAAACAGAAACTTTAGCGCTCACGAGAATTGCTGCCATTTTTATTTGGAGAGTGATATTTAGTTAATTATTTTTAATATGATTAATATATATATTACTCAGGTCCAGCAATTTATTTTAGAATTTTATGAGTTCCAGAAGTTTGCGTTAGTTATAGATTACTACAGACTGTTCTGTTTTTGACAGATTCTGTTTTTCGTGTGTTGTTTGCTTATTTTAATGAATCTATGGCTAGTAAAAGAGTTTATAAACCATAGAGAAGTTGGAATACAGTAGGTTTAACACAAAATAAATAAATAATGAGTTCATTACAGTACCTTGAAGTGGTGTTTTGTTTTCTTTCACTAACGGAGCTTACGAGTTTTCTGTTAAATTTTGTGTTGTGAAGTTTTCAAGTTTTGGGTAAAGATTCGATGGACTATGGAATAAGTAGTGGCAAGAGCCTAATCTTGGGGATTCACAAGGCACCCCAAGGTAAAATTCAAGGACAACCAAAATCCTAAGCTTGGGGATGCCCCGGAAGGCATCCTCTTTTTCGTCTTCGTTCATCGGTAACTTTACTTGGAGCTATATTTTTATTTACCACATGATATGTGTTTTGCTTGGAGCGTCAATTTATTTTGTTAGAATTTGCTTTCTTTCATTTAGAACAATGTTTTGCATCTTTTATTTCAATAAAAGTGGCATTGATAGCCTTTACTATGCCTATTTTACAAGTCTTCATGTTGCTGTTTGAAAATAGAAAGTTTACCGCTGTTGCAATAATTCCCTAGAAAATTAAGAATGTGATAAAATGTTGAAACCTTTTGCATATTAATCTCTGATAAATTTACTACAGTGGGAATTTTCTTCCATAATTTTTGGAGTTAGGTAAGTATGGATCTAGCTGCATTCTTTACAGACTGTCCTGTTTAGGCAGATTGCTGTTATGCTTGCATTGTTTGCATATGTTTGTTTCCTTAATGATTCTATTTGAGGATAGGACTATTAAATATGTAGAGGAATTTAGTATGCAATGTTGAATAATAATTTTTGTGATTTGATACAGCAGAGGATGATAAGGTTTTTGCGTTGATTTATACTAACTTATCTCACGAGTCCTTGTTGAGTTTTGTGTGGATGAAGCTTTTGAGATTTAGGGAGACCGTGATATGAGAGGAATTAAGGAGGCACAAAAGCTCAAGCTTGGGGATTCCCAAGGCATCCCAAGATAATATTTCAAGAAGTCTCAAGCGTCTAAGCTTGGGTATGCCCCGGTTGGCATCCCACCTTTCTTCTTCAACAACTATCGGTTAGTTTCGGTTGATCATAAGTTTTTGCTTCCTCACATGATGTATGCCATTCTTAGAATGTCATTTTATTTTGCTTTGCTTGCTGATTGAATAAAATACCAAGATCTGAAATTATTAAATGTTAGAGAGTCTTCATATAGTTGCATAATTATTCGACTACTTATTGATCTTCACTTATATCTTTCGGAGTAGTTTGTTGTTGCTCTAGTGCTTCACTTATATCTTTTTAGAGCACGGTGGTGGTTTTATTTCATAGAAATTAATGAACTCTCATGCTTCACTTATATCATTTTTAGAGTCTTTAGAACAGCATGGTAGTTTGCTTTGGTTATGAAACTAGTCCTAATATGATGGGCATCCAAGAGGGATATAATAAAAACTTTCATATAAAGTGCATTGAATACTATGAGAAGTTTGATACTTGATGATTGTTTTGAGATATGAAGATGGTGATATTAGAGTCATGCTAGTTGAGTAGTTGTGAATTTGAGAAATACTTGTGTTGAAGTTTGTGGTTCCCGTAGCATGCACGTATGGTGAACCGTTATGTGATGAAGTCGGAGCATGATTTATTTACTGATTGCCTTCCTTATGAGTGGCGGTCGGGGACGAGCGATGGTCTTTTCCTACCAATCTATCCCCCTAGGAGCATGCGCATAATACTTTGCTTTGATAACTTGTAGATTTTTGCAATAAGTATATGAGTTCTTTATGACTAATGTTGAGTCCATGGATTATACGCACTCTCGCCCTCCCACCTTTGCTAGCCTCTCTAGTACCGCGCAACTTTCGCCGGTACCATAAACCCACCATATATCTTCCTCAAAACAGCCACCAAACCTACCTATTATGGCATTTCCATAGCCATTCCGAGATATATTGCCATGCATCTTTCCACCGTTCCGTTTATTATGAGACGCTTCATCATTGTCATATTGCTATGCATGATCATGTCGTTGACATTGTATTTGTGGCAAGGCCACCGTTCATAATTCTTTCATACATGTCACTCATGCATCATTGCACATCCCGGTACACCGCCGGAGGCATTCATATAGAGTCATATCTTGTTCTAAGTATCGAGTTGTAATTCTTGAGTTGTAAGTAAATAAAAGTGTGATGATCATCATTATTAGAGCATTGTCCCAGTGAGGAAAGGATGATGGAGACTATGATTCCCCCACAAGTCGGGATGAGACTTCGAACGAAAATAAATAAAGAAAAGAGGCCATAAAAAAAGAGAAGGCCCAAATAAAAAAATAAAAAAAATAAAAAATGAGAGAAAAAGAGAGAAGGGGCAATGCTACTATCCTTTTACCACACTTGTGCTTCAAAGTAGCACCATGATCTTCATGATAGAAAGTCTCCTATGTTGTCACTTTCATATACTAGTGGGAATCTTTCATTATAGAACTTGGCTTGTATATTCCAATGATGGGCTTCCTCAAAATGTCGTAGGTCTTCGTGAGCAAGCGAGTGGATGCACACCCACTTAGTTTCTTTTGTTGAGCTTTCATACACTTATAGCTCTAGTGCATCTGTTGCATGGCAATCACTAATCACTCACATTGATATCTATTAATGGGCATCTCCATAGCCCGTTGATACGCCTAGTTGATGTGAGACTATCTTCTCCTTTTTGTCTTCTCCACAACCACCATTCTATTCCACCTATAGTGCTATGTCCATGGCTCACGCTCATGTATTGCGTGAAGATTGAAAAAGTTTGAGAACATCAAAAGTATGAAACAATTGCTTGGCTTGTTATCGGGGTTGTGCATGATTTAAATATTTTGTGTGGTGAAGATGGAGCATAGCCAGACTACATGATTTTGTAGGGATAGCTTTCTTTGGCCATGTTATTTTGAGAAGACATGATTGCTTAGTTAGTATGCTTGAAGTATTATTAATTTTATGTCAATATTAAACTTTTGTCTTGAATCTTATGGATCTGAATATTCTGTCCACAATAAAGAAGAATTACTTAGAGAAATATGTTAGGTAGCATTCCACATCAAAAATTCTGTTTTTATCATTTACCTACTCGAGGACGAGCAGGAATTAAGCTTGGGGATGCTGATACGTCTCCAACGTATCTATAATTTTTGATTGTTCCATGCTATTATATTATTAACTCTGGATGTTTATGGGCTTTATTATGCACTTTTATGTTCTTTTTGGGACTAACCTATTAACCTAGAGCCCAGTGCCAGTTTCTGTTTTTTCCTTGTTTTAGAATATCGCAGAAAAGGAAAATCAAACAGAGTCCAATTGACCTAAAACTTCACGAAACTCATTTTTGGAAGGAAAGCAACCCGGGAGACTTGTAGTCTATGTCAAGGAAGCTTCAAGAAGGCCACGAGGTAGGGGGGCACGCCCACACCCCTGGGCACGCACTCCACCCTCGTGGGCCCCTCGTGGCTCCCCTAATGCACTTCTTCCTCCTATATATCTCCATATACCCTAAAACGATCGGGGAGCACAATAGATCGGGAGTTCCACCGCCAGAAGCCTCTGTTGCCACCGAAAGCCAATCTAGACCCGTTGCGGCACCCTGCTGGAGGGGGAACCCCTCTCCGGTGGCCATCTTCATCATCCCGGCGCTCTCCATGACGAGGAGGGAGTAGTTATCCCTCGGGGTTGAGGGTATGTACCAGTAGCTATGTGTTTGATCTCTCTCTCTCGTGTTCTTGAGGTGATACGATCTTGATGTATCGCGAGCTTTGCTATTATAGTTGGATCCTATGATGTTTTCTCCCCCCTCTACTCTCTTGTAATGGATTGAGTTTCCCCTTTGAAGTTATCTT
The DNA here is from genome assembly GCF_002162155.2 of Triticum dicoccoides. NCBI lineage: Eukaryota > Viridiplantae > Streptophyta > Magnoliopsida > Poales > Poaceae > Triticum > Triticum dicoccoides. Next base: position 503,381,061 of record NC_041384.1, read on the forward strand.
ATCGGATTGAGTCTTTAAAGATTTGAGAACACTTGATGTATGTCTTGCCATGCGTATCTGTGGTGACAATGGGATACCACGTGATTCACTTGATGTATCTTTTGGTGACCAACTTGCGGGTTCCGCCCATGAACCTATGCATAGGGGTTGGCACACGTTTTCATCGTGATTCTCCGGTAGGAACTTTGGGGCACTCTTTGAGGTTCTATGTGTTGGTTGAATAGATGAATCTGAGATTGTGTGATGCATATCGTATAATCATACCCACGGATACTTGAGGTGACATTGGAGTATCTAGGTGGCATTAGGGTTTTGGTTGATTTGTGTCTTAAGGTGTTATTCTAGTACGAACTCTAGGGCTGTTTGTGACACTTATAGGAATAGACCAACGGATTGATTGGAAAGAATAACTTTGAGGTGGTTTCGTACCCTACCATAATCTCTTCGTTCGTTCTCCGCTATTAGTGACTTTGGAGTGAATCTTTGTTGCATGTTGAGGGATAGTTATGTGATCCAATTATGTTATTATTGTTGAGGGAACTTGCACTAGAGAAAGTATGAACCCTAGGCCTTGTTTCAACGCATTGCAATACCGTTTACACTCACTTTTATCATTCGTTACCTTGCTGTTTTTATATTTTCAGATTACAAAAACTATTATCTACCATCCATATACCACTTGTATCAGCATCTCTTCGCCGAACTAGTGCACCTATACAATTTACCATTGTATTGGGTGTGTTGGGGACACAAGAGACTCTTTGTTATTTGGTTGCAGGGTTGCTTGAGAGAGACCATCTTCATCCTACGCCTCCTACGAATTGATAAACCTTAGGTCATCCACTTGAGGGAAATTTGCTACTGTCTTACAAACCTCTGCACTTGGAGGCCCAACAACGTCTACAAGAAGAAGGTTGTGTAGTAGACATAAATTGGCCACAACAAACTGAAACAGTTAGATAGATCAACGTGTGTGCGCTAGATGGGCACACACTTTCTAATTAAAAGAAGCATGCGTGATGGTAATAACGAGCGCGCATGGTTGTTGGAACAAGATGTGTGCTGACATTGCCTATTGTGGTGCACCCTATGGTGCAAACGCCACGTACGCGGCTGAGAAAGCATACGTGCCCATGTTACGCCTTCCTGGAATAGTGCCGCACTTATAACCGTCAGTAAATTTTGAGCATGCATCCCATCACAATTTTTTTAGAAGAACAGGGAGGCCGCATCACGTCACATTCCAAATTGCAAACCTATTCACACCGATCAAAACCTAAACGGGTTCCCACTTAGGAGTGTATTACTACTCGGTTATAAATAGTACTACTCCAAGATGACTGCACATTCCTCCTCAACTCCTCATCCACAAAAACAAACAAGTCATTCATCATCGTTCCCTTGCGTCTGCCATGGCCAGCGTGAGTTCTGGGTCGAGAGATTGCCACCAGGGAGAGGCGAGCCTGGAAGCGGAAGCACGAGAGATGTCCCGCCTCGCCACAAAAGCAGCCAACATGTCCCGCCACACGGCCGTAGTAGCAGAGAGGCCCCGCCGCGCCGCCGAAGCAGCACGGAGGTCTCGCCACGCCATCGATGCAGCAGACTGGTCCGGCCGCGTCGCGGAAGCATGAGAGATGTCCCGCCGTGCCGTGAATGGAGTAGAGATGTCCTCCCGCATCGCGTCAGCCTGGGAAAATGTCTCGCGGGCAGGCGAGGACTCTTACAGGCGCATGCGTGCCCTCGTCCTTAGGCATATGGATCATATCTCCAGGTGGGCGAGGTTGGAGGATGACCTGAAAGCCTCGTTTGAACAGTCTACCGACGTCATCCGACAACTAAATGAGAGCAATGCGAAGCTCCGGGCCGAGCGCGACCTGCTGAGGGCGAAGATCGTCGAAAGTGCGGAGCAGCAGGAGCAGACCACTGCCTTGTTGAAGAGGACCGGCGTCATCGTCGAGAAACTTATGGACGAGAATGCCAGGCTGCGCATCGAGCACAGAAGGCTGGTGGAGGAATCCTTGGATGCTCTCAAGCAGCATCTTGAGGACAAGAAAGAGCTCGTCGCCTCTTGCCGCGGAGACTAGTTCCCGCGGCCTGCAGCAACGCATGAAAAAAGTAGAGATTAACAAGCCAGATCATTGTCTTCCTTCTTCTTTTGCCCTTGTGTATTTTGGGCATTGCCGCATGTGGCTTATTTTAATTATGTTCCTAAATATTCAAGACAATTATTATCCAGTACCATCGTCCTTATATTCATCATGCTTGCTATAAGTCGCAGTCGATGCTATGTAGGTCCGTCGGATCTTACATCAAGATCCGTGCAGAACTTTCTTTTCAGGTTTCCATTTTTCTCTCTAAAATCTCAGTCCAGTGAGACATATAGCCACGCCGTAGAACAGGTGCTTGGGCGCCATTAATGGGGACGTTGGGAGGGAGGTGCGCGGCGGGTAGCGGTCAAAGGGCTCTCCTCCCGACGAGCACGCGCAGGAGTCTGATCGCATGCCTCCCGTACTCAAATAGCTACCTCGCACGGCACCTCCTAGCCAATAAAAAAAGGGGACGTGTGGCGGCATGTAATTGGTAAGTAGAGCCCACAGTTTCAATAATACTTGTGTTTCCGATTTGTAACGTGAAAGCACTTGTTCCAAAATGACTTTGTTGATTGTTAATGTGTGCGCCTTGGCAAACCAGACAGAAAAATTACCACAACATGTTGGTGCCATGTCATGACACCATGCCAAGTTTCATGATTTTCAGGCGTGTTTTGGATTTACGGGAATTAAAAAACCAAGTTTCTCAATCTTTTCGGCCTAGCCATGACGCCCAGATGTTTGAATTTCATTCTCATCTCTTTCATAGGACCTAGAAATTCACCCAAGGACACACATGTGGTTTTTCAAACAACTTTGGTGCACTGGAGCATGTGCTTGTAGTTCAAATTTGAATTATGCACATTAAATGCGTAGAAACTCAATTAATGTATAAAAAGGCCAAACGAACCCGGAATAATTCCAAAATTTAGCACGATACTTCTATTTGGTCTAATCTGCCTGTGTAAAAAAATTAAGGCGGGAGAAGGCAGTGTACGTATGTCATTTCGCACACGGAGGTGGCACGTTCCCTCTCGGAACCATGAGCCTTCTTGACGGAATCTCCAGTTTGCAAGAAGCTTAAACCAAAGCTTGTCTCAATTCGGCCAAAAAATTTACCGCAGCATGTTGGTGCCATGTCATGACACCATGCCAAGTTTCATGATTTTCATGTGTGTTTTAGATTTACAGGAATTAAAAAAACCAAGTTTTTCAATCTTTCTAGCCGAGCCACGACGCCGAGATGTTTGAATTTCATTCCCATCTTTTGCATAGGACCTAGAAATTCACCCAAGGACACACATGTCGTTTTTCAAACAACTTTGGTGCACTGGAGCCTGTGCTTGTAGTTCAAATTTGAATTATGCACATTAAATGTGCAGAAACTCAATGAATGTATAAAAAAGGCCAAACGAACCCGGAATAATTTCAAAATTTAGCACGATACTTCTATTTGGTCTAATCTTCCTGTGTAAAAAAATTAAGGTGGGAGAAGGAAGTGTACGTATGTTGTTTTGCACACGGAGGTGGCACGTTCCCTCTCAAAACCACAAGCCTTCTTGACGGAAGCTCCGGTTTGCAAGAAGTTTACACCAAAGCTTGTCCCAATTCGGCCAAAAATATTACCGCAGCATGTTGGTGCCATGTCATGATACCATGCCAAGTTTCATGATTTTCTGGCGTGTTTTGGATTTACAGGAATTAAAAAATCAAGTTTCTCAATCTTTCCGGCCGAGCCACGACGCCCAGATGTTTGAATTTCATTCCCATCTCTTGCATGAGATCTATAAATTCACCCAAGGACACACATGTGATTTTTCAAGCAACTTTGGTGCACTAGAGCATGTGCTTGTAGTTCAAATTTAAATTATGCACATTAAATGCCCAGAAACTCAATTATTGCATAAAAATGCCAAACAAACCCAGAATAATTCCAAAATTTAGCATGATACTTCTATTTGGTCTAATCTGCATGTGTAAAAAAGTTAAGGCAAGAGAAGGCAGTGTATGTATCTTGTTTCGTACAAGGAGGTGACACATTCCCTCTCGGAACCACGAGCCTTCTTGAAGGAAGCTCCGGTTTGCAAGAAGCTTACACCAAAGCTTGTCCTATTTCGTCCAAAAAAATTACCGCAGCATGTTGGTGCCATGTCATGACACCATGCCAAGTCTCATGATTTTCAGGCGTGTCTTGGATTTTCAGGAATTAAAAAACCAAGTTTCTTAATCATTCCGGCCGAGCCACAATGCCCAGATGTTTGAATTTCATTCCCATTTCTTGCATGGGACCTATAAATTCACCCAAAGACACACATGTGATTTTTCAACCAACTTTGGTGCACTGGAGCATGAGCTTATAGTTCAAATTTGAATTATGCACATTAAATGCCCAGAAACTCAATTAATGTATAAAAAGGCCAAACGAATCCGGAATAATTCCAAAATTTAGCATGATACTTATATTTGGTCTAATCTACCAGTGTAAAAAAATTAAGGCGGGAGAAGGCAGTGTACATATGTTGTTTTGCACACGGAGGTGACATGTTCCCTCTTGGAACCAAGAGCCTTCTTGAGGGAAGCTCCGGTTTGCAAGAAGCTTACACCAAAGCTTGTCCCAATTCGGCCAAAAAAATTACTCAAACATGTTGGTGCCATGTAATGACACCATGCCAAGTTTCATGATTTTCAGCCGTGTTTTGGATTTACAGGAATTAAAAAACCAAGTTTCTCAATCATTCCGGCCGAGCCACGACGCCCAGATGTTTGAATTTCATTTCCATTTCATGCATGGGACCTATAAATTGATCCAAAGACACACATGTGATTTTTCAACAATCTTTGGTGCATTGGAGCATGTGCTTGTAGTTCAAATTTGAATTATGCACATTAAATGCTCAGAAACTCAAATAATGCATAAAAATGCCAAACGAACCTGGAATAATTCCAAATTTAAACACGACACTCATGTACTAGTTGCATGTTCACTGTACGTAAATGTTCTAGCAATTCAAACACCATCCTTTCCCTCCGTAACACCTTTTTGTCTTTCAAAGCATAACGAAAAAATTAAGTATACCGCAAACTGTTTACTAGAAAGAATCGTGTGGGATGCGATATAAAATATCTTGGCGCATCGTCTTGTCTGGCTTACGCAGGAAGCTTCGTCGTCTACAGTCCACCGCCCCTGCTTGAACCACACTTGTGCGCTAGTTTCTCGCGGCACCGAGCAAAAAATTTTTGCCACCGCGGAAATATCTATCTCCCCGCCCCTCCCTCCTACCAAAAGCCACATTTCCACTGTTCCTCCTTACTTTCCAAGTTCAAACCTTCACTGCTGCTTACTGGCAGCTCAGCCTCCTCACCGACGACCCTTCCTCTTGCAGCGCCGCCTCCTCGCCGGCTACCCTTCTTATTGCAGCGCGACCTCCTTGTCGGCGACCCTTCTTCTTACAACGCCGCCTCCTCACCGGCGACCCTTATTCTTGCTGTGAGGCCTCCTCGCTGCCGACCCTTCTTCTTGCTGCGCGGCCTCGTCGATATGGTCAGGTAATCCATAGCCCACCCACACCATCCTCCTCCTTTCTCGTCCCACATGCCCCGACCGACGAAGTGACACCTTCCACTAAAATCAGTGCCCCCTCCTCCAATTAAGCGCCGCCCACAGCCATTTTGCAAGCACTATAACATGGAGCTCAGTAGCATGCGGCCGCACGCGCGAACAAGGTCGCTATGGCTGCCATGCGTGTCGACCGCCAGATCATGGAGGAGCATCTCGTCTTCGAGGCCACCGTAGACATCGCCACGCGGTTGTCTACTTTAAAATATAGTTCATGATGTTTTCTCAAGGCCACCGCCAGTGCCTTGTAGTGGTTTGCCCTCTGTAATGTTAATATGCAATCTAATGTTCAATTAACAGTTTGGTCCTCTGAAATGTAATGTTCAATTAACACTTTGGTGCAACAATTGCTACATTTCGTAGTACTGTTCGCAAGCATTCTTTGTTTTGTTAACTGTCTTATCTTCTAGTACATGTTTCTATTTTGCAATGCCGTGCTCAGTTAACTATTTTGGTTCATTTGGTCTGTTGTCCATTTAACTGTTTGGTTCAGTTCTGCAATTTGATTTTCATTTGTTGTGGGTACAATTTTGTATTGTTATGCATGTGACACCAATCGAATTTGGCTATACTCAATACATATTCTACTGATAGTATGGCAACTCTCAGTTAACCTGGTCAAGATCTTCCTTATGTGTGATGCAGGGAAACAATGGGAGACACTTCGGTTTACCATCGAGGTTTGTTCAAGCAGGGCCCTTTGGCTAATAGCACATTATTGTGCAGTTGCAGGAATCATTCTAATATTTAGGTTTCTTACAATTTGGTCTTGAAGATGTAGGCCCTGCTGTCAAAGGCTTGGACCCACTGTTCGACCCATTTTGCATATGGGGAAATGAGATGTCCATGAATATCAGTCAAGTCAAGAAACTCAGAAAGATTGTTAGGATGAAGAAACTTGCGACGAATAACAGCAAGATCTTTGTTTGCACAATGAAGAAGACATCAGTCAACTATAGGATGGTACCAACTCTTTTACCTGGTTTTTACCCCTTGCGCCATTTCAAAATTTATAACAGCGATTTATGTATAGCTTTGTTTTCAGTACTTTTCAAAGCAGTTCACCGATGATTACCTCTCAAACCACCTGCATGGTCAAGAGGCGAGGAAGGTATTCATTCAACACCCACGGTACAATATTGAAGTCTTGCTGAAGAGGACGAAGGTTGGGCGGGCAATTATCCATAGCCATTGGCCTAAAGTTGCAAAGACATTCAACATCACTGAAGGCTCAATATTTGCCTTCTGCTTCTGTAGTTTCCCAGATGAGATTCATCTGTCTATTTACCATGTATGATGCTACTTTCCAAAGGTTTTTGATGTTGCATGTGAAACTTGGTGCTGTTGTGTAATGGAGTAACTGAGTGCCGAAGCTATCTGATGTAATTCGATTATGAAACCCTGGTTGCTTTTATACAGATATGAAATATCTGGCGTGTTTTATAAGAAATATCAGTTTGATTAGTACATGGATTATTAATAATAGGCTAATTACCCTGCTTATTGGGGTTTTCTATTGCAAACGGTTACTCAGACAGCACCATGGGTGATGGACTCAAACAACCCGCACGGTTTCTAGAAAGTAGGCGTGTTCGATCAACTAACAATCACACATGGCTTCCGGCAGCAAAACTGTTTGCGTTAGGCCACCTTGCACAAGCGTTTCCACACAAAGAACTGTGTGTGATATACATACCTACGGAAATGTTTTTCTAGGATTCACCATGTGGGGTGTACATACCTGAGGGAGTCCTGGACAAAGGGGTCCTCGGGCGTCCAACCTATTATCCATGGGCCGGACTGATGGGCTGTGAAGACATGAAGGTCGAAGACTACACCATGTCCGAATTGGACTCTACTTGGCGTGGAAGGCAAGCTTGGCGACCAAATATTCCTTCTTATGTAACCGACTCCATGTAAACCCTAGATCCTCTCGGTGTCTATATAAACCGAAGGGGGTAGTCCGGAAAGGACACCACATATACTCATTACCATACCCATATAGGCTAGACTTCTAGGGTTTAGCCATTACGATCTCGTGGTAGATCAACTCTTGTAATACTCATATTCATCAAGATCAATCAAGTAGGAAGTAGGGTATTACCTCCATAGAGAGGGCCCGAACCTGGGTAAACATCGTGTCCCCCGTCTCGAGTTACCATCGATCCTAGACGCATAGTTCAGGACCCCCTACCCGAGATCCGCCGGTTTTGACACCGACATTGGTGCTTTCATTGAGAGTTCCACTATGCCATCGATGAAAGGCTCAATGGCTCGCCTTGTCATTAAATACAATATTACCGCAGGGGTAGTTTTGGCCTCGGGCCAAACCCTCCGGCTGGGCAACTTCACTATGATCGCCCGTTCGGCTGCGGAGCCGACGATGACCTCTCGGGCCATCGAAAATCCCCATCGCATCAACTCCGAGCACTCCAAGTAGATGGATCCGGTTGAGTTTTTGTCCTTAAACGAGCTCCTAGATCGCATCGCCGCTTTGGGAATCGTCACAGATTACGATCCAGATCGGGCCTAAAACCGATTAGGGAGAAACCGAAACCCCACCGGTCACCCACCAGATCGCGGCAGTCCTGGAGCAGGACGGCGAGTCTTCTTCTGTGTTGAAGACAGACTATGTTCGGATCGCCGTTCATGAAGAGCCGGATACTCACCCATGAAAGGACGCAACCAGCCCTCCGAACATAGCATCGGACGGCGTTTCCAAACAGTCAGAAGATATTCCGGAACCCGGACTGTCTAGTCCGGAAGTTCGTCGGACTCCGGACAACAGGTTAGGTCGGGGTTCGGATTTAATTCCACCCACCCACGCGGACATAGAGGCTCTCATGAGCATAAAACAACAATCTCAGGAGAAGGTCCACCACTTTTGGGCCAGATTCCTCCTTGTCAAGGACAAGGTAAAGGATTGCCGTGACGAGGACGCAATATCAGCATTCTGCAAAAAAAGTGCGGACGAAGGAATACTCAACGCCATCAATCGATGCCGCATACTAAAACTTGCCGACTTAGCAACCATCGTACAAAAATACTGCGCGATGGAAAGCGCCTCGGAAACTTGGGCAGCTTGCTGGGAACCACTGATACGTCTCCAACGTATCTATAATTTTTGATTGCTCCATGCTATATTATCTACTGTTTTGGACATTATTGGGCTTTATTATCCACTTTTGTATTATTTTTGGGACTAACCTATTAACCAGAGGCCCAACCCAGAATTGATGTTTTTTGCCTGTTTTAGGGTATCAAAGAAAAGGAATATCAAACGGAGTCCAAACGGAATGAAACCTTAGGGAACGTGATATTCTCAATGAACAAGACCCGGGAGACTTGGACCCTACGTCAAGACATAAAAGAGGAGGCCAGGAGGTAGGGGGCGCGCCTACCCCCCCAGGCGTGCCCTCCACCCTCGTGGCCCCCCTGTTGCTCTACCGACGTACTCCTTCCTCCTATATATACCTATGTACCCCCAAATGATCAGATACGGAGCCAAAACCCTAATTCCACCGCCGCAACTTTCTGTATCCACGAGATCCCATCTTGGGGCCTGTTCCGAAGCTCCGCTAGAGGGGGCATCGATCACGGAGGGCTTCTACATCAACACCATAGCCCCTCCGATGAAGTGTGAGTAGTTCACCTTAGACCTACGGGTCCATAGTTAGTAGCTAGATGGCTTCTTCTCTCTTTTTGGATCTCAATACAATGTTCTCCCCCTCTCTTGTGGAGATCTATTTGATGTAATCTTCTTTTTGCGGTGTGTTTGTTGAGACCGATGAATTGTGGGTTTGTGATCAAGTCTATCTATGAACAATATTCGAATCTTCTCTGAATTCTTTTATGTATGATTGGTTATCTTTGCAAGTCTCTTCGAATTATCAGTTTGGTTTGGCCTACTAGATTGATCTTTCTTGCAATGGGAGAAGTGCTTAGCTTTGGGTTCAATCTTGCGGTGTCCTTTCCCAGTGACAGTAGGGGCAGCAAGGCACGTATTGTATTGTTGCCATCGAGGATAACAAGATGGGTTTTTCATCATATTGCATGAGTTTATCCCTCTACATCATGTCATCTTGCTTAAGGCGTTACTCTGTTTTCATTAACTTAATACTCTAGATGCATGCTGGATAGCGGTCGATGAGTGGAGTAATAGTAGTAGATGCAGTCAGGAGTCGGTCTACTTGTCTCGGACGTGATGCCTATATACATGATCATACCTAGATATTCTCATAACTATGCTCAATGCTTTCAATTGCTCAATAGTAATTTGTTCACCCACCGTAGAATACTTATGCTCTTGAGAGAAGCCACTAGTGAAACCTATGGCCCCCGGGTTTATCTTTATCATATTAATCTCCCAATACTTAGTTATTTCCTTTGCTTTTTACTTTGCTTTTATTTTACTTTGCATCTTTATCACAAAAATACCAAAAATATTATCTTATCATATCTATCAGATCTCACTCTCGTAAGTGGCCGTGTAGGGATTGACAACCCCTTATCGCGTTGGTTGCAAGGATTTATTTGTTTTGTGCAGGTGCAAGGGACTCGCGCGTAGCCTCCTACTGGATTGATTCCTTGGTTCTCAAAAACTAAGGGAAATACTTACGCTACTTTGCTGCATCATCCCTTCCTCTTCGGGGAAAACCAACGTAGTGCTCAAGAGGTAGCAACCACCAGCCCCAACCCAACTTCCCCTACAAGCGAAAAGGGCATACCCTCGGGGCACGCCCAGTCCAATAGTCAAAAAACACAAAGCCACTATACGGCACGACACCATTCTGTAAGGGTGGCTCGATGGCCCATGCAAAATACATACAACAACAGATACGTGGCAACCCACAACCTTAGAGCATGTTGGATACTACGACGGGTAGCCAAGAGCGGTGAGGACATCCTTATCAAGGATGCCCCAGAAAAACACCCCCAGAAGACGACGACCCAAGAGTATTGACAGTCTTCGAGACATTCGCTTCAAATAACAAGCGCAAAAGGGCACTTCGTGAACTCAACGAAGTCTGCCAAATCGCTGTAATAAACCCATGGAACGACACGGCTATAACATTCAACGCCGGTGGCGAACCAAAGTACAGAACAACACAAGCACCAGCCATGTTAGTCCTCAGCCCCATCGGGGATGGGTTTCGACTCACCAAGGTCCTCAAGGATGGCAGCAGCGGACTAAATCTCATTTATGAGGACACACTCCATAAAATGGAAATAGACAGGAGCCGCATCAAACAAAGTAACACAACCTTCCGGGGAATTATTCCTAGTTGGGAGGTGCGGTGCATGGGCAAAATCACACTTGATGTGGTATTCGGATCGCCGGAAAACTATCGGTCCGAAGAAATAACCTTCCAAGTGGCCCCTTTCAGCAGCGGATATCACGTCCTGTTGGGGCAGGATGCTTTTAGACGCTTCCAAGCTATACCTCACTACGGATATATGAAGCTCAAAATGCCCGGACCAAATGGTATAATCACTCTCGTCAGTGATCCGGACATAGCACTCTGTGCTGAAAACAAAACTGCATCCCTGGCCCTGGAGGCGCTATCCGAAGCCCTCACGGCCGAAGAATTAACCGCACTATGCTCCATAGTGGACAGGGACGATGTGATCCTCGACAAACGCCCCAAATCCACCTCGTTCAACGACAGAAGAAATAGTCAAATTCCAGGTCCACCCAACGGACCCCAAGAAGACAACATCCATCGGAGCTCAACTGAACCCAACAATTGACGCCGCACTACGAGAATTCCTGCGTGAAAACTGGGACATATTTGCCTGGCACCCTTCGGACATGCCAGGGATCCCACGCAAGCTGGCCGAACATAACCTCAATTGATTAAAGGGGTTTAAACCGGTTAAGCAAATACTGTGGCGCTTTTCCGAACGCAAGCGACAAGCCATGGGGGAGGAGCTGGCCAAACTCATCGAGGCCGGATTCATTAGAGAAATCGAACATCGGGACTGGCTGGCAAACCTGGTGATGGTACCAAAGAAGGAAAAATCCTGGCGCCTGTGCGTCGATTTCAAAGACCTCAACAAAACCTACCCTAAGGATCCCTTCCCCTCCCCCGCATTGATCAAATCATTGACGCCACCGCAGGACACGACTCACTGTGTTTCCTCGATGCATACTCCGGATACCATCAAATCAAAAATGAAGGAATCCGATCAAGCTGCAATAGCATTTATTACCCCATACATGCCATTCTGCTTCAATACCATGCCCTTTGGGATCAAGAACACCAGCGCCACATATCAACGCATGATTCAAACATGCCTGGAGAAACAGATTGGCAAAACAGTAGAAGCTTATGTTGATGATGTCATCATCAAAACCAGGCACGTGGAAACACTAATAGATGACTTACGTCTTGCATTCGACAACCTCAGGGCGTACGACATTAAGCTCAACCCGGAAAAGTGTGTCTTCGGCGTCCCCGCTGGAAAACTGCTAGGCTTTATCATTTCCAATAGAGGAATCGAAGCAAACTCAGCCAAAATCCGAGCTTTGTCACAATTGGCTAAGCCAATAGGCCTTAAGCAAGTTCAAAAACTTGCAGGTTGCGTGGCAGCTCTAAGCCGCTTTATCTCCAGATTAGGAGAAAAGGCACTGCCTCTCTATCACCTTCTATGGCGAACCGACCACTTCGAGTGCATGGACGCGGCAACAGCCGGACTGGAAGAAATAAAAACCCTTCTTGCGAGCAATCCAATCCTGGCCGCACCAAACTCCGGCGAACCGATGTTATTATACATATTGGCAACACATCAGGTGGTGAGCGCCGTACTCATTGTCGAACGAGAACAGGGTGGACATAAATTCCCGCTTGAGAAGCCAGTATACTACATATCTATTGTCTTTACACCATGCAAATTCCAGTACCCTCATTATCAAAAAATAGCATACGCGTTCTTCATGGCATCCCGCAAGCTCCGTCACTACTTCCAGGAGTGTTCGAGCACGGTGGCCTCTGAAGTACCACTCAATGGCATTATAAACAACCGCGATGCTATCGGCCGAATTGCCAAATGGGCCATCGAGCTCCTGCCATTTGATATTACATATAAACCACGTCGAGCTATCAAATGTCACACCCTAGCTAGTTCATGCATTAGAGTGATTGCATCATGTTTAAATTTCCCAAAAAGATGAAATGGGGATGACAGAACCCCCAGCACCCCCCCTGGAACAACTAGGGTTTACTAAAAAACTTTTCAATGAACCTGAAATGCCCTTCTAAAAAGCCCACCCTTTTTGTTTTGGGTTAAAACCTTTGACAAAAATGGTGCACATTTTTCTAGAACATCTTAAGGTCATTGGATTAATCCATATAGTATTTGCATTTGGGCATTTAAGTGCTATAAAATATTTTAAATGCTCAAATAATCATAAACTAAAATGTTTACTGTTGGATATACTCTAAGCAGTAGCCATGATTAATTTTATGATTTTTGGAAATGCCCTGGCATTTTTAATAAAGCCCTAAAGATACAGAAATAATAGAAAATAAATAAAAACAGAAAAATAGAGAGGGATAGGAACTAACCTGGCAGCCCACTGGCCGGCCCAGCCCAGCAGGCCCAGATGCCAGTCATCCCCAACCTCCTGCCAGTGGGCAGGAGAGCGCGTGCCGTCGTGCGCTGGCCACGCGCCCCGGCCACCTCCTGCTTGCCGCTCCCCCTCGCCGCCTGGATGCCTCTAGGAGACGCCACACACCCCCGTGGATCTCTCTCACTCTCTCCCGACCTTTCCCCCTCCTCTGCTCTCTCTCCCGTGCAGCCCGAGCGGAGCTCATCGCCGCCGACGCTGTTTGCCACGGCCACTATGCTCCCGTCGCCTCCCCGCGCTATCCACGGCCTCCGCCATCGTCCGACGCTCCGCCCCACCCTGGCCCCGAGCGCTGGGACGGCCTGCATCACCGGCTGCCTCGTCTTCTTCCTCCTCAGCCGCCAAGGACCGCCACTGTCGATTCATCGCCGTCAGGTCTTCCCCGAGCCCGCGGAGTAGCTCGTCGCAACCGCCGTGAGCCATTGAACCTTCTCCCCCTCTTCGTTTTCCCCCTTGTGCGCCATAGCGACCGCACCTTGCTCAACCATACGCGCCGCCGCCTGTGCTCGCCGCCGACGAGTCTCCGACCATCAAACGGTTCGGTCATCGTGCCCAGCTTCCTCCCTGCGTCGCGTAGAGCACGTACGTGCCCCGCATGAGCTACCACGGCCATCACAACAACGACCCCGACCTCACCCGAGCCCCGGCGACCGCCAAGGTCGACGCCGGCGATGACTCCGGCCACCCCAGGCCCAACCACCCACACCACTCGACGCGGACGAGTGCCCGCGTCACGTAGATGCCCTCCGCGGCCAAATGGTCGTCGGAGGAGGAAAACCGCACCCCTCCGCCGTCCCTGGCCTAGCCGGCGACGAGCCCCGGGTCAACTCCGACGAGTTTGACCCGGGTTGACCCCTGTTTGACCCCGCCTGAGTCAATGACATGTGGGGCCGGCTCCTAACTAAATTAGTTTAGTTTTTAATTAGTGCTAATCACTCTGTTAGAGGTTAATGACCTCGTTAACTAACTCTATCTCACTGACATGTGGGCCCAGGGCCTAACTAACCTAGTTTAGTGCTAACTAAACACTAACTAACTCTGTTAGTTAGCTGAGACTGTTGGAAATATGCCCTAGAGGCAAGTTATTATTATATTTCTTTGTTCATGATAATTGTCTATTGTTCATGCTATAATTGTGTTATCCAGAAATCGTAATACATGTGTGAATACATAGACCACAACACGTCCCTAGTGAGCCTCTAGTTGACTAGCTCGTTGATCAAAAGATAGTCATGGTCTCTTGACTATGGACATTAGATTTCATTGATAATGGGATCATATCATTAGGAGAATGATGTTGATGGACAAGACCCAATCCTAAGCATAGCTCAAAGATCGTGTAGTTCGTCTGCTGTAGCTTTTTTGAATGTCAAGTATCATTTCCTTAGACCATGAGATTGTGCAACTCCCGGATACCGTAGGAGTGCCTTGGGTGTGCCAAACATCACAACGTAACTGGGTGACTATAAAGGTACATTACAGGTATCTCCGAAAGTGTCTGTTGGGTTGGCATGAATCGAGACTGGGATTTGTCACTCCGTATGACGGAGAGGTATCTTTGGGCCCACTCGGTAATGCATCATCATAATGAGCTCAATGTGATCAAGTGGTTGATCACGGGATCATGCATTACGGTACGAGTAAAGTGACTTGCCGGTAACGAGACTGAACAAGGTATTGGGATACCGATGATCGAGTCTCGGGCAAGTAACGTACCGATTGACAAAGGGAATTGTATACGGATTGATTGATACCTTGACATCGTGGTTCATCCGATGAGATCATCGTGGAGCATGTGGGAGCCAACATGGGTATCCAGATCCCGCTGTTGGTTATTGACCAGAGAGGCTTCTCGGTCATGTCTGCATGTCTCTCGAACCCGTAGGGTCTACACACTTAAGGTTCGGTGACGCTAGGGTTGTAGAGATATTAGCATACGGTAACCTGAAAGTTGTTCGGAGTCCCGGATGAGATCCCAGACATTACGAGGAGTTCCGGAATGGTCCGGAGGTGAAGATTTATATATAGGAAGTCTAGTTTCGGCCATCGGGAAGGTTTCGGGGGTCACCGATATTGTACCGGGACCACCAGAAGGGTCCCGGGGGTCCACCGGGTGGGGCCACCTATCCCGGAGGGCCCCATGGGCTGAAGTGGGAGGGGAACCAACCCCTAGTGGGCTGGTGCGCCCCCCCTTGGGCCTCCCCCTGCACCTAGGGTTGGAAACCCTAGGGGTGGGGGGCGCCACCCTTGCCTTGGGGGGCAAGGCACCCCCTTGGCCGCCGCCCCCCCAGGAGATTGGATCTCCTAGGGCCGGCGCTCCCTAGGCACCCTATATATAGTGGGGGGAGGGAGGGCTGCACACCCAAGCCCCTGGCCTCTCCCTCTCCCTCCCGTGACACTCCTCCATCTCCCTGCGCTTGGCGAAGCCCTGTCGAGATCACTGTTGCTTCCACCACCACGCTGTCGTGCTGCTGGATCTTCATCAACCTCTCCTTCCCCCTTGCTGGATCAAGTTGGAGGAGACGTCTTCCCAACCATACGTGTGTTGAACGCGGAGGTGCTGTCCATTCGGCACTTGGTCATCGGTGATTTGAGTCACGTCGAGTACGACTCCATCAACCCCGTTCTCTTGAACGCTTACGCGCGCGATCTACAAGGGTATGTAGATGCACTCCTCTCCCTCGTTGCTAGATGGCTCCATAGATTGATCTTGGTGATGCGTAGAAAATTTTAAAATTCTGCTACGTTCCCCAAGAGTGGTATCAGAGTCAGGTTTATGCGTAGTTACTATGCACGAGTAGAACACAAAGCAGTTGTGGGCGTCAATATTGTCAATTTGCTTGCCGTTACTAGTCTTATCTTGATTCGATGGCATCATGGGATGAAGCGGCCCGGACCAACCTTACACGTACGCTTACGTGAGACTGGTTCCACCGACTAACATGCACTAGTTGCATAAGGTGGCTGGCGGGTGTCTGTCTCTCCCACTTTAGTCGGATCGGATTCGATGAACAGGGTCCTTATGAAGGGTAAATAGAAATTGACAATTCACGTTGTGGTTTTACATAGGTAAGAAACGTTCTTGCTAGAAACCTATAGCAGCCACGTAAAAACTTGCAACAACAATTAGAGGACGTCTAACTTGTTTTTCCAGCAAGTGTTTTGTGATGTGATATGGCCAAAGGATGTGATGAATGATATATGTGATGTATGAGATGATCATGTTCTTGTAATAGGAATCACGACTTGCATGTCGATGAGTATGACAACCGGCAGGAACCATAGGAGTTGTCTTTATTTATTTATAACCTGCGTGTCAACATAAACGTCATGTAATTATTTTACTTTATTGCTAAAGCGTTAGCCATAGTAGTAGAAGTAATACATGACGTGACAACTTCAAGAAGACACGATGATGGAGATCATGGTGTCATGCCGGTGACAACAATGATCATGGAGCCCCGCAGATGGAGATCAAAAGGAGCGAATGATATTGGCCATATCATGTCACTATTTGATTGCATGTGATGTTTATCATGTTTTACATCTTATTTTCTTAGAACGACGGTAGCTTAAATAAGATGATGCCTCGAAATAATTTCAAGAAAGTGTTCCCCCTAACTGTGCGCCATTGCGAAGGTTCATTGTTTCGAACCACCACGTGATGATCGGGTGTGATAGATTCTAACGTTTGAATACAACAGGTGTAAGCCAGATTTACACACGCAATACACTTAGGTTGACTTGACGAGCCTAGCATGTACAGACATGGCCTCGGAACACAGGAGACCGAAAGGTCGAGCATGAGTCGTATAGAAGATACGATCAACATGAAGATGTTCACCGATGTTGACTAGTCCGTCTCATGTGATGATCGGACACAGCCTAGTTAACTCGGATCATGTTATACTTAGATGACTGGAGGGATGTCTATCTGAGTGGGAGTTCATTGAATAATTTGATTAGATGAACTTAATTATCATGAACTTAGTCTAAAATCTTTACAATATGTCTTGTAGATCAAATGGCCCACATTGTCCTCAACTTCAACGCGTTCCTAGAGAAAACCAAGCTGAAAGACGATGGCAGCAACTATACGGACTGGGTCCGGAACCTGAGGATCATCCTCATAGCTGCCAAGAAAGATTATGTCCCAGAAGCACTGCTAGGTGACGCACCCATCCCACAAAACCAAGACATTATGAATGCTTGGCAGACATGTGCTGATAATTACTCCCTCGTTCAGTGCGGCATGCTTTACAGCTTAGAACCGGGGCTCCAAAAGCGTTTTGAGAGACACAGAGCATATGAGATGTTCGAAGAGCTGAAAATGGTTTTTCAAGCTCATGCCTGGGTCGAGAGATATGAAGTCGCCGACAAGTTCTTCAGCTGTAAGATGGAGGAAAATAGTTCTGTCAGTGAGCACATACTCACAATGTCTGGGTTACATAACCGCTTGACTCAGCTGCGAGTTAATCTCCCGGATGACACAGTCATTGACAGAATCCTTCAGTCGCTTCCACCGAGCTACAAGAGCTTTGTGATGAACTTCAATATGCAGGGGATGGAAAAGACCATTCCTGAGGTATATTCAATGCTGAAATCAGCGGAGGTAGAAATCAAAAAAGGAACATCAAGTGTTGATGGTGAATAAAACCACTAAGTTCAAGAAAGGCAAGGGTAAAAAGAACTTCAAGAAGGACGGCAAGGCAGTTGCCGCGCCCGGTAAGCAAGCTGCCGGGAAGAAGCCAAAGAATGGACCCAAGCCCGAGACTGAGTGTTTTTATTGCAAGGGAAGTGGTCACTGGAAGCGGAACTGCCCCAAATACTTAGCGGACAAGAAGGCCGGCAACACGAAAGGTATATGTGATATACATGTAATTGATGTGTACCTTACCAGTACTCGTAGTAACTCCTAGGTATTTGATACCGGTGCGGTTGCTCACATTTGTAACTCAAAGCAGGAGCTGTGGAATAAGCGGAGACTGGCGAAGGACGAGGTGACGATGCGCGTCGGGAATGGTTCCAATGTCGATGTGATCGCCGTAGGCACGCTGCCTCTACATTTACCTACGGGATTAGTTTTAAACCTCAATAATTGTTATTTAGTGCCAACTTTAAGCATGAACATTGTATCAGGATCTCGTTTAATACGAGATGGCTACTCATTTAAATCCGAGAATAATGGTTGTTCTATTTATATGAGAGATATGTTTTATGGTCATGCTCCGATGGTGAATGGTTTATTCTTAATGAATCTCGAGCGTAATGCTACACATATTCATAGTGTGGATACCAAAAGATGTAAGGTTGATAATGATAGTCCCACATACTTGTGGCACTGCCGCCTTGGTCACATAGGTGTCAAACGCATGAAGAAGCTCCGTACAGATGGACTTTTAGAGTCTCTTGATTACGAATCATTTGACACGTGCGAACCATGCCTCATGGGTAAAATGACCAAGACTCCGTTCTCAGGAACAATGGAGCGAGCAACCAACTTATTGGAAATCATACATACTGATGTGTGCGGTCCAATGAGTGTTGAGACTCGCGGTGGCTATCATTATGTTCTCACCCTCACTGATGACTTGAGTAGATATGGGTATGTCTACTTAATGAAGCACAAGTCTGAGACCTTTGAAAAGTTCAAGGAATTTCAGAGTGAGGTTGAGAATCAACGTGACAGGAAAATCAAGTTCTTGCGATCAGATCATGGGGGAGAATACTTGAGTCACGAATTTGGCACACACTTAAGAAAATGTGGAATAGTTTCACAACTCACGCCGCCTGGAACACCTCAGCGTAATGGTGTGTCCGAACATCGTAATCGCACTCTATTAGATATGGTGTGATCTATGATGTCTCTTACCGATTTACCGCTATCATTTTGGGGCTATGCTTTAGAGACTGCCGCATTCACTTTAAATAGGGCTCCATCAAAATCCGTTGAGACGACACCGTATGAATTATGATTTGGGAAGAAACCTAAGTTGTCGTTTCTAAAAGTTTGGGGATGCGATGCTTATGTCAAGAAACTTCAACCTGAAAAGCTCGAACCCAAGTCGGAAAAATGCGTCTTCATAGGATACCCTAAAGAAACTGTTGGGTATACCTTCTACCTCAGATCCGAAGGCAAGATCTTTGTTGCCAAGAATGGGTCCTTTCTAGAGAAAGAGTTTCTCTCGAAAGAAATAAGTGGGAGGAAAGTACAACTTGATGAAGTATTGCCTCTTGAACCGGTAAGTGGCGCAGCTCAAGAAAATGTTCCTGGGGTGCCTGCACCGACTAGAGAGGAAGTTGATGATGATGATCATGAAACTTCAGATCAAGTTGCTACTGAACTTCGTAGGTCCACAAGGACACGTTCTGCACTAGAGTGGTACGGCAACCCTGTCTTGGAAATCATGTTGTTAGACAACGGTGAACCTTCGAACTATGAAGAAGCGATGGCGGGCCCGGATTCTGACAAATGGCTAGAAGCCATGAAATCCGAGATAGGATCCATGTATGAAAACGAAGTATGGACTTTGACTGACTTGCCCGTTGATCGGCGAGCCATAGAAAATAAATGGATCTTTAAGAAGAAGACATACGCGGATGGTAATGTGACCATCTATAAAGCTCAGCTTGTCGCTAAGGGTTATCGACAAGTTCAAGGGGTTGACTACAATGAGACTTTCTCACCCGTAGCGAAGCTGAAGTCCGTTCGAATCATGTTAGCAATTGCCGCATTCTATGATTATGAGATATGGCAAATGGACGTCAAAACGTCATTCCTTAATGGTTTCCTTAAGGAAGAATTGTATATGATGCAGCCGGAAGGTTTTGTCGATCCTAAGAACGCTGACAAGGTGTGCAAGCTCCAGCGCTCAATTTATGGGCTCGTGCAAGCATCTCGGAGTTGGAACATTCGTTTTGATGAGATGATCAAAGCGTTTGGGTTTATGCAGACTTATGGAGAAGCCTGCATTTACAAGAAAGTGAGTGGGAGCTCTGTAGCATTTCTCATATTGTATGTGGATGACATACTGTTGATGGGAAATGATATAGAATTCTTGGAAATCATAAAGGCCTACTTGAACAAGTGTTTTTCAATGAAGGACCTTGGAGAAGCTGCTTATATATTAGGCATCAAGATCTATAGAGATAGATCGAGACGCCTCATTGGTCTTTCACAGAGTACGTACCTTGACAAGATATTGAAGAAGTTCAAAATGGATCAGTCAAAGAAGGGGTTCTTGCCTGTATTGCAAGGTACGAGATTGAGCACGGCTCAATGCCCGACCATGGCAGAAGATAGAGAAAAGATGAGTGTCGTCCCCTATGCCTCGGCCATAGGGTCTATCATGTATGCTATGCTGTGTACCAGACCTGATGTAAACCTTGCCGTAAGTTTGGTAGGAAGGTACCAAAGTAATCCCGGCATGGAACACTGGACAGCGGTCAAGAATATCCTGGAGTACCTGAAAAGGACTAAGGAAATGTTTCTCATTTATGGAGGTGACGAAGAGCTCGTCGTAAAGGGTTACGTCGATGCTAGCTTCGACACAGATCTGGATGACTCTAAGTCACAAACCGGATACGTGTATATTTTGAATGGTGGGGCAGTAAGCTGGTGCAGTTGCAAGCAAAGCGTTGTGGCAGGATCTACATGTGAAGCAGAGTACATGGCAGCCTCGGAGGCAGCACAAGAAGCAGTCTGGGTGAAGGAGTTCATTACCGACCTAGGAGTCATACGCAATGCGTCGGGCCCGATGACTCTCTTCCGTGACAACACTGGAGCTATTGCCCTTGCCAAGGAGCCCATGTTTCACAGGAAGACCAGGCATATCAAGCGTCGCTTCAACTCCATTCTTGAAAGTGTTCAGAATGGAGACACAGAGATTTGTAAAGTACATACGGACCTGAATGTGGCAGATCCGTTGACTAAACCTCTCCCTAGAGCAAAACATGATCAACACCAGAACTGCATGGGTGTTCGATTCATCACAATGTAACTAGACTATTGACTCCAGTGCAAGTGGGAGACTGTTGGAAATATGCCCTAGAGGCAATAATAAAATGGTTATTATTATATTTCTTTGTTCATGATAATTGTCTATTGTTCATGCTATAATTGTGTTATCCGGAAATCGTAATACGTGTGTGAATACATAGACCACAACACGTCCCTAGAGAGCCTCTAGTTGACTAGCTCGTTGATCAAAAGATAGTCATGGTTTCCTGACTATGGACATTAGATGTCATTGATAACGGGATCACATCATTACGAGAATGATGTGATGGACAAGACCCAATCCTAAGCATAGCTCAAAGATCGTGTAGTTCGTCTGCTGTAGCTTTTCTGAATGTCAAGTATCATTTCCTTAGACCATGAGATTGTGCAACTCCTGGATACCGTAGGAGTGCCTTGGGTGTGCCAAACGTCACAACGTAACTGGGTGACTATAAAGGTACATTACAGGTATCTCCGAAAGTGTCTGTTGGGTTGGCACGAATCGAGACTGGGATTTGTCACTCCGTATGACGGAGAGGTATCTCTGGGCCCACTCGGTAATGCATCATCATAATGAGCTCAATGTGATCAAGTGGTCGATCACGGGATCTTGCATTACGGTACGAGTAAAGTGACTTGCCGGTAACGAGACTGAACAAGGTATTGGGATACCGACGATCGAGTCTCGGGCAAGTAACGTACCGATTGACAAAGGGAATTGTATATGGATTGATTGAATCCTCGACATCGTGGTTCATCCGATGAGATCATCGTGGAGCATGTGGGAGACAACATGGGTATCCAGATCCCGCTGTTGGTTATTGACCAGAGAGGCTTCTCGGTCATGTCTGCATGTCTCCCGAACCCGTAGGGTCTACACACTTAAGGTTCGGTGACGCTAGGGTTGTAGAGATATTAGCATACAGTAACCCGAAAGTTGTTCGGAGTCCCGGATGAGGTCCCGGACGTTACGAGGGGTTCCGGAATGGTCCGGAGGTGAAGATTTATATATAGGAAGTCCAGTTTCGGCCATCGGGAAGGTTTTGGGGGTCACCGGTATTGTACCGGGACCACCGGAAGGGTCCCAGGGGTCCACCGGGTGGGGCCACCTATCCCGGAGGCCCCATGGGCTGAAGTGGGAGGGGAACCAGCCCCTAGTGGGCTGGTGCGCCCCTTGGGCCTCCCCCTGCGCCTAGGGTTGGAAACCCTAGGGGTGGGGGGCGCCACCCTTGCCTTAGGGGGCAAGGCACCCCCTTGGCCGCCGCCCCCCTAGGAGATTGGATCTCCTAGGGCCGGTGCCCCCCAAGGCACCCTATATATAGTGGGGGGGGAGGGAGGGCTACGCACCCAAGCCCCCGGCCTCTCCCTCTCCCTCCCGTGACACTCCTCCATCTCCCTACGCTTGGCGAAGCCCTGCCGAGATCACCGTTGCTTCCACCACCACGCCGTCGTGCTGCTGGATCTTCATCAACCTCTCCTTCCCCCTTGCTGGATCAAGTTGGAGGAGACGTCTTCCCAACCGTACGTGTGTTGAACGTGGAGGTGCTGTCCGTTCGGCACTTGGTCATCGGTGATTTGAATCACGTCGAGTACGACTCCATCAACCCCGTTCTCTTGAACGCTTCCGCGCGCGATCTACAAGGGTATGTAGATGCACTCCTCTCCCTCGTTGCTAGATGACTCCATAGATTGATCTTGGTGATGCGTAGAAAATTTTAAAATTCTGCTACGTTCCCCAACAGAGACACTGACAGATGGGGCCCACCAGTCAGGTTTGACCTGGGCTGGCGCCTTTGACCCGCTGACGTCACAGTGACGCGGTGTTGATGCAGTTATTTATTTTCTGGATTTATTCTTATATAGGAAATTCCAGAAAATAGCCAAAACTTCTAAAAATCATAGAAAATCAACCATAGCTCCAAATCAAACAAATTATATATGAAAAATGATCAGAAAAATTCAATATTTCCATCTGTAATGGTTTCATGCATGAGAAAACACTTTAACTTTGATGTTTAGGTGAAACAAGCTAATACACTTATAATGCATAAGAACTTAAGCTTCCATTTGAAATCTTTGATTCAAATGGACCCATTTCAACTTGTTTCACATTGCATTAGGCAGGACACCTCATATTGCCATGTCATAGCATGCATCATATTGTTGCATATTGCCATGTGATGAATGTGTTCTGTGGTGTCTTTCGTGGTAGGTTCTGCCTCCGAGTATATTTCCGAGTATCCAGCTGAAGGGCAGTACCCTACTACCACTCCATCAGGCAAGCAGCCCCATTGATCATATTGATACAATCCCATGTTCTCGCATCTGCTCTCACTTACTGCATTAAGACAACAACGTTTCAAACTACTGTGTGCTACGGTAGTTGAACCCTTATCCTCTGCATGACCTGTCATTGCCACAGTAACTAGATGAAACCCACTAGCATGTGTAGGAGTTGATTGAGCCATGTATGTGTTTCCTACCTTGCTATGCCTGCTATGCTTAGAGTTGAGTCAGGTCTGGTTCATCTGGGTGATGGGCTAGAGTGAAATGATTGTGTCGGTAATGTCAGGGATGTGTTGAACATGATTTGGTAAAGGTATCGATGAGAGGCCATGTAGGAGTACATGGTGGGTTGTTTCATTGAGGCCGTCCCTAAGAACTGAGATCTGTATGTGTGATTTAAGACTCAGTTACTACCATGCATTGGGATCCTTAATTGACCCTCTCGGCTTCTTAATCAGCCTAGTAGTATGTCCAGGAGTTGCAACTAGTTTCTGGTGTTTGTAGGTTATGTGTTGGCGGCCGTGCGCAGCGCTGACCCTAGGGGTGGGCTATGATGTGGTAGATACACTGTGGCACGGTGTACCGAGTCACCCGTTTGGTGTCTCGGGAACCTTGTTCACATCGTTCGGGGCCGTATGTGGAACTCCCTGCGGATGGAACCTGGATAGGCGATAAACCTGGACTAGAGACTTGAGTGTTTAGGTAGGCCATGGCCAACACCCTCGTTGGGCTTCCACTTGAAGGTTGCCGAGTACATGTCGTGCAAATGACGGTAAGTGGTGAGAGCATGTATGAAGAAGTACACCCCTGCAGGGTTAACATCATCTATTCGAATAGCCGTGTCCGCAGTAAAGGACTACTTGGTTGCCTATACAGTTCATAGACAAGTTAATGGTTACTACTAAAAGACTCAAGATAAGTGTGAGTACCGAGGATGGCCCTCTCGTAGGATGACGAGGGAGGATCCCTGTTGGAGTATTGTGTTGGTGATTAGTGGACTCGTGTGCGAAAACTGTTTTACCAGTGGTGTCTCGCAGGATAGCTTAGCCATGAGTCAAAGCTGGCTTGCTGCAATAACTCCACCGCCTTCTTGAGAATGAGCATGTATAGTAGGTTCTGTTGTAAGACTTGCTGAGTACCTCTGTACTCATGTTTGCTTTAATTACTGTTTTCAGACGACAACACCGCCCCCTCCGATGGGTTTTATGTAGATCTCGACGTCGATGAGTAACTTGCCACCCAGGTGGTGATCCTGGCCATGGAGGGCCCTATGTAGATAGACAGGCTTCGACAAGCCTTCTTTCTTTCTAGTGTCTGTACTCAGACTATTTGCTTCCGCATGTGCTTGTATGCTTGTATGACTTGAGTGTCGGGTCTTGTGACCCCTACCTGTATGAACATGTTATGTATGGCTCTCTGGAGCCTTTAAATAAAGTACTTGAGTTGTAGAGTTTTGTTGTGATGCCATGTTGTATTTGCACATATTGAGCATATTGTGTGTATGATTGAAATGCTTGGTATGTGTGGGATCCGACAATTTAGTTGTTTATCCTTGACAGCCTCTCTTATGGGGAAATGTAGTCTAGTGCTCCTCGAGCCATAGTAGTCCGCTACAGCCCGGTTCACCGGAGTCCTGCTAGCCAAGCACTACTGCTCAGGACACTTGACTGGTCGGCATGTGTTTCACTTCGTTCCTATGTATGTCCCTTTGGGGAAATGTCACGCATGACATCCGAAGTCCTGCCTAGCCTGCTACAGCCCGGGTTCCCTGGAGTCCTGTTAGCCCAGTGCTACAGCCTGGATTCACACGTTGTTGCCCGACATGCTCGATGTGATTCATGTATGCCTGTCCCCATAGGTCTGTGCCGCTTTGGGTTCACGACTAGCCATGTCGGCTCGGGTTCTCTGCCATATGGATGCTAGCGACACTATCATATACGTCAGCCAAAAGGCGCAAACAGTCCCGGGCCATGGTAAGGCGACACCCGTGGGGATACTGTGCGTGAGGCCGCAATGTGATATGAGGTGTTAACGGCTAGATCGATGTGACTTGGAAACAGGGTCCTGACAGCGTTGGCATCAGAGCTGGACTGCCTGTAGGTTCGTTGAGCCAAACTGGTCGATGTCGAGTCTAGAAATGCTTTAGTTATATGTAGGGAAATTGATTGTGGGAGGGAACGTAAGGCTCTTTTACTCCTTTACCTTATGCCCCTTGATCTGAGTCATTCTATTCTCATTCTACGTGGGTTAAGGACTAGGCTCTCTCCTTCTATCAGGTTCATGTGTTACTAATCCGTAGTAGCTTATAGGATTGTTGTTACAAGCCTCAGTACAGTTTCTACTACTTTTAGTATGTTGTCAGTTGAATCAGAACCTTGATATGATGTTGTTGAGTGGTATTGCAAACTGTTGTGGATGTCTCAAATCTTTTTCTAAGCATTTACAACCGTTATGCTGTCCGATTTCCCTAGAAAATTCTAATGCCTTTGCATTATTCTGTGCTTTCAGATGGCCACCCGTTCCCAGAACCAAGTGGTTCGTCTGACCCGGTGCCTCGATGTACCCGGTCACACGGCCATGTTGGTTCGAGTGATGGTCGAGTCGGGCTATCAGTGGTATCCGGAATATACCGTCGAGGAGCAGTTCCGAGACTTTAACCAGAGCCAGTACCTTTGTACCACCAGGATATATCCCTCTTATCCTGGAGCCACTGAACCCCTTCACTGTTCCTATGGACTTGGGGTCACTATTGAGATGTTTGTGCAGGATGCAGCTTACTCAATGATGACTATCATTCGAGCTAGGACTGCCTTGCTTCAGAACACCAATTTCCGTTACATGCCAGCCTCACTCCCTGGAGCACAGGGGTACTATCAGGCTTTGTACTATGACTCTACACATGAGGAGTCACTACTCCGCACCACTGCCGAGATGCTCGAGGATAAGGACCGCGAAAATCGGGCCTTGCGTGTGGAGCTTTTCCACACTCGTTCTGATCATTGGGCCACTTTGACTCGGTTTGCACCTGCGGTGCAGGAAGGATACATGGACATGAGGGACCTGTACCCTATGCGGTCATTGGGCCAAAGTTATGCTGGAGGCAGAAAGAAACAAGCGTGAGACCAACCGCTTGCTGGAGCGGATTGAGCAGAACACTGCACGCCATCAGCGAAATGACTTGGTGTCAATCAATGACTTTATCAAGTTGTACCCACCAAAGTTTAATCATTCCGTCGAGCCCCTCGATGCAGATGACTGGCTTCGCAGCATCACCCACAAGCTACGTTCTGCCAATGTAGCCGAAGCTGATAAGGTTACCTATGCTGCCTTTCACCTCGAAGGCCCTGCTAGCCTTTGGTGGGAAAACTTTGAGGCTATGTGCCCGGTCGGCCAAATCACTACTTGGGCTGAATTCAGTGAGGCTTTCCGTGAGCATCACATCCCAGAAGGTCTCATAGATCGTAAGACGGAAGATTTCTGCAATTTCACCCAAGGAAGACTGACTGTGGATGCATATAGTCGTGAATTTGGGAATCTGGCACGATATGCTCCTGAAGAGGTATCCACCGACGCTAAGAAGCAGGCAAGGTTCCGCAAGGGACTTAGCCCCGAGCTTCGCCGCGATCTTCGTCTGCACGAGTGCACCTCCTTCCAGAAGTTGGTCAATAAGGCCATTAGTGCTGAGATAGGCCAGTCTGACTATGACGCTTCACGCAAGCACTCTCGTGATTTTGGATCTTCATCTGGTTCTGGACCTCAGAAGCGCCGGTTCCAAGCACAGCGCTGCCACCCAGGTTCATTCCGAGGCCATACTTTGAGGCGCCTCGACCCAACCAGCAATTTGCACCGCCTAAACCCTATGGTGGCCCCGCTGCTAATGCTGCTCCACACCCCAATGTTGTGACATGTTTCAAGTGTGGAGAGCCAGGTCACTACAGTCGAGAGTGTCCCCAGAACAACAACCCCAATCAGCCTGGAAAGTCCGTTGGCCGTGGTAAGTCAGCGGGAAAGACATTCTACGCCAAGCCAGCCACCACTGCACGTGTCCATGTCAACTATGTCTCGGCTGAGGAGGCTCATGATGATCCTAACGTCGTCCTTGGTACGCTCCTTCTTAATTGCCATCCGGCATCTGTTCTTTTCGATACTGGAGCACCTCATTCATTCATATCTGAGAGCTATGCTCGATTTCATAACATGACATTCTGTGACATGCCCACTTCCATGGTAATCCAAACTCCGGGTTCAAAATGGCAAACTTCTAGAGTAAGCCATGGGAATGAAATTCTTGTCGATAGACTTGTCTTCCTTGCATCTTTAATAGCTCTCAAGTCCTCAGACATAAACATCATCTTGGGTATGGACTGGATGTCAGCTCATTATGCTAAGATTGATTGTGCCACTAGAACCGTTCAACTTACTAACCCATCAGGCAAGATAGTCAATGTCTTAACTCGAGTGGCTAAGCGCCAGCTTTACTCCCTAAATGCCAACCCCCTTCCAGACCTTGAAGATATCCCGGTAGTCCAAGATTTTCTAGATGTCTTTCCAGAAGAACTGCCAGGTGTTCCACCTAACAGGGATGTCGAGTTTGTGATAGACCTTGTTCCAGGAACCGTTCCAATTTCTAGAAGACCCTATACGATGGCACCCTTAGAACTAGCCGAGCTTAAGAACCAACTCTATGAGTCCTTGAAAAAGGGTTTCATCCATCCTAGTTCCTCCCCTTGGGCTTGCCCCGTCCTCTTCATCAAGAAGAAGGATGGAACGGATCGGATGGTTGTAGATTACTGACCTGTCAACTTGGTCACTATCAAGAACAAGTATCCACTTCCCAGGATCAACGATCTGTATGATTAGCTCGCTGGATCCTCAGTTTTCTCCAAGATGGATTTGAGGTTGGGCTACCATCAAATCAAAATCAGAAACGGGGACATTCCCAAAATGGCCTTTGTTACTCGTTATGGCCAATACGAGTACACCGTTATGTCCTTCGGTTTAACCAATGCCCCAGCCACTTTCTCTCGGTTAATGAACTCGGTCTTCATGGAGTATTTGGATAAATTTAGCATAGTATACCTCGATGATATACTCATCTACTCCAAGAATGAAGAGGAACATGCCGAACATCTAAGGCTGGTATTGATGAAACTTCGAGAGCATCGCCTTTATGCCAAATTCTCCAAGTGTGAATTTTGGTTGCCAGAAGTGACCTATCTAGGCCATGTAATCTCTGGTAAGGGTATTGCTATCAATCCCGAGCGAGTTCAAGCCGTCCTTGATTGGACTCCACCTGAAACGGTCAAGCAAGTTCGGAGCTTCCTTGGCCTAGCGAGCTATTGTCGCCGCTTCGTCAAGAATTTCTCCAAGGTTGCTAAACCTCTAACTGAACTCCTCAAGAAAGATAAAAATTTCGAGTGGACCCCACAGTGCGAGTTCAGCTTCCAGGAACTGAAAAGACGCCTAACATCTTCTCCCGTACTGGTACCACCAGATTTCTCCAAGGACTTTGTTATCTATTGCGACGCCTCGCGACAAGGACTAGGTTGCATACTCATGCAAGATCATCGGGTAATTGCCTATGCCTCAAGAAAATTACACCCACATGAGGAAAACTATCCCACACATGATCTAGAGCTTGCAGCGGTAGTCCATGCACTTAAAACTTGGCGACATTACCTTCTCGGTAATCGTTGCGAGATCTTCACCGATCACCAAAGTTTGAAATATATCTTCACCCAACCAGATTTGAATCTCAGGCAAAGACGTTGGGTCGAGTTGATCTCGGATTATGACTTAGGAATAACTTACACCCCGGGCAAAGCCAATGTCATGGCTGATGCGCTAAGTCGTAAATCTTATTGTAACAACCTAATGTTATAACAAAGTCAACCACTTCTCCACGAGGAATTTCGTAAGCTTAACCTTCACATTGTTCCTCAAGGATTCCTATCCACCCTGGTGGCGAAACCGACCCTTATGGATCAGATCATAATCGCCCAGCGGTATGACAAGGGGATATCTCGGATCAAGGGAAACATCGCTAGCGGAGTTGCTAAATGTTTTTCCATGGATGAGCGAGGTGTTGTCTTCTTCGAGAACCACATGGTGGTTCCCAAGAAACAACATCTACGCC
Organism: Triticum dicoccoides; assembly: GCF_002162155.2. Taxonomy (NCBI): domain Eukaryota; kingdom Viridiplantae; phylum Streptophyta; class Magnoliopsida; order Poales; family Poaceae; genus Triticum; species Triticum dicoccoides. Next base: position 503,410,818 of record NC_041384.1, read on the forward strand.
AGTTGATTCTTAAGGAAGCTCATGAATCCCCTCTCACCATTCATCCCGGTAGTACTAAAATGTATCAAGACCTACGCCAGAGGTTTTGGTGGACTAGGATGAAGAGAGAAATTGCTCAATACATTGCTAGTTGCGACGTCTGTCGTCGTGTTAAAGCAGAGCATCAACGGCCTGCTGGCACCCTTCAACCTGTGGCTATTCCTGAGTGGAAATGGGATAAAATCAGTATGGATTTCATTACTGGGTTTCCCAGGACCAAGAGAGGGAATAATGCCATCTTCGTCGTAATCGATCGTCTTTCCAAGGTGGCCCACTTTCTACTTGTTCGTGAGAGTATCACCGCTAGCTAGCTAGCTGACCTATACATCTCCCAAATAGTGTCTCTTCATGGTGTCCCATTGGAAATTAACTCAGACCGTGGGAGTCTCTTCACCTCTGATTTTGGGAAAGTTTCCAAAATGCTATGGGAACTCGTCTCTCTTTTAGCACCGCCTTCCACCCCCAATCAAGTGGTCAAGTAGAGCGAGTAAATCAAATTCTGGAAGATATGCTCCGAGCTTCTGTCATCTCATTCGGAATGGATTGGGAGAAATGCCTTCCATTCGCGGAGTTTGCTTATAACAATAGTTATCAAGCTAGCTTGGGCAAAGCCCCTTTCGAAGTTCTCTATGAACAAAAATGTCGAACGCCTCTTAACTGGTCAAAAACCGGGGAAAGACAACTCTTTGGCTCGGATATGATTCAGGAAGCAGAAGAGCAGGTTCGCGTTATTCGTGAGAAATTGAAAACAGCCCAATCTCGTCAAAAGAGCCAATATGATCGTAAACATAAGCTCATGACTTATGAAGTCGGCGAGAAGGCTTACCTTCGGGTTACTCCGTTAAAGGGAACCCATCGTTTCGGTATCAAAGGCAAATTGGCTCCTCGTTACATTGGACCCTTTCACATTCTGGCCACCAATTGGAACTACCTCCGCATCTTTCCAGAGTCCATGATGTCTTCCACGTTTCTCAACTCAGGCGTTGCTTCGCGGATCCTATCCGTGGAGTGGACCACGAAACGCTTGATCTATAAGATAATCTCTCGTATCGGGAATATCCCGTTCATATCCTTGATCAAGCCGAGCGTACCACTCGACGCCATAACATCAAGTTTCTCAAGGTTCAATGGTCACACCATTCCGAAAAGTAAGCCACTTGGGAAAGGGAGGATCGTCTTCGACTCGAGTACCCCACCTTCTTCCCAACGGATCCTAAATCTCGGGACGAGATTCTTTTGAGTGGGGGTGAGTTGTCACACCCTAGCTAGTTCATGCATTAGAGTGATTGCATCATGTTTAAATTACCCAGAAAGATGAAATGGGGATGACAGAACCCCCAGCACCCCCCTGGAACAACTAGGGTTTACTAAGAAACTTTTCAATGAACCTGAAATGCCCTTCTAAAAAGCCCACCTTTTTTGGGTTAAAACCTTTGACAAAAATGGTGCACATTTTCTAGGACATCTTAAGGTCATTGGATTAATCCATATAGTATTTGCATTTGGGCATTTAAATGCTATAAAATATTTTAAATGCTCAAATAATCATAAACTAAAATGTTTACTATTGGATATACTCTAAGCAGTAGCCATGATTAATTTTATGATTTTTGGAAATGCCCTGGCATTTTTAATGAAGCCCTAAAGATACAGAAATAATAGAAAATAAATAAAAACAGAAAAAGAGAGAGGGATAGGAACTAACCTGGTAGCCCACTAGCCGGCCCAGCCCAGCAGGCCCAGATGCCAGTCGTTCCCAACCTCCTGCCAGTGGGCAGGAGAGCGCGTGCCGTCGCGCGCTGGCCACGCGCCCCGGCCACCTCCTGCTTGCCGCTCCCCCTCGCTGCCTGGATGCCTCTGGGAGATGCCACGCACCCCCGTGGATCTCTCTCTCTCTTCCCCGACCTTTCCCCTCCTCTACTCTCTCTCCCGCGCAGCCCGAGCAGAGCTCGTCGCCGCCGACGCCGTTTGCCACGGCCACCGTGCTTCCCTCACCTCCCCGCGCTGTCCACGGCCTCCGCCATTGTCCGATGCTCCGCCCCACCCTGGCCCGAGCGCTGGGACGGCCTGCATCGCCAGCTGCCTCGTCTTCTTCCTCCTCGGCCGCCGAGGACCGCCACCATGGATTCATCGCCGTCAGGTCTTCCCCGAGCCCGCGGAGTAGCTCGTCGCAACCTCTGTGAGCCACTGAACCTTCTCCCCCTCTCCGTTTTCCCCTTGTGTGCCATAGCGACCGCACCTTGCTCACCCGTACGCGCCTCCGCCTGTGCTCGCCGCCGACGAGTCTCCGGCTATCAAACGGTTCGGCCGTTGTGCCCAGCTTCCTCCCCGCGTCGCGTAGAGCATGTACGTGCCCCGCATGAGCTACCACAACCGTCACAACGATGACCCCGACCTCATCCGAGCTCCGGCGACCGCCAAGGTCGACGCCGACGACGACTCCGGCCACCCCAGGCCCAACCACCCACACCACTCGACGCGGACGAGTGCCCACGTCACGTAGATGCCCTCTGCCGGCCAAATGGTCACCGGAGGAGCAAAACCCCACCCCTCCGCCGTCCCTGGCCTTGCCGGCAATGAGCCCCGGGTCAACTCCGGCGAGTTTGACCCGGGTTGACCCCGCTTTGACCCCGCCTGAGTCAATGACATGTGGGGCCGGCTCCTAACTAAATTAGTTTAGTTTTTAATTAGTGCTAATCACTCTGTTAGAGGTTAATGACCTCGTTAACTAACTCTATCTCACTGACATGTGGGCCCAGGGCCTAACTAACCTAGTTTAGTGCTAACTAAACACTAACTAACTTTGTTAGTTAGCTGAGACACTGACAGATGGGGCCCACCAGTCAGGTTTGACCTGGGCTGGCGCCTTTGACCCGCTGACGTCACAGTGACGCAGTGCTGACGCAGTTATTTATTTTCTGGATTTATTCTTATATATGAAATTCCAGAAAATAGCCAAAACTTCTAAAAATCATAGAAAATCAACCATAGCTCCAAATCAAACAAATTATATATGAAAAATGATCAGAAAAATTCAATCTTTCCATCTGTAATGGTTTCATGCATGACAAAACACTTTAACCTTGCTGTTTAGGTGAAACAAGCTTATACACTTATAATGCATAAGAACCTAATCTTCCATTTGAATCTTTGATTCAAATGGACCCATTTCAACTTGTTTCACATTGCATTAGGCAGGACACCTCATATTGCCATGTCATAGCATGCATCATATTGTTGCATATTGCCATGTGATGAATGTGTTCTGTGGTGTCTTTCATGGTAGGTTCTGCCTCTGAGGATATTTCCGAGTATCCAGCTGAAGGGCAGTACCCTACTACCACTCCATCAGGCAAGCAGCCCCATTGATCATATCGATACAATCCCATGTTCTCGCATCTGCTCTCACTTACTGCATTAAGACAACAACGTTTCAAACTGATGTGTGCTACAGTAGTTGAACCCTTATCCTCTGCATGACCTGTCATTGCCACAGTAACTAGATGAAACCCACTAGCATGTGTAGGAGTTGATTGAGCCATGTATGTGTTTCCTACCTTGCTATGCCTGCTATGCTTAGAGTTGAGTCAGGTCTGGTTCATCTGGGTGATGGGCTAGAGTGAAATGATTATGTCGGTAATGTGAGGGATGTGTTGAACATGATTTGGTGAAGGTATCAATGAGAGGCCATGTAGGAGTACATGGTGGGTTGTTTCATTGAGGCCGTCCCTAAGAAGTGAGATCTGTATGTGCGATTTAAGAATCAGTTACTACCATGCATTGGGATTCTTAATTGACCCTCTCGGCTTCTTAATCACCCTAGTACTTTGTCCAGGAGTTGCAACTAGTTTCTGGTGTTTGTAGGTTATGTGTTGGCGGCTGTGCGTAGCACTGACCCTAGGGGTGGGCTATGATGTGGTAGATACACCGTGGCACGGTGTACCGAATCACCCGTTTGGTGTCTCGGGAACCTTGTTCACATCGTTCGGGGCCACATGTCTATGGTTAGGAAACATAACCATCTTCGATTAACGAGCTAGTCAAGTAGAGGCATACTAGTGACGTTTAGTTTGTCTATGTATTCACACAAGTATTATGTTTCCGGTTAATACAATTCTTGCATGAATAATAAACATTTATCATGATATAAGGAAATAAATAATAACTTTATTATTGCCTCTAGGGCATATTTCCTTGAGTCTCCCACTTGCACTAGAGTCAATAATCTAGATCACATCACCATGTGATTTAACATCAATAGTTCACATCACCATGTGATTAACACCCATAGTTCACATCGTCATGTGACCAACACTCAAAGGGTTTACTAGAGTCAGTAATGTAGTTCACATCTATATGTGATTAACACCCAAAGAGTACTAAGGTGTGATCATGTTTTGCTTGTGAGAGAAGCTTAGTCAATGAGTCTGCCAAAATTCAGATCCGTATGTATTTTGCAAATTTCTATGTCTACAATGCTCTGCACGGAGCTACTTTAGCTAATTGCTCCCACTTTCAATAGTATCCAGATGAAGACTTAGAGTCATCCGGATCAATGCCAAAACCTTGTATCGACATAATCCTTTTACGACGAACCTTTTTTGTCACCTCCATAATCGAGAAACATATCCTTATTCCACTAAGGATAATTTTGACCGATGTCCAGTGATGTACTCCTAGATCACTATTGTACTCCCTTGCCAAACTCAGGGCAGGGTATACAATAGGTCTGGTACACAGCATGGCATACTTTATAGAACCTATGGCTGAAGCATAGGGAATGACTTTCATTCTCTTTCTATCTTCTGCCGTGGTCGGGCTTTGAGTCTTACTCAATTTCACACCTTGTAACATAGGCAAGAACTCTTTCTTTGACTGTTCCATTTTGAACTACTTCAAAATCTTGTCAAGGTATGTATTCATTGAATAACTTATCAAGCGTCTTGATCTATCTCAATAGATCTTGATGCTCAATATGTAAGCAGCTTCGCCGAGGCCTTTCTTTGAAAAACTTCTTTCAAACACTCCTTTATGCTTTGCAGAATAATTCTACATTATTTCCGATCAATAATATGTCATTCACATATACTTGTCAGAAATGTTGTAGTGCTGCCACTCACTTTCTTGTAAATACAGGCTTCACCACAAGTCTGTATAAAACAATATACTTTGATCATTTCATCAAAGGGCATATTCCAACTCCGAGATGCTTGCACCAGTCCAAAGATGGATTGCTGGAGCTTGCATATTTTGTTAACACTTTTAGGATTGACAAAACCTTCTGGTTGCATCATATACAACTCTTCCTTAAGAAATCCATTAAGGAATGCAGCTTTATTTATCCATTTGCCAGATTTCATAAAATTCGGCAATTGCTAACATGATTCGGACAGACTTAAGCATAGATACGAGTGAGAAACTCTCATCATAGTCAACATCTTGAACTTGTCGAAAACCTTTTTGTGACAATTCTAGCTTTGTAGATAGTAACACTACTATCAGCGTCCGTCTTCCTCTTGAAGATCCATTTATTTTCAATTGCTTGCCGATCATCGGGCAAGTCAACCAAAGTCCATACTTTGTTTTCATACATGGATCCCATCTCAGATTTGAATCTGGGCTCATCATCACTTCTTCATAGTTCGTAGGTTCATCATGATCTAGTAGCATGATTTTCAGAACAGGATTACCATACCACTCTGGTGCGGATCTCACTCTGGTTTACCTACGAGGTTCGGTAGTAACTTGATCTGAAGTTACATGATCATCATCATTAGCTTCCTCACTAATTGGTGTAGTAGTCACAAGAACAGATTTCTGTGATGAACTACTTTCCAATAAGGGAGCAGGTACAGTTACCTCAACAAGTTCTACTTTCCTCCCACTCACTTCTTTTGAGAGAAACTCCTTCTCTAGAAATGATCCATTCTTAGCAACGAATGTCTTACCTTCGGATCTGTGATAGAAGGTGTACCCAACAGTCTCCTTTGGGTATCCTATGAAGACATATTTTTCCGATCTGGGTTTGAGCTTATCAGGATGAAACTTTTTCATATAAGCATCACAACCTCAAACTTTAAGAAACGACAACTTTGGTTTCTTGCCAAACCATAGTTCAGATTGTGTCGTCTCAATGGATTTAGATGGTGCCCTATTTAACGTGAATGTAGCTGTCTCTAATGCATAACCCAAAAACGATAGCGGTAAATCTGTAAGAGACATCATAGATCGCACCATATCAAGTAAAGTACGATTACGACGTTCAGACACACCATTACACTATGGTGTTCCAGGTGGCGTGAGTAGTGAAACTATTTCACATTGTTTTAACTGAAGACCAAACTCGTAACTCAAATACTCTTCTCCATGATCAGATCGTAGAAACTTTATTTTTCTTGTTACGATGATTTTCCACTTCACTCTGAAATTCTTTGAACTTTTCAAATGTTTCAGACTTATGTTTCATCAAGTAGATATATTCATATCTGCTCAAATTATCTGTGAAGATCAGAAAATAATGATACCTGTCGCGAGCCTCAATATTCATCGGACCACATACATCTGTATGTATGATTTCCAACAAATCTGTTGCTCGCTCCATTGTTCCGAAGAACGGAGTCTTAGTCATCTTGCCCATGAGGCATGGTTCGCAAGCATCAACTGATTCATAATCAAGTGATTCCAAAAGCCCATCAGCATGGAGTTTCTTCATGCGCTTTACACCAATATGACCTAAACGGCAGTGCCACAAATAAGTTGCACTATCATTATTAACTTTGCATCTTTTGGTTTCAATATTATGTTTATGTGTATCACTATGATCGAGATCCAACGAACTATTTTCATTGGGTGTGTAACCATATAAGGTTTTATTCATGTAAACAGAACAACAATTTATTCTCTTACTTAAATGAATAACCGTATTACAATAAACATGATCAAATCATATTCATGCTCAATGCAAACACCAAATAACACTTATTTAGGTTCAACACTAATCCTGAAAGTATAGGGAGTGTGCGATGATGATCATATCAATTTTGGAACCACTTCCAACACACATCGTCACTTCACCCTTAACTAGTCTCTGTTTATTCTGCAACTCCCGTTTCGAGTTACTAATCTTAGCAACTGAACTAGTATCAAATACTGAGGGGTTGCTATAAACACTAGTAAAGTACACATCAATAACATGTATATCAAATATACTTATGTACACTTTGCCATCCTTCTTATCCGCCAATCACTTGGGGTAGTTCCGCTTCCAGTGACCAGTCCCTTTGCAGTAGAAGCACTTAGTCTCAGGCTTAGGACCAGACTTGGGCTTCTTCACTTGAGCAGCAACTTGCTTGCTGTTCTTCTTGAAGTTCCCCTTCTTCCCTTTGCCCTTTTCTTGAAACTAGTGGTCTTTTCAACGATCAACACTTGATGTTTTTCTTGATTTCTACCTTCGTCAATTTCATCATCATGAAAAGCTCGGGAGTCGTTTTCTTCATTCCTTGCATATTTATAGTTCATCACGAAGTTCTACTAACTTGGTGATGGTGACTAGAGAATTCTATCAATCACTATTTTATCTGGAAGATTAACTCCCACTTGATTCAAGCGATTGTAGTACCCAGACAATCTGAGCACATGCTCACTAGTTGAGCGATTCTCCTCCATCTTTTAGCTATAGAACTTGTTGGAGACTTCATATCTCTCAACTCGGGTATTTGCTTGAAATATTAACTTCAAATCCTGGAACATCTCATATGGTCCATGACGTTCAAAACATCTTTGAAGTCCCGATTCTAAGCCGTTAAGCATGGCGCACTAAACTATCAAGTAGTCATCATATTGAGCTAGCCAAACGTTCATAACGTCTTCATCTGCTCCTGCAATAGGTCTGTCACCTAGCGGTGCATCAAGGACATAATTCTTCTGTGCAGCATTGAGGATAAACCTCAGATCATGGATCCAATCCGCATCATTGCTACTAAGATGTTTCAACACAATTTTCTCTAGGAACATATCAAAATAAACACAGGGAAGCAACAACGCGAGCTATTGATCTACAACATGATTTGCAAAATACTACCAGGACTAAGTTCATGATAAATTTAAGTTCAATTAATCATATTACTTAAGAACTCCCACTTAGATAGACATCCCTCTAATCCTCTAAGTGATCACGTGATCCAAATCAACTAAACCATGTCCGATCATCACGTGAGATGGAGTAGCTTCATTGGTGAACATCACTATGTTGATCATATCTACTATATGATTCATGCTCGACCTTTCGGTCTCCGTGTTCCGAGGCCATATCTGTATATGCTTGGCTCGTCAAGTATAACCTGAGTATTCCGCGTGTGCAACTGTTTTGCACCCGTTGTATTTGAACGTAGAGCCTATCACACCCGATCATTACGTGGTGTCTCAGCACGAAGAACTTTCGCAACAGTGCATACTCAGGGAGAACACTTCTTGATAATTAGTGAGAGATCATCTTAAAATGCTACCGTCAATCAAAGCAAGATAAGATGCATAAAAGATAAACATCACATGCAATCAATATAAGTGATATGATATGGCCATCATCATCTTGTGCTTGTGATCTCCATCTTCGAAGCACCGTTGTGATCACCATCGTCACCGGCGTGACACCTTGATCATCATCGTAGCATCATTGTCATCTCGCCAATCTTATGCTTCCACGACTATCGCTACCGCTTAGTGATAAAGTAAAGCATTACAGCGCAATTGCATTGCATACAATAAAGCGACAACCATATGGCTCCTGCCAGTTGCCGATAACTTGGTTACAAAACATGATCATCTCATACAATAAAATTTTAGCATCATGTCTTGACCATATCACATCACAACATGCCCTGCAAAAACAAGTTAGACGTCCTCTACTTTGGTGTTGCAAGTTTTACGTGGCTGCTACGGGCTTAAGCAAGAACCAATCTTACCTACGCATCAAAACCACAACGATAGTTTGTCAAGTTGGTGCTGTTTTAACCTTCGCAAGGACCGGGCGTAGCCACACTTGGTTCAACTAAAGTTGGAGAAACTGACACCCGCTAGCCACCTTTGTGCAAAGCACGTCGGGAGAACCGGTCTCGCGTAAGCGTACGCGTAATGTTGGTCCGGGCCGCTTCGTCCAACAATACCGCCGAACCAAAGTATGACATGCTGGTAAGCAGTATGACTTCTATCGCCCACAACTCACTTGTGTTCTACTCATGCATATAACATCAACACATAAAACCTAGGCTCGGATGCCACTGTTGGGGAACGTAGTAATTTCAAAATTTTCCTACGCACATGCAAGATCATGGTGATGCATAGCAACGAGGGGAGAGTGCGATCTACCTACCCTTGTAGACCGACAGCGGAAGCATTAGCACAACGCGGTTGATGTAGTCGTACGTCTTCACGGCCCGACCGATCAAGCACCGAAACTACGGCACCTCCGAGTTTTAGCACACGTTCAGCTCGATGACGATCCCCGGACTCCGATCCAGCAAAGCATCGGGGAAGAGTTCCGTCAGCACGACGACATGGTGACGACTGTCGCAGGGCTTCGCCTAAGCACCGCTACAATATTATCGAGGATTATGGTGGAAGGGGGCACCGCACACGGCTAAGAAAATGATCACGTGGATCAACTTGTGTGTCTAGGGGTGCCCCCTGCCCCCGTATATAAAGGAGCAAGGGGAGGAGGCTGGCTGGCCCCTATAGGCGCGCCAGGAGGAGTCCTCCTCCTAGTAGGAGTAGGACTCCTACTAGGAGGGGGAAAGAAGTGGGGAGGGAGAAGGAAAGGGGGGTGCCGCCCCGCCTCTCCTAGTCCAATTCGGACCAAGGGGGGGGGGGGAGGAGGCGCGCGGCCCACCCTGGCGCCCTTCTCTCTCTCCACTAAGGCCCATATGGCCCATTACTTCTCCCGGTAGGGTTCCGGTAACCCTCCGGCTCTCCGATTTTCTCCGAAATCACCCGGAACACTTCCGGTGTCCGAATATAGTCGTCCAATATATCAATCTTTATGTCTAGACCATTTCGAGACTCCTCATTATGTCCGTGATCACATCCGGGACTCCGAACTAACTTCGGTACATCAAAACTCATAATATAACTGTCATCGAAACCTTAAGCGTGCGGACCCTACGGGTTCGAGAACAATGTAGACATGACCGAGACATGTCTCCGGTTAATAACCAATAGCGGAACCTGGATGCTCATATTGGCTCCCACATATTCTATGAAGATCTTTATCGGTCAGACCGCATAACAACATACGTTGTTCCCTTTGTCATCGGTATGTTACTTGCCCGAGATTCGATCATCGGTATCTCAATACCTAGTTCAATCTCGTTACTGGCAAGTCTCTTTACTCGTTTCGTAATACATCATCTCGCAACCAACTCATTAGTTGCAATTCTTGCAAGGTTTATGTGATGTGCATTACCGAGAGGGCCCAGAGATACCTCTCTAACAATCGGAGTGACAAATCCTAATCTCGAAATACGCCAACCCAACATGTACCTTTGGAGACACCTATAGAGATCCTTTATAATCACCCAGTTACGTTGTGATGTTTGGTAGCACACAAAGTGTTCCTTCGGCAAACGGGAGTTGCATAATCTCATAGTTATAGGAACATGTATAAGTCATGAAGAAAGCAATAGCAACATACTAAACGATCGGGTGCTAAGCTAATGGAATGGGTCATGTCAATCACATCATTCTCCTAATGATGTGATCCCGTTAATCAAATGACAACACATGTCTATGGTTAGGAAACATAACCATCTTCGATTAACGAGCTAGTCAAGTAGAGGCATACTAGTGATGTTTAGTTTGTCTATGTATTCACACAAGTATTATGTTTCCGGTTAATACAATTCTAGCATGAATAATGAAAATTTATCATGATATAAGGAAATAAATAATAACTTTATTATTGCCTCTAGGGCATATTTCCTTCACCTGGCCATGGAGGGCCCTATGTAGATAGACAGGCTTCGACAAGCCTTCTTTCTTTCTAGTGTCTGTACTCAGACTATTTGCTTCCGCATGTGCTTGTATGCTTGTATGACTTGAGTGTCGGGTCTTGTGACCCCTACCTGTATGAACATGTTATGTATGGCTCTCTAGAGCCTTTAAATAAAGTACTTGAGTTGTAGAGTTTTGTTGTGATGCCATGTTGTATTTGCACATATCGAGCATATTGTGTGTATGATTGAAATGCTTGGTATGTGTGGGATCCGACAATCTAGTTGTTTATCCTTGGCAGCCTCTCTTATGGGGAAATGTAGTCTAGTGCTCCTCAAGCCATAGTAGTCCGCTACAGCCCGGTTCACTAGAGTCCTGCTAGCCCAGCACTACTGCTCAGGACACTTGACTGGCCGGCATGTGTTTCACTTCGTTCCTATGTCTGTCCCTTCGGGGAAATGTCACGCGGTGACATCCGGAGTCCTGCCTAGCCTGCTACAGCCCGGGTTCCCCGGAGTCCTGTTAGCCCAGTGCTACAGCCCGGATTCACACGCTATTGACCGACATGCTCGATGTGATTCATGTATGCCTGTCCCCATAGGTCTGTGCCGCTTGGGTTTCATGACTAGCCATGTCGGCCCGGGTTCTCTGCCATATGGATGCTAGCGACACTATCATATACGTGAGCCAAAAGGCGCAAACGGTCCCGGGCCATGGTAATGCGACACCCGTGGGGATATTGTGCATGAGGCCGCAATGTGATATGAGGTGTTACCGGCTAGATCGATGTGACTTGGATTCGGGGTCCTGACATCAAATCCCAAGTACTGGCCGACTTCATCACCGAATGGACAGAGGTCGAACTCCCTAAAGAGTACGACACATACTCCAATTGGGTCATGTACTTTGCCGGCTCCAAAATGCTAGCAGGGTTAGGAGCGGGTGTCGTTTTAACATCCCCTACTAGAGACGTCATCCAGTACGCTCTCCAAATACTATACAAAGACTCCAATAATGCAGCCGAATACGGGCCTTATTGCATGGTCTCCAGATGGCTGTCTCCATGGGCATACAACGCCTAGAAGTGCGCGGGGATTCAAACCTTGCAATATCTCAAATAAATGGATATTTTGACGCTGAAGATGCAAAAATGGCAGCGTATCGTAACGCAGTTATGAAAATGTCGGCCCGGTTCGAGGGGCTCGAGTTCCATCATGTGGCTCGAGAAAGTAATCAAGTGGCGGATGTTCTTGCTCGTATTGGCGCTAAGCGCGACCCCGTCCCACCTAATATCTTCCTGGAAAGGCTCTTTAAGCCATCCGTGGTGTGGCAGGGGGAAACAGCAACACTAGTTCGGACCCAAACATAACCCCAGATCCCGGAAACATCGACATAACACCGTTGGCGCATCTCATCATGGCAGTCATTGCCCCATGGACCGAACCCTTCCTGGCCTACCTTAATAGGAAGGAGCTTCCTAAGGAGCAGAATGAGGCCCGCTGCATTGTCCGGCCTACAAGGTTCATGATGGAGAGCTCTACAAGAAAAGCGCCACCGGAGTCCTTCAACGATGTATATCCGAGGAAGAGGGGCGGCATCTCTTGGCTGAAATTCATGCCGGACTCGGCGGTCACCCCACCGCAGCTTAGGCCCTTGTTAGCAAGGCCTTCCGTACAGGGTTTTATTGGCCGACGGCCCGAGCGGATGCACAAGACCTTGTCCAACGTTGCATCAGATGCCAACTCTTTACCAATCAAAGCCATATGCCCCCCACTGCCCTACAAACAATCCCCATCACTTGGCCTTTCGCGGTCTGGGGACTCGACATGGTTGGACCCCTTAAAGGGGGAGGCCATAAGAAAAAATATCTGCTGGTTATGGTGGACAAATTCACTAAGTGGATAGAGACTAAACCGGTCAAAACGGCTGAGTCCATCCTGGTGATAGACTTCATATCCGATGTTGTGCACCATTATGGTGTCCCACACAACATCATCACTGACGATGGCTCCAATTTCACAGCCGACGAGGTAAAAACCTGGTGTACTAATCTGGGTATTAAACTCGATTACGCCTCCGTCTACCACCCACAAACCAACGGTCAAGTCGAATGTGCCAATGGTCTTATTATGAGCGGCATCAAGCCCAGACTAGTGCGGTCTTTGAAAGAATCAGACAAGCACTGGGTTGAGGAGCTCGACTCCGTACTCTGGGGGATGCGGACCATGCCCAACCGTACTACCGGTACACACCTTTCTTCATGGTGTATGGAGCAAAGGTCGTATTTCCCTGCGATATTATTCACGACTCACCTAGAGTGCGTATGTACAAAGACAGAGAAGCCGAGCTCGATCGGCAGGACAGCCTAGACGCCCTGGAAGAGGAACGCGATGTCGCAAAAGCCCGTTCAGCAGTTTACCAACAGCAGGCTCGAAGATATCAAAGCAAAGAAGTATGGGCCAAGATTTACAACGTCGGCGAACTCGTTCTACGCCTCCCGGAGAAGAAAAAGAACAAACTCAAGCCCAAATAGGAGGGTCCCTTCATAATTGATGAAGTTCTCATCGGAGGAGCGTACCGTCTTCGCGATGTATCAGACAATTCCCTCGAGCCGAACCCCTGGAACGCGGCTAGACTCCGGAGATTCTACGCCTAGCGCTAAACCCATTGTTCGTCTCCTCCTCCCCTGTAGTTTCCATTATTTTTTCTCTCTTTTCCGATTACTTCCTTTTTCTCGCTTTAAAGCTTTAAGTGCGGCTAGACCACACACTATTGTCACATACATCTTTAAACATGTATGCCACTTGTACCTGGGGGCTTCTCGGACAGAAGTTCTTGTCATTCCTTGAGCATCAAGCTCCTCACATATGAGTTTTTCCATATGTACCTTTTCTTTGCCATTATATGCATCGATATGACTTAACTTTTGGCCAAGCTGGGTTGCCTGGCTCCTGTGCTTATGCCCTACGTTCCCGTTAGTTCGGCTAGGGCATAAAGGGAGCACCTCTGCGATTGTTACCGCCGGGTCATCCAGATGTGTAACTCAGACTGGGTGAAGACGAAAGCTAGCGTTCTTAAGGGAATATTCGGTCGGTGAATTAAAGATGTTATTCAAACTCACTCCATTGTGCACCCCCAGAAGTTATACAAACCGTGGTGCTCACATCACAATTCGGACATGCGCATTAAATGCATGCACACCTAGGGAAAGGAACCCTTAACGGAACTATTCTCTCTGGACGATGTTTCTTACGATATCAATGTAATATAACATAGCTAGCCGGATACATCTTGTCTGTTCAAGCAAATATGACCCCTACACCTAGTTTTCCAGGCATACCCCGGCCTATTCGGCTGCGACGGTATTCGAAAACACTCTGCACCTTCGGGACCGGAGGTTGAGGAGAAAAGGTCTGCCATGACAAATGATATACAATTCGGCTAGATGAGGAAAGTATACAGTCACTTGGACTCGAAAACCTCCTCCTCTACACCTTCCAACAGGCAGTGTAACTTACAATCCTATTGGGAATATTTGGCTGTGATACGTCTCCAACGTATCTATAATTTTTGATTGCTCCATGCTATATTATCTACTGTTTTGGACATTATTGGGCTTTATTATCCACTCTTATATTATTTTTGGGACTAACCTATTAACCGGAGGCCCAGCCCAGAATTGTTGTTTTTGCCTATTTTAGGGTTTCAAAGAAAAGGAATATCAAGCGGAGTCCAAACAGAATGAAACCTTCGGGAACGTGATTTTCTCACTGAACATGATCTAGGAGACTTGGACCCTACGTCAAGAAATAAAGGAGGAGGCCATGAGGTAGGGGGCGCGCCTACCCCCCCTCCCAGGCGCACCCTCCACCCTTGTGGGCCCCCTGTTGCTCCACTGACGTACTCCTTCCTCCTATATATACCTACGTATCCCAAAATGATCAGATACGGAGCAAAAACCCTAATTCCACCGCCGTAACTTTCTGTATCCATGAGATCCCATCTTGGGGCCTTTTTCGGAGCTCCGCTGGAGGGGGCATCCATCACGCAGGGCTTCTACATCAACACCATAGCCTCTCCGATGAAGTGTGAGTAGTTTGCCTCAGACCTTCGGGTCCATAGTTATTAGCTAGATGGCTTCTTCTCTCTTTTTGGATCTCAATACAATGTTCTCCCCCTCTCTTGTGGAGATCTATTCGATGTAATCTTCTTTTTGCGGTGTGTTTGTTGAGACCAATGAATTGTGGGTTTATGATCAAGATTATCTATGAACAATATTTGAATCTTCACTGAATTCTTTTATGTATGATTGGTTATTTTTGCAAGTCTCTTTGAATTATCAGTTTGGTTTGGCCTACTAGATTGATCTTTCTTGCAATGGGAGAAGTGCTTAGCTTTGGGTTCAATCTTGCGGTGTCCTTTCCCAGTGACAGTAGGGGCAGCAAGGCACGTATTGTATTGTTGCCATCGAGGATAACAAGATGGGGTTTTATCATATTGCATGAATTTATCCCTCTACATCATGTCATCTTGCTTAAGGCGTTACTCTGTTTTCATGAACTTAATACTCTAGATGCATGCTGGATAGCGGTCGATGAGTGGAGTAATAGTAGTAGATGCATGCAGGAGTCGGTCTACTTGTCTTGGACGTGATGCCTATATACATGATCATATCTAGATATTCTCATAACTATGCTCAATTCTGTCAATTGCTCAACAGTAATTCGTTCACCCACCGTAAAATACTTATGCTCTTGAGAGAAGCCACTAGTGAAACCTATGGCCCCCGGGTGTATATTCATCATATTAATCTTCCAATACTTTGTTACTTCCTTTGCTTTTATTTTACTTTGCATCTTTATCACAAAAATACCAAAAATATTATATTATCATATCTATCAGATCTCACTCTCGTAAGTGACCGTGAAGGGATTGACAACCCCTTATCGCGTTGGTTGCGAGGAGTTATTTGTTTTGTGCAGGTTCGAGGGACTCGCGCGTAGCCTCCTACTAGATTGATACCTTGGTTCTCAAAAACTGAGGGAAATACTTACGCTACTTTGCTGCATCACCCTTTCCTCTTCAAGGGAAAACCAACGCAGTGCTCAAGAGGTAGCAAGAAGAATTTCTGGCGCCGTTGTCGGGGAGTCTACGCAAAAGTCAACATACCAAGTACCCATCACAACCCTTATCTCTCGCATTACATTATTTGCCATTTGCCTCTCGTTTTCCTCTCCCCCACTTCACCCTTGCCGTTGTATTCACCCTCTCTTTTTCTTAATCGCTTTTCCTCCGCCATGTCTGAATCAAAAAGGGTTGGGGGCTCTCTCCCGAGTTTTAGTACTTTGGACAATCCTTCTATTCTCGCTAAGCTCATAAATAAGGATACTATGGAAAAACCTACCAGAGTTATCAATGAGAATCTTAATAATTTTGATGAAGATGATTCCGGAATTTTTCGTTATTTACTTTATGAATCTTTGAAAGATGCTTGGTATAGACTATTAAGAATCAGGGCTAGCTATGTGCCTCAATACCAAATTGAAATTTACTTAAAAAGCTTTTATATTGCCCTTCCTTCTTCTTTTAAGCATGTCTTAGATTCTATATTTGAGGAAGGATTTATTGAAGGGGATGTCGGAGACACTTATGAGAAGATGAAAACCATATTTGGGCACCCCATGAATGAGAAAGTTGAATATACATCTCTTTTGCTTTCTTACCAAAACGAATCTATCAAAGAGATGAAGGCTAGCTTAGATACAAATTTCCGTAACATACTTAATCTTTATTCCACAATTAATAGCCATGTGCTTTATCAAAATAGAAAGATTAATTCCATAGATAGCAAGTTTGCTCTTTTCTTCCCTAAAACCAAAGATGGCAATACCTAGATCTATCCTTGCTTTTTATGCCTAGTTAGGGGCGTTAAACAATAGCGCTTGTTGGGAGGCAACCCAATTTTATTTTTATTCCTTGCTTTTTGCTCCTGTTTAGTAATAAATAATTTACCTAGCCTCTGTTTCGGTTGTGTTTTTTGTGTTTAATTAGTGTTTGTGCCAAGTAGAACCGTTGGGAGGACTTGGGGAAAGTCTTGTTGAACTTGCTGTAAAAAACAGAAACTTTAGCGCTCACGAGAACTGATGTCATTTTTATTTGGAGAGTGATATTTAGTTAATTATTTTTTCAGATGATTAATAGATAAATTCCTCACGTCCATCAATTTATTTTAGAATTTTTGGGGTTACAGATTACTACAGACTGTTCTGTTTTTGACAGATTCTGTTTTTGTGTGTTGTTTTCTTATTTTGATGAATCTATGGCTAATAAAATAGTTTATAATCCATAGAGAAGTTGGAATACAGTAGGTTTAACACCAATATAAATAAATAATGAGTTCATTACAGTACCTTGAAGTGGTATTTTGTTTTCTTTCGCTAACGGAGCTCACGAGATTTTCTACTTTAAGTTTTGTGTTGTGAAGTTTTCAAGTTTTGGGTAAAGATTTGATGGACTATGGAACAAGGAGTGGCAAGAGCCTAAGCATGGGGATGCCCATGGCACCCCCAAGATAATCTAAGGACACCTAAAAGCCAAAGCTTGGGGATGCCCCAGAAGGCATCCCCTCTTTCGTCTACTTCTATCGGTAACTTTACTTGGAGCTATATTTTTATTCACCACATGATATGTGTTTTGCTTGGAGCGTCTTGTATTATTTGAGTCTTTATTTGTTAGTTTAACACAATCATCCTTGCTGTACACACCTTTTTAGAGAGCCATACATGATTTGGAATTTGTTAGAATACTCTATGTGCTTCGCTTATATCATTTGAGTTATATAGTTTTGCTCTAGTACTTCACTTATATTTTTTAGAGCGCGGTGGTGGAATTGTTTTATAGAAACTATTGATCTCTCATGCTTCACTTAGATTATTTTGAGAGTCTTAAATATCATGGTAATTTGCTTAAATAATCCTAATATGCTTGGTATTCAAGAATAGTAAAAACTTTCTTATGAGTGTGTTGAATGCTATGAGAAGTTTGATGCTTGATAATTGTTTTGAGATATGAAGATGGTGATATTAAAGTTGTGCTAGTTGAGTAGTTGTGAATTTGAGAAATACTTGTGTTAAAGTTTGTGATTCCCGTAGCATGCACGTATGGTGAACCGTTATGTGATGAAGTCGGAGCATGATTTATTTTTTTGATTGTCTTCCTTATGAGTGGCGGTCGGGGACAAGCGATGGTCTTTTACTACCAATCTATCCCCCTAGGAGCATGCGTGTAATACTTTGCTTTGATAACTTGTAGATTTTTGCAATAAGTATATGAGTTCTTTATGACTAATGTTGAGTCCATGGATTATATGCACTTTTCTTCCTTCCACCATTGCTAGCCTCTCTAATACCGCGCACCTTTCGCCGGTATCATACACCCACCATATACCTTCCTCAAAACAGCCACCATACCTACCTATTATGGCATTTCCATAGTCATTTCGAGATATATTGCCATGCAACTTTCCACCATTCCGTTTATTATGACACACTCCATCATTGTCATATTGCTTAGCATGATCATGTAGTTGACATCGTATTTGTGGCAAAGCCACCATTCATAATTCTTTCATACATGTCACTCTTGATTCATTGCATATCCCGGTACACCGCCGGAGGCATTCATATAGAGTCATATTTTGTTCTAAGTATCGAGTTGTAATTGTTGAGTTGTAAGAAAATAAAAGTGTGATGATCATCATTATTAGAGCATTGTCCCAGTGAGGAAAGGATGATGGAGACTATGATTCCCCCACAAGTCAGGATGAGACTCCGGACGAAAAAAAAGAAAAGAAAAGAGGCCATAAAAAAAGAGAAAATGCCCAAATAAAAAAATGAGAGAAAAAGAGAGAAGGGACAATGTTACTATCCTTTTACCACACCTGTGCTTCAAAGTAGCACCATGATCTTCATATTAGAGAGTCTCTCATTTCGTCACTTTCATATACTAGTGGGGATTTTTCATTATCGAACTTGGCTTGTATATTCCAATGATGGGCTTCCTCAAAATGCCCTAGGTCTTCATGAGCAAGCAAGTTGGATGCACACCCACTTAGTTTGTTTTGTTGAGCTTTCATATACTTATAGCTCTAGTGCATCCATTGCGTGGCAATCCCTACTCACTCACATTGATATATATTGATGGGCATCTCCATAGCCCGTTGATACGCCTAGTTGATGTGAGACTATCTTCTCTCTTTTTTGTCTTCTCCACAACCACCATTCTATTCCACATATAGTGATATATCCATGGCTCACGCTCATGTATTGCATGAAAATTGAAAAAGTTTGAGAATGTCAAAAGTATGAAACAATTGCTTGGCTTGTCATCAGGGTTGTGCATGATTTAAATACTTTGTGTGGTGAAGATAGAGCATAGCCAGACTATATGATCTTGTAGGGATAACTTTCTTTGGCCATGATATTTTGAGAAGACATGATTGCTTTGTTAGTATGCTTGAAGTATTATTATTTTTATGTCAATATTAAACTTTTATCTTGAATCTTTCGGATCTGAATATTCATACCACAATTAAGAAGAATTACATTAAAATTATGCCAAGAAGCACTTCACATCACAAATTATCTTTTTTATAATTTACCTACTCGAGGACGAGCAGGAATTAAGCTTGGGATGCTTGATAAGTCTCCAACGTATCTATAATTTTTTATTGATAAATGCTATATTATCTACTGTTTTGGACATTATTGAGCTTTATTATCCACTATTATATTATTTTTGGTACTAACCTATTAACCGGAGGCCCAGCCCAGAATTGTTGTTTTTGCCTATTTTAGGGTTTCGAAGAAAAGGAATATCAAACAGAGTCCAAACGGAATGAAACCTTCGGGAACGTGATTTTCTCACCGAACATGATCTAGGAGACTTGGACCCTATGTCAAGAAATAAAGGAGGACGCCACGAGGTAGGGGACGCGCCCTCCACCCTCGTGGGCCCCCTATTGCTCCACCGACATACTCCTTCCTCCTATATATACCTGCGTACCTCCAAACGATCAGATACAGAGCAAAAACCCTAATTCCACCGCCGTAACTTTCTGTATCCACGAGATCCCATCTTGGGGCCTATTCGGAGCTCCGCCGGAGGGGGCATCCATCACGGATGGCTTCTAAATCAACACCATAGCCTCTTCGATGAAGTGTGAGTAGTTTACCTTAGACCTTCGGGTCCATAGTTATTAGCTAGATGGCTTCTTCTCTCTTTTTGGATCTCAATACAATGTTCTCCCCCTCTCTTGTGGAGATCTATTCGATGTAATCTTCTTTTTACGGTGTGTTTGTTGAGACCGATGAATTGTGGGTTTATGATCAAGATTATCTATGAACAATATTTGAATCTTCTCTGAATTCTTTTATGTATGATTGTTTATCTTTGCAAGTCTCTTCGAATTATCAGTTTGGTTTGGCCTACTAGATTGATCTTTCTTGCAATGGGAGAAGTGCTTAGCTTTGGGTTCAATCTTGCGGTGTCCTTTCCCAGTGACAGTAGGGGAAGCAAGGCACGTATTGTATTGTTGCCATTGAGGATAACAAGACGGTTTTTTTTATCATATTGCATGAATTTATCCCTCTACATCATGTCATCTTGCTTAAGGCGTTACTATGTTTTCATGAACTTAATACTCTAGATGCATGCTGGATAGCGGTCGATGAGTGGAGTAATAGTAGTAGATGCAGGCAGGAGTCGGTCTACTTGTCTTGGACGTGATGCCTATATACATGATCATATCTAGATATTCTCATAACTATGCTCAATTCTGTCAATTTCTCAACAGTAATTCCTTCACCCACCGTAAAATACTTATGCTCTTGAGAGAAGCCACTAGTGAAACCTATGGCCCCCGGGTCTATCTTCATCATATTAGTCTTCCAATACTTAGTTACTTCCTTTGTTTTTATTTTACTTTGCATCTTTATCACAAAAATACCAAAAATATTATCTTATCATATCTATCAGATCTCACTCTCGTAAGTGACCATGAAGGGATTGACAACCCCTTATCACATTGGTTGCGAGGAGTTATATGTTTTGTGCAGGTACGAGGGACTCGCGCGTAGCCTCCTACTGGATTGATACCTTGGTTCTCAAAAACTGAGGGAAATACTTACGCTACTTTGCTGCATCACCCTTTCCTCTTCAAGGGAAAACCAACGCAGTGCTCAAGAGGTAGCAGGCTGCCACCTCTACTTGGTCATATACTAAACTAACGGGAATTTCTTCCCCATCCGACCCTAGCGGTCCGACACGAGCCATGTGATTAGGATCCAGCTTGGTATAATGTGTCTTCACCATGGCCCAGGCCTCTCGCGCACCCTCTCGACATGCCGATATCTTCCACAGCCGGATACGCCACCGCGCTCCCTTGAACAGCTCTACCAGCTTCTCCATGCTTCCTGGAGGGGGGTCGGGCGGCCATAAAGCCTTGGCTACACTCCATATCGCCTGCCAAGCTTGCTCGTGCAACTGCGACAGCCCTTGCAGAAGATCACTCGATGATCCGGACACCTCCTCTTCGGGGCGGTTCGTCAAAACACCTGAAATTTCAGCTATATCAGCTACCGTTACCTCCAACACTGTTATAAAACAAAAAGTGGCCACATACTGAATATGCCACCTCGTAGCTTCTTTTCCTCCTTCACAGAGTCAGCTAGCTGAGCTCGCACATCTTTCAGTTCTTCGCCCAGTTTGGAGTTCGAGTCCTGGAGTTCCTTTTTCTCCTGAACGACTTTTGTCAATACACGCTCGCCCGCTGCTAGTAGCTTTTTGGCTCCGCGTTCTTTGCTTCGAGCGGCGCCCAGCTGCTCTTGTACTTGGTCTAACGGTCGAACACAAAGATTAGCACCCAGATTCACACTATCGGTGTATCATTATGAATTTTTGATGGAAGGAAACATTACCGGGATATGCCTTGTATTTCTCCAGTTCAGCATTGGCAGCAAGTAGCTGACGCTGACACTTTTCCAGCTCCTGAGCTAGCTGGGTGTTCTTCTCCGTAAGCACCTGGTCATACATTGATCCTTAAATCAGTTGTTTAAACTCCTTTAAGTCTCGGGGGCTACTGGCATATGGTTATCATAGTCAGACAAAATAAGTTTACCTGCGCATCTTTCAAATGTTGCTTTGTGGCCTTGTTAATCCCATCTCAAGTAGCTTAGATGTACGCATCAGCCGAGTTGAAGGCGTTAAACGACTCTTCTAAAAAGCCAGGGTCTTGTAAAATGGCCCGGCTGCACCGATGATTCATCACACTCTCCACTTCCGAGTTGGTGACGGATACATCATCCGAGTCCTCGGCTGGAGGACAGTCCGACTTCGCCTCCGCATCAGCCCCCGTCTTCATGGCAGGATCTGAATCCTGACTGCGGGAAGTACGGCCGCCCGAACCTCCAGATACGGTCCGACGCATCTTTCTCCTAACACATGGATAACAGGAAGGTCACGGTTGGACGTGACCGCTCAGGTGCAGGTTGGCGAATTCATACCTCTTCGATGAGGGCACGGCCGTATCTTCGTTTGATTTCCTCTTGGAAGGCTCGCCCGGAGTGGGGGCGCTCTCTTCGGAGGTACCCTTGGAGTAGTACGGCGCGTCGAACCCTTCCCCTTTTGAGCACAATACAATGCGATGGGTAAGAAGGAAGGAGAGATCTCTTTTGAATAAGGTGTGTTCGGATCACTTACGTGTGAAGCTGGAAGAAGACCGGGGTAGTCGGCGATGATGGCCACTTATGTGCCATCGTAGCTCGCTTGGTAAAACACCCCCTCCGCAAGCACCACAAATATATCCGGATCCTCTTCGAACCCGGGATCTAGCTCCCGATTGTGGTCCTCCGGCTGTGGGGCGGGACTATAAAATCCCTCGGTGACCTTTCGCCAGTGCTGTCATAAGCAAATAAGCTAGAAGTTTATCAAAGGCAATTCGAAGATGGAAGAAGTAAAAACGGAGGGGTCGGGCCTTACCCAGCTGGGAGGGTTATACATAGAGTACCCGTCTCTAAATTTGATGCGGAGAAATTCCTTTTACTCCCCTTTGAACAGTTCGGCTAATATCTTAGCCAAAGCGGCCGGGGTATCCGGACCTTTTCGGTCGCAGCGAGAGGCGTCGTCCTCCCCATTGTAGTGCCACATGGGAAGCCCTCTGTATTGGAGCGGCTAAACCCCTCGCGCTATGGAAATCGCCATAACCTCGATCACTATGAGTCCGGACTGAGTGAGCTCTCTTATCCTGCTCATCAGCTGACGAACCTCGGCGCCGTCTTCCTCTTCAAGACTCCGGGGACGCCAACTGTGGCATTTCTTCAGTGGGACGCGAGCAAAATCAGGAAGACCCTTTCGAATCGGGCCAGGAAGCGCAACGTCCCCTATATAAAACCATTCGGAGGGCCATTCATCAGGTGCCTTCCTTGGTGTGCTAGATGGATATCCGGTATCGGCAACGCGCCATACTTTGGCTCCGCCCACTACAAATATTGACCCTTCGTGATTGCGCGGGACGAGACAAAACAGCTTCCTCCACAACTCGAAGTGAGCCTCGATGCCCAGGAAAAGTTCGCATAAAGAGACGTAACCCGCAATGTGCAGAATAGAGGCCGGAGTGATGTTGTGCAGCTGGAGGCCGTAATATTCTAGAAGCCCTCGGAGGAATAGATGGATTGGAAATCCAACGCCTCTTAGCAGATAGGGGACAAAACACACTCGCTCTCCCCGGACGGATTGGGGAAGTCCTCTGCCCGAGTCCCCTCATCGAAGGAAGCTAGCCCCGTTCGAACAGGGACTAGATCCGCATGGGGAAGGAATCCCTGCGTTTGCAACTTCGTCAATCGGCTATGAGACACGGAACACCTCTCCCACTCGCCTTTCTCCGGGCCGGAACGAGCGGAGGAGCTGGGAACACTAGCCATGCTGGAATAGTTTCTCTTGAGCAGTCTCTGGGGATTTCTTCTATGTAGCGCTGAATGGATCTGGGATCCAATCTCTTTAAATAGGCGCTCTTCCTCGCATGGATGGGGTGTTATTCACCAAAATACCCTGACTTTCCACATTCACTCGACACATGGAGGACAAAGATTATTCAACGCGCAGAAGCCAAGGAGGTGACATTGGATCAATGGTCGAATACATTACTTGGAGATCATCAAAGGGAGAACCCGCCTTGCAATGCCGAAGAAAATATGTGTGCCGAGCACCTTGCTATTGAAGACTGGTTCGGGGGCTACTGAGGGAGTCCTGGACTAAGGGGTCCTCGGGCGTCCGGCCTGTTATCCATGGGTCGGACTGATGGGTTGTGAAGACATGAAGGCCGAAGACTGCACCGTGTCCGGATTGGACTCTACTTGGCGTGGAAGGCAAGCTTGGCGACCAAAGATTCCTTCTTATGTAACTGACTCCATGTAAACCCTATATCCTCTTGGTGTCTATATAAACCGAAGGGGGTAGTCCCGAAAGGACACCACATATACTCATTACCATACCCATATAGGATAGACTTCTAGGGTTTAGCCATTACGATCTCGTGGTAGATCAACTCTTGTAATACTCATATTCATCAAGATCAATCAAGCAGGAAGTAGGGTATTACCTCCATAGAGAGGGCCCGAACCTGGGTAAACATAGTGTCCCCCGTCTCCTGTTACCATCGATCCTAGATGCACAGTTTAGGACCCCCTACCCGAGATTCGCCGGTTTTGACACCGACAATACCTACAGAAATGATTTTCTAGGATTCACCGTGTGGGATGTACATACCTACGGAAATGATTTTGTGGGATTCACTGTGTGGGATGTACATACCTACGAAAATGATTGGGTTTCGATGCCTCACCCGATCGCACACGGCCCCAGCCTGGGTCCCAAGAGGGCCTATCCCCAACGATTTCTGGGTCGTGTGGGAAGGACACCCTGTCGCACACACTCACTTGGCGACGGCTCCAAATGCCGTCGCGGAAAGGGGTTAAAACCCGTTTGTTTAGCACGTCGTCGTACCAGTGATAGTTCATCATGAAGCCTTTATAGCTTGGTGGCAGTGATTGAAGAACTCTGTCAATGACACTATCATCAGGAAGATTAACTCCCAGCTGAGTCAAGTGGTTATGGTACCCAGACATTCTGAGTATGTGTTCACTGATAGAACTATTCTCCTCCATCTTGCAGCTATAGAACTTGTTGAAGACTTCATATCTCTCAACTCGGGCATTTGCTTGAAATATTAACTTCAACTCTTGGAACATCTCATATGCTCCATGACGTTCAAAATGTCTTTGAAGTCCCGATTCTAAGCCGTAAAGCATGGCACACCGAACTATCGAGTAGTCATCAGATTTAGCTTGCCAGACGTTCATAACGTTCGGAGTTGCTCCGGCAGAAGGCCTTGCACCTAGCGGTGCTTACAGGACATAATTCTTCTGTGCGGCAATGAGGATAATCCTCAAGTTACGGACCTAGTCCGTGTAGTTGCTACCGTCATCTTTCAACTTAGCTTTCTCTTGGAACGAATTAAAATTCAAGGGAACGGTAGCACGGGCCATTGGTCTACAACAACATAGATATGCAAAAACTATCAGGACTAACTTCATGATAAATTAAAGTTCAATTAATCATATTACTTAAGAACTCCCACTTAGATAGACATCCCTCTAGTCATCTAAATGATCACGTGATCCATAACTAAACCATGCCCGATCATCACGTGAGATGGAGTAGTTTTCAATGGTGAACATCTCTATGTTGATCATATCTACTATATGATTCACGTTCGACCTTTCGGTCTCAGTGTTCCGAGGCCATATCTGCATATGCCAGGCTTGTCAAGTTTAACTCGAGTATTCTGCGCGTGCAAAACTGTCTTGCACCTGTTGTATGTGAATGTAGAGCTTATCACACCCGATCATCATGTGGTGTCTCGGCATGACGAACTGTCGCAACGGTGCATACTCAGGGAGAACACTTATACCTTGAAATTTAGTGAGGGATCATCTTATAATACTACCACTGTACTAAGCAAAATAAGATGCATAATAGATAAACATAACATGCAATCAAAATATGTGACATGATATGGCCATCATCATCTTGTGCCTTTGATCTCCATCTCCAAAGCACAGTCATGATCTCCATCGTCACCGGCTTGACACCTTGATCTCCATCATAGTGTCGTTGTCGTCTTGCCAACTATTGCCTCTACAACTATCGCTACCGCATAGTTATAAAGTAAAGCAATTACATGACGACTGCATTTCATACAATAAAGCGACAACCATAAGGCTCCTGCCAATTGCCGATAACTTTTACAAAACATGATCATCTCACACAATAACTTATATCACATCATGTCTTGACCATATCACATCACAACATGCCCTGCAAAAACAAGTTAGACGTCCTCTACTTTGTTGTTGCAAGTTTTACGTGGCTGCTACGGTCTTCTAGCAAGAACCGTTCTTACCTACGCATCAAAACCACAACGATTTTTCGTCAAAACACTCTGTTGTTTAACCTTCAACAAGGACCGGCCGTAGTCAAATTCAATTCAATTAAAGTTGAAGAAACAGACACCCACCAGCCACCTTTATGCAAAACAAGTTGCATGTCTGTCGGTGGAACCGATCTCATGAACGTGGTCATGTAAGGTTGGTCCGCGATGCTTCATCCAACGATACCGCCGAATCAAAATAAGACGTTGGTGGTAAGCAGTATGACTATTATCGCCCACAACTCTTTGTGTTCTACTCGCGCAAATCATCTACGCATAGACCTGGCTCGGATGTCACTGTTGGGGAATGTAGCATGCAATTTCAAAAAAATTCCTACGTTCACGCAAGATCTATCTAGGAGATGCATAGCAACGAGAGGGGGAGAGTGTGTCCATGTACCCTCCTAGACCGAAAGCGGAAGCGTTAGGTTAACGCGGTTGATGTAGTCGAACGTCTTCGCGATCCGACCGATCAAGTACCGAACATACGGCACCTCCGAGTTCAGCACATGTTCAGCTCGATGACGTCCTTCGAACTCTTGATCTAGCAGAGGGTCGAGGGAGAGTTTCGTTCGCATGACGACATGGTGACGGTGATGGTGATGTGATCCGCGCAGAGCTTCGCCTAAGCACTATGTGAATATGACCGGAGGAGTAAACCGTGGAGAGAGACGGCGCACGTGGCTTGGAACAATTGGTGTCTCTCCAAGGGGTGCCCTGCCCACTTATATAAAGGAGGGAGAGGAGGAGGCCGGCCACCAGGGGCGCGTCAAGGGAGGAGTCCTACAAGGACTCCACTCCTAGTAGGATTCGCCCCCCCCCCCTCCCTTCCCTTCTCATGGAGGGGGAAAGAGGGAAGGGAGAGGGAAGAGGAAAAGGAAAGGGGGGCGCGCCCCCTCCCTTAGTCCAATTCGGACTCCCTATTGGAGGGGGTGCGTTCACCCCTTGTGGGCTGCCTCCCCTCTCCCCTATGGCCCATGAAGGCCCATTACTTCCCCGGGGGGTTCCGGTAACCCCTCGGTTCTCCGATAAATATCCGAAACGTCCCAAAACCATTCCAGTGTCCGAATACTTTCGTCCAATATATCAATCTTTACCTCTCTACCATTTCGAGACTCCTCGTCATGTACGTAATCTCATCCGGGACTCCGAACAATCTTCGGTCACCAAAACACATAACTCATAATACAAATCATCATCAAACGTTAAGCGTGCGGACCCTACGGGTTCGAGAACTATGTAGACATGACCGAGACACATCTCCGGTCAATAACCAATAGCGGAACCTAGATGCTCATATTGGTTCCTACATATTCTACGAAGATCTTTATTGGTCAAACCACAATGACAATACACGTTATTCCCTTTGTCCTCGGTATGTTACTTGCCCAAGATTTGATCGTCGGTATCATCATACCTAGTTCAATCTCGTTACCACCAAGTCTCTTTACTCGTTTCGTAATGCATCATCCCGCAACTAACTCATTAGTTACATTGTTTGCAAGGCTTATAGTGATGTGCATTACCGAGATGGCCTAAAGATACCTCTCTGATACTCGGAGTGACAAATCCTAATCTCGATCTATGCCAACCCAACAAACACCTTCGGAGACACCCGTAGAGCATCTTTATAATCACCCAGTTATGTTGTGACGTTTGATAGCACACAAGGTGTTCCTACGGTATTCAGGAGTTGCATATTCTCATAGTCAGAGTAATATGTATAAGTCATGAAGAAAGCAATAGAAATAAAACTTAACGATCATTATGCTAAGCTAATGGATGGGTCTTGTCCATCACATCATTCTCCTAATGATGTGATCCTGTTCATCAAATGACAACACATGTCCATGGTCAGGAAACTTAACCATCTTTGATTAACGAGCTAGTCAGGTAGAGGCATACTAGGGAGACTTTGTTTTGTCTATGTATTCACACATGTATCAAGTTTCTGGTTAATACAATTCTAGCACGAATAATAAACATTTATCATGGTATAAGGAAATATAAATAACAACTTTATTATTGCCTCTAGGGCATATTTCCTTCATGCTTACCACCGGCGAAGGGTGTGCGGACCTGTGTCTCCAATGGGTCTTCCAAGATCTGCTCAGTTTAGATTCCGAGTGTATTTGTTTGCATTCGGCTGACCTGGGTGGTCTTTGGAGTTTTTAGAGGCCCTCATCGGCGTTTTCTTCTCTAGGGTGACGATTTGGTTCACATATCGCAACCCGCGTCTCTTGATTTGTATTGACGACTTCTTGGCCGTTGGTTCTACAAACTCTTAGTTTATAAAAGTTTGCTCTGCTGAGGCAAAGACTCAGAGACGGCAACGAGCTATGTTCACACTGCGCTGCCAATGGATGCAGCAAAAAATAGACTTCGGCACTCCCACAAATTTAATTGTAATTTTAACTTTTGATCTACATGGATGTGTTTGTAGGGACCTGAATACTTAATATATGGCCTTAGGTCTTTTCTAAAAAGAAAAAGGTACCAGGCACATAATATTCCGGAACCTGTACAAGATTTGAGCACGGAGACTCGTACCACACCTTTACACGGACTTTTTAAATATAAATAAGAAATGTGTTTATCTTCACAAAAGAAAAAAACAAAGGAAGAAAATTATAACTTGGGCTAATAATTTCCTTGGGTTATATCTCTACGGCCTGATACCAGACTTAAACTAAAACGACACGTCATGGCGAAATCACTAATTAAGGAGTACTCGTTGCAAAGAACACTCCACTTTCTCAGGTCGCGACAAATGGCGCACATGCAGCACGCCACTTGTCGCAACCTGAGAGTTTTCCCTTTTTTCGAAGATCCATTTATTCAAAACGTTTTATCTTTTAAACTGTGCGTCCAAATCTTCACCATTGGATTCCTCACGTCGAGATCTTCAAAACTAGTTCCCATATTGATAGGTTTTGACGAACTTTTTTCACGAAAAAATCAGACGAAAAAACTCGGGCGAAAAAACCGAACCGGGAGCATGGTTTTTTTTTTCCTTTCCGAAAGAGGCACGCCCGTGCCTCTCGCGAAATCACACCCGTGCCTCTCGTGTAAGCAAAATCGTGACTCTCGTGGAAGGAAAAAAAACAGAAAACGTGTTTTTTTTCGTTTCCGAGAGGCACGGCTGTGACTCTCGCGAAAGCACAACCGTGCCTCTCGCGGAAGCAAAACCGTGACTCTCGCGAAAGAGAAAAATAGAAAACGCGTATTTTTTCCCCTTTCTGAGAGGCACGGCCGTGACTTTTGCGAAAGCACAATCGTGCCTCTCGCGGAAGCAAAACCGTGACTCTCGCGAAAGAAAAAAAAAGAAAACATGTTTTGTTTTTCCCTTTCCGAGAGGCACAGCCGTGACTCTCGCGAAAGCACAACCGTGCCTCTCGCGGAAGCAAAACCGTGACTCTCGCGAAACAAAGAAAAAAAAATAGAAAACACGTTTTTTTCGTTTCCGAAAGGCACGGCCATGACTCTCGCTAAAGCACAACCGTGCCTCTTGCGAAAAAAACCGTGACTTTCACGAAAAAAAAAGAAAACGCGTTTTTTTCGCGCAAAAAAAATTCGATTTTTTTGATAGAAAAGCTAAGAAAGACCGGGGGAAAACCAAAACGTCGGAAAGAACCGTTTAAAAGGCCGAAAACGCGTGCGAAAAATAAAAAAATAAAATCCGAAGGAAGCGTCCAGAGCGCGACATGTGGCGCATGGCTGAGAGCGCGCCAAGTGACGCTGATCGTTGCGAGGCTCCCGAAGGAGCGCTCTATTTAACTAGTTCTCCCCACATCATGGGCTTTGATCCAAATCATTTGCCTTTGCTAATCTTGGATAGTTTTCAAGAAGCCCATTTAGTTTGTGTGTCCTATCTTCTTCTTCTTCTTCTTTTTTGAACACCCTATCTTCTCTTTTTGAATTCGATTACTTACCACATATATCATGTGATATCTCTTCTTTTACAAAAGACAAAAAAGAACAAAAGACAATTGTACTTTCCCTATTGAGTTAACCAAGATAGGTAGTTGTTCGACACGGAAACGTTTGTGTTCAATGCGGCAGCCGAACTTTCAACCGGCTCGCATGCTATGCTGGCTCCAACGCGCCACAAAACAAACACAGCGCGAGACAGGTGTACGCAGTGGGCCTCCCGCGACCGCCTCCTTTCCTGCATTATCTATTCCCTATACGACTTCATCCCCTACCTCCAGCCGTATTCTGCCATGCGCCGCATCCCTCCTCCTTCCCCCGTGTTGCGCCCGAGCCACAACGAGCTCTCTCATCCGCGGCTGGGTGCTCCCATGGCGGTGACCACGTGCTGTAACCATGGTGGCCGGGTGCACCTGACAACGGTGACCGAGGTGACCACGGGCTGCAAACGCGGTGGGAGAATGCTGGAACCAGTAAGGAGATGCCATGGATGCCTGCCACCATGGCCGGACCCGCGTGTATACAAGTGTTGCAATCGTCACCTAAAACAACTTCAACAACTGTAGAAAAAAGCTTCAACCACAGATAGAGAAAGCTTTAATCACCACTGTCCAACAGGAAAAGGTTGCAACCATTTAACAGAAAAGCTGCAACCACGACACTGTGTAGGCGGAAAAGAATTGAAACCATTGACAGAAAAGCTTCAACCGTAGTTGGATTTTGCTACTGCCGGTGAATTTTTTGCAACATCCATGAAAGTGGAGCTGCGACCTTGCGACAGCGGCGACGATGACGATTTGCTGCGATCATTGTCATTTTTGCTAAGACCGGTGATGTTTTTTTTTGCTAACCCATTCAACAGTGTTGACTGACTGGTGGCCTTCATCGATGCAATTCCGTGCAGCGAGCATCAACGCGGAGCTACATCCGGAGCTGCAACCGCAGGTGCAGCTGTTGCATGGGTCGAGGCGGCGACAGGACGGCGGATGAGGGTGGGACCAACAAAGAGGACGGCCGGCGAGTGTGGGAACCGGGCAACCGGAGGGGACAAGCGGCGCCTCGCCACGTACTGAGCGGGAGATGGGATCCAGCCTGAGAAAGAAGAAGCTAGAGGCGAACCGTTTATATTTTTGGTCGGATCCAATGGCCACACGGCTCATGGCCAACGGTTCGTGTTGGCGCGTATAAGTGCCCTTTAAAAATAGACAGATAGCTGTACAGAAAAAAAACAGCAAAATGGAAAATTGTGGTGGCAGTGGGGGTCTCGAAGTGAAGTGAAACGCACGAATTCAACAAAGCACCGTTTCTCCAATGTCACGTTTGGCGCATTAATGAAGTCTAGTATCTATTACCTCTGTACTGAAATACTTATAGTTGGGAGACTTGTCTTAATATCTCCTATCTATTCTCTTTCTTTTGAATTACTTGTCACATGTATGGATATATCTAGATGTATTTCAATTCTACATACATCCATTTTTTTGCGAGGAAATTGGGAGCTTTATTCAACAGAAACCACCCCGGCCGAATCAGCCAGGAGGCTAGTTACAACAAAACTAGGAGTGGAGTCTAACCAACAATCTGTTACATCAAAAGTGCTAGCTTGCTTCGCACAAAGGTGAGCAGGAAACTTGGCTGATCTCGAAACATGTTGAATAACAAAAGACTTAAAAAAAAGAGGCATGATTTAGTAAGAATAGGCGCCACCACCGAACGATCATGGCGTGAGTGCCAGAGATTCACCATCTCTAGACTGTCGGTCTCCAAGATGACTTGATCATATCCTCGATGCCTTGCAAAAACTGCTCCATCTCGAAGAGCCAACGCTTCAGCTAGGAGGGGGTCCGTTATCCCCGTGTAGGGCTTACACCATGCAGCCTTAAGCTCAGACGATGATCGATCCACCCCTCCAGCTCCTCCTTGACGGAATTCCATAGCAATACTACCATCAGTATTGATTTTTATCCATCCTGCATCAGGCGGTCTCCACCCATGACCGGGCAACATACATGCATGCGCTTGAGGTAATTCCAACACAGCAAGAGCTTCCCGTATTCGCTTCATAGCCTGAGCGGGATCAAAACCATCTTTGTCATGTGTAATATTGTTGCGTGAAGTCCAGATAGACCACATGACAGAGATTATCTTGGCTCTGTCCGACTCTGAAAAAGAGGAGACGCAAAGAATGTCCTTTGCCCAGGTGAGAGGATGCAAGTTTGGTCGCTTTATATCAAGCCATTCAGTTGCTTTGTTCCAGAACCTTCTCGCATGGGAACAATTCAATAAAGCATGCATCATATCCTCATCCGAGTGCAAACAGATTTTGCACTTACTCTCGGTGGATATATGTCGATATTTCAAAGTGCTTTCTACGCGCAAAATACCACGTAGAACACGCCACCAGAAGACACGAACTTTGGGCAAAACCTTGAGTTTCCATAGCCGAGACCACAACTGTTTATCAGTCTCTGAAGTATCCGTCATCGTCCCTTCTTCCAGAGCTTTTTGCTCGTTCTGAATCATAAGAGAGCGATAACCTGACTTTACAGTGTACATCCCCGACCTCTCAGGTGCCCAAGCCATAAGATCTTCTCCACCTCCCGTTCTCAAGGGTATATTAAGAATTGCATCAGCATCCGTAGGTATAAAAGATTGCCTAACAACATCAGTTTTCCACGTCCAGTTCTCATCATCAATCAAATCAGCAACCCAGCTGATTTGCGCATCTCCCAGGCGGGCTACAGGGGTCACTGTAAGTGTTTCTGGGATCCATTTATCTTCCCAAATAGACACCGTTGTACCGCTGCCAACGCGCTTGATCAGCCCAGCCTTCAAAGCTTTCCTCCCAGCAATGATCGCTCGTCAAGTCGCCGAAGAATTCTTGGAAGCACTTGCTTGCATAAAATCACAAGAAGGGAAGTATCATCCTTTTAACACTCTAGAACATAGAGAGTTTGGTTCAGTCATCAGTCTCCAGCCATGTTTACCAAGGAGTGCTATATTGAACAATTCCAAGTCTCGGAATCCCATCCCTCCTCTGATTTTTGGTTGTGCGAGAGCCTCCCAACTCATCCAATGCATTGAACGCCGATCGAGAGAGGTACTCCACCAATACTTTGCCATAGAAGCGGTCAAACTCGAGCAAACTTTCTTAGTCAGTTTGAAACAACTCATGCTGAAAGTAGGTATTGCTTGAGCTATAGATTTTATTCGTACCTCCCTTCCTGCACAAGAGATCATTCTCTCGGACCCCCCTTGGAGTTTACTCCTCATTCTTTCTCCAATATGATCAAAGGTCCCACTGGTTATCCTCCCAACAGCTATAGGCAGCCCCAAGTACCGCTCACTGAATGCCTCCACATTTATTCCAAGAATTTCCTTTAAAGCTTGCCGGATCGGAGCCAAAGTGTTTGGACTAAAATAGATTGAACTTTTATCTTTATTCACTGCCTGTCCCGAACACTTGCCATAGATCCGCAAGATTTCATTCAAACGGTGAGCACTCTGCACTTGAGCTTGCATAAAGATGAGACTATCGTATGCAAATAATAAATGATTAATCCATGGAGACCGATAGCTCACCCTTATCCCTTTTTCAACTTGTGTTCCACCAAAATGATTCAGCAAGGAGGTGAAACCTTCAGCACAAAGTAGAAACAAGTATGGTGATATTGGATCACCTTGCCGTAATCCACATGATGGAGTGAAGAAATGCAGCAGTTCGCCATTGACACATACTGAAAACCGGACCGAAGTAACACATTTCAAAATCAGTCGCACGAACTCTGCACCAAAACCCAGCTGCATCATGATTGCCTCAAGATAGTGCCACTCAACACAATCATAGGCCTTCATCATGTCCAACTTCACCGCATAAACTGCATTGCCCCCTTTCTTCCTTCGCTTCATGGCATGCACACTCTCATGCGCAATTAAAACATTGTCAGTGATCAAGCGGTCGGGGACAAAAGCACTTTGTTCTTCGCCAATAATCTCATCCAAACAAACTCTGACCCGATTGGCAATAGCCTTTGCTGCGATTTTATACAAAACCGGGCATAGAGATATTGGACGATATTGAGAGATTTTCTGAGGGAACCATACCTTTGGGATCAAAGTTATAGAAGTATCATTCATACCCTCCGGTGAAGGAAATATGCCCTAGAGGCTATAATAAAGTTATTATTTATTTCCTTATATCATGATAAATGTTTATTATTCATGCTAGAATCGTATTAACCGGAAACATAATACATGTGTGAATACATAAACAAACAGAGTGTCACTAGTATGCCTCTACTTGACTAGCTCGTTGATCAAAGATGGTTATGTTTCCTAGCCATAGACATGAATTGTCATTTGATTAACGAGATCACATCATTAGGAGAATGATGTGATTGACTTGACCCATTCCATTAGCTTAGCACTTGATCGTTTAGTTTGTTGCTATTGCTTTCTTCATAACTTATACATGTTCCTATGACTATGAGATTATGCAACTCCCGTTTACCGGAGGAACACTTTGTGTGCTACCAAATGTCACAACGTAACTGGGTGATTATAAAGGTGCTCTACAGGTGTCTCCGAAGGTACTTGTTGGGTTGGCGTATTTCGAGATTAGGATTTGTCACTCCGATTGTCGAAGAGGTATCTCTGGGCCCTCTCGGTAATGCACATCACTTAAGCCTTGCAAGCATTGCAACTAATAAGTTAGTTGCGGGATGATGTATTACGAAACGAGTAAAGAGACTTGCCGGTAACGAGATTGAACTAGGTATTGAGATACCGACGATCGAATCTCGGGCAAGTAACATACCGATGACAAAGGGAACAACATATGTTGTTATGCGGTCTGACCAATAAAGATCTTCGTAGAATATGTAGGAGCCAATATGAGCATCCAGGTTCTGCTATTGGTTATTGACCAGAGACATGTCTCGGTCATGTCTACATTGTTCTCGAACCCGTAGGGTCCGCACGCTTAACGTTACGATGACAGTTTCATTATGAGTTTATATATATTGATGTACCGAAAGGTTGTTCGGAGTCCCGGATATGATCAAGGACATGACGAGGAGTCTCGAAATGGTCGAGACATGAAGATTGATATATTGGAAGCCTATGTTTGGACATCGGAAGTGTTCCGGGTGAAATCGACATTTTACCGGAGTACCGGGAGGTTACCGGAACCCCCCGGTAACCTAATGGGCCTTAATGGGCCTAGTGGAGGAAGTGGAGAGGAGGCCAGGGGGCAGCCGCGTGCCCCTCCCCCCTAGTCTGAATTGGACAAGGAGGGGGTCGACGCCCCCCCCCCTTTCCTTTTCCCTCTCTCTCCTCC
>NC_041384.1:503446977-503454903 GCF_002162155.2 Triticum dicoccoides
ACATGGAAAGGGGGGAGTCCTACTCCCAAGAGGAGTAGGACTCCTCCTGGCGCGCCCCTTGCCTGGCCGCACCTCCTCCCCCTTGCTCCTTTATATACAGGGGCAGGGGGCACCCCAGAGACACAACAGTTGATCATTGATCTCTTAGCCGTGTGCGGTGCCCCCCTCCACCATAGTCCTCGATAATATTGTGGTGGTGCTTAGGCGAAGCCCTGCAACAGTAGAACATCAAGATCGTCACCACACCGTTGTGCTGACGGAACTCTTCCCCGACATTCTGCTGGATCGGAGTCCAGGGATCGTCATAGAGCTGAACGTGTGCTAGAACTCGGAGGTGCCATAGTTTCGGCGCTTGATCGGTCGGGCCGTGAAGACGTACGACTACATCACCCGCGTTGTGCTAACGCTTCCGCTTTCGGTCTACAAGGGTACATGGACAACACTCTCCCCTCTCATTGCTATGCATCACCATGATCTTGTGTGTGCGTAGGAAAATTTTGAAATTACTACGTTCCCCAACAGTCGCATGATGGGGTCATGTACCTAGGGTAGGGTCACAGACCTGATCTAAGTACCCTGCCCAAGGACACCCTTGGAAGAGGTCACCTTCCAGTCGACCAACGAGGGACTCACTCGACTGACTTGAAGGACTCGACCACGAAGACTCACTCGACCACCAGAAGGTCAAGAGGCACTCTGCACTGCAACGGCCTGTAATTAAGTAGACTTTATGATAGTAAAGGCACTTTATGTGGGGCGTTACCAGTAACGCCCCAGACTTAACTCACCTTAACCCTCTCCTACGTGGTCTGGCTGGGGTCCTGGCGCACTCTATATAAGCCACCCCCCTCCACAGGTAGAGGGGTTCGGCACCTTGTAACTCATATACACATAATCCACTCGACCGCCTCCGGGCTCCGAGACGTAGGGCTTTTACTTCTTCCGAGAAGGGCCTGAACTCGTACATCCCTTGTGTTTACAACCTCTCCATAGCTAGGACCTTGCCTCTCCATACCTACCCCCCACTCTACTGTCAGGCTTAGAACCACGACAGTTGGCGCCCACCTTGGGGCCGGTGTTTTAGCAATTTTGTGGAGAAGTTGCGATTCTTCCGAGTACTTTCATCATGGTGGCTGCTGGAGTTTTGGTCGAGGGTCGAGAGATCCGTCTCGGCGCTCTCATCTTCATCGCCGACGACTCCGCCTGGCTCCAGGAGGCTCCACTCGACGTTGATGCGCTCCCCGTCCGCGGTGCGACGCATTTTCGCGCATGTGTCCGCGGTGTTCTGCTGCGGCAACCGTCGACCCCGTATCGGTCGACTCCCCCATCGGCCACCCTCCCGGTCTCCCGCCAGCGCAAGCGCTCAGGCCGGTCGAGGCTTCAGTGGTGGGTGAGGCACGCGGTGGCTCGCCAGTCGGCCACCACCCAAGTTGTGGCAATCGAGCCCGACGAATCTCTCTACGGCTTGTTCGATCTGTCGACTGGCTCCGTAGAGACCGCATCCGAGTGCGATAGCAGTGATCCTGCGGCGGAAATCCTGATGGTCGACGGGCCCCGCAGTCCCCCTGGCTTCGCCCGTGATGGTGGAGCAGGCGACGGAGGCGACCCCGCATGAGACCATGAAGAGTACCAGCCCGAGCCACTCGACTCTCTGCAAAGAGAGGAACTTCGCCGCAGGAACATGGATGCCCTGCGTACTCCCATCGCAGGAGAAACCCCTGAGGCTCGCGCCTTGGAGGAGGCACGTTTGGCCAATTTGGCCGAACGCACTCGACTGGAGAATCTTCAGCGAGCACTCGACGAGCGCGCGCGGCAACGAGTTCCCGACACCAGTCGACATCAACTCTTCCCGCCGACTCAGGTATATCGAACCCCAATCCAGAATTTAGCAGCTGCGACCCGTATAGCAGAGTCCATCCAGCCTTCTCAGTCGGAAGCTGGCAGAGGCTTGATGCAGATCAGGGATCTGCTCCGGGCAGCAGGAGATCAGAATTCGGCCGTGTCGCAGTCGCGCAACAGAATTCACAGTCGATCCGTCGCTGCGAATACGGTTCAGTCGGCTCACAGTCCCAGATCGCCTCCGCGGCGCGAAGGGCGCGAGAATCGGCAAGACCAATATGGTGACCGACTCGACCGAGATGATAGGCGTCGAGTGCCCAATTCCCCTCCGAGGGGTGGATCTTACGCTCCTCGGCAGCAAGATGACGGACGTCAGTTCAGTACGGGGCGAAGAGTTCCAGTCGACCCCAGAGAACCAGGCTTCGACGCGCGATCCATTATCGTGCAAGGTTTGGTCGACCGGAACAGAGCCCATCGAGGCGGACTCGACAGAGACGCGCCCACAAGCAGTCGAGTGCATGTTTCTGGTCCTGAATGTTTCAGCAGAGCTATCAGAGCCGCAGTTATCCCTCCCAATTTCAGGTTGGCAACAGGAGTCAGCAAGTTCACTGGTGAGTCTAAGCCTGAAACTTGGCTTGAGGACTACCGAGTGGCAGTTCAGATTGGTGGTGGGAACGACGAGGTGGCCATGAAGCATTTGCCCCTCATGCTAGAAGGTTCTGCCAGGGCATGGTTGACTCAATTACCTCCTAGCAGCATTTACACTTGGGAAGATCTGTCCCGAGTGTTCGTCAGAACGTTTGAAGGAACTTGCAAATGACCGGCTGGACTGACGGAGTTGCAAGTCTGCATGCAGAAGACCAATGAGACTCTCAGAGAGTATATTCAGAGATGGATCACTTTGCACCATACTGTGGAGAATGTGTCTGATCATCAGGCAGTCTGCGCCTTCAAGGATGGTGTCAAAAATAGAGAATTAAGTTTGAAATTTGGTCGAACCGGTGACATGACCTTGAGTCGGATGATGGAGATTGCTACCAAGTACGCCAACGGCGAAGAAGAAGACCGACTCCGAAGCGGCAAGCACAAGCCGAGCCAGTCGGAAAAGGGAAACACCAGTCGGAAACAGAAGCAGAAGGCTGAACCAGCAGCTCCTGGAGAGGCTCTGGCCGTGACTCAGGGAAAGTTTAAAGGGAAACCAAAAGGATCCTGGAACCCTAAGAAGGTGAAGGATAAAGAAGGGAATGATGTGATGGATATGCCGTGTCACATCCACACGAAGAAAGACGAAGAGGGGAATATCATCTACCCGAAGCATACCACTCGCCAATGTCGACTCCTGATCCAGCAGTTTCAGGGAAAATAGTCTAAGGACAAGGAGAAGGAGTCGGACAAGGCCGAAGACAAGGAGGACAGTGAGGAAGGATATCCGCATATCAACTCCACTCTGATGATCTTTGTAGATGTGGAAAGCAAGAGTCGATTGAAAGTCATTAACCGAGAAGTGAACATGGTTGCCCCAGCAAAAGCAAATTATCTGAAATGGTCCCAAATACCACCATTCATATTGCCACCCCTGGGAGGCAAGCTTTGGTGGTCGATCCAGTTGTCGAAGGCACTCGACTGACAAAAGTGCTGATGGACGGTGGAAGCGGGCTGAATTTGTTGTATGCAGACACACTGAAAGGAATGGGCATTCCGATGTCCCGACTGAGCACCAGTAACATGAGCTTTCATGGAGTTATACCAGGGAAGAAAGCCGAGTCACTCGGCCAAATAGCTCTGGACGTGGTGTTTGGTGATTCGAAACATTTTCGCAAAGAGAAGTTGACGTTCGAGGTCGTGGATTTTCAGAGTGCATATCATGCCATTTTGGGGAGACCAGCCTACGCACGGTTCATGGCTCGACCATGCTACGTGTACCTCAAATTGAAGATGCCCGGCCCCAAAGGAGTGATCACTGTCACCGGTGATCGGAAAAATGCAGAAGAGTGCTTTCAGAAGGGCTCAAAGATTGCCGATTCCCAGGTGACAGCGGTCGAATTAGAAGAATACAAGCAAAATGCAGATCCGAGTGATTTGCTGCGATCCAAGAAACCCGCCACAGAGTCTGCATTTCAGTCGTCCGGTGAGACGAAGCCTGTTCACATTCACCCGACCGACCCCGATGCAGCTCCGACCCACATCTCCACAACACTCGACCCGAAATAGGAAGAAGCGCTCATCCAGTTCCTCCGTGAGAACTGGGACATTTTTGCATGGAAGCCCGCTGACATGCCAGGTGTTCCCAGGGGACTGGCTGAGCATCGCTTAAGAGTCGACTCATCTGCAAAACCAGTCAAAGAGCATCTTCGGCGGTCCGCCATCCAGAAGAGAAAAGCCATTGGTGAGGAAGTGGCTCGACTGTTGGCGGCAGGATTTATCCGAGAGATATACCACTCTGAGTGGCTCGCTAATGTCGTCATGGTTCCTAAGAAGGACAAATCGCTCCGAATGTGCATTGATTTCAAGCACATCAACCGGGCATGCCCGAAAGATCATTTTCCTCTCCCTCGCATAGATCAAATTGTTGACTAGACCGCGGGATGCGAGAGACTGTCTTTTCTAGACGCCTACTCTGGGTACCATCAGATCCGTCTGTACGGACCCGACAAGGTAAAAACAGTTTCATCACTCCATTCGGGTGCTTCTGCTATATCACCATGCCATTCGGCCTCAAGAATGCCGGAGCCACATTTATGCGAATGATTCAGAAGTGTCTACTCACTCAAATCAGTCGGAATGTGGAAGCGTATATGGATGATATCGTTGTCAAGTCACGAAAAGGTTCCGACCTGCTCGTTGATCTCGCCAAAACATTTGCCAACCTCAGAAGGTATGATATCAAGCTCAATCCATCAAAGTGCACATTTGGAGTTCCTGGTGGCAAGTTACTCGGTTTTCTCGTTTCCGAACGAGGAATCGACGCTAATCCAGAGAAGATCGGCACTATTCTCCGAATGAAACGCCCTGTGCGAGTGCACGATGTCCAGAAGCTTACTGGATGCTTGGCCGCGTTAAGTCGATTCATCTCACGACTCGGTGAAAAGGCATTACCTCTTTACCGACTGATGAAGAAGGCGGACAAGTTCGAGTGGACTCCAGAAGCTGATGCAGCGTTTGCCGAGCTAAAAGCTCTGCTCTCCACCCAGCCGGTGCTTGCTGCTCCAATCAGCAAAGAGCCTCTGTTGCTCTATATCGCAGCCACAGGACAAGTCGTCAGTACTGTGCTAACGGTCGAGCGGGAAGAAGAAGGAAAAGCTCTCAAAGTTCAGTGCCCAGTGTATTATTTGTCTGAAGTCTTGACTCCATCCAAGCAGAGATATCCTCATTATCAGAAGCTTGTGTATGGAATATACATGACCACAAAGAAGGTTGCTCATTATTTCTCTAATCATTCCATCACAGTCGTCAGCGACGCTCCACTATCAGAGATTTTGCACAACAGAGATGCAACTGGTCGAGTGGCCAAATGGGCGATTGAACTTCTTCCCCTTGATATCAAGTTTGAGGCAAAGAAAGCCATTAAGTCCCAGGCAATAGCAGATTTCCTCGCCGAGTGGATTGAACAGCAGCAGCCGACTGAAGTTCACTCGGAGCATTGGACCATGTTCTTTGATGGCTCTAAGATGTTGAATGGTTCCGGTGCTGGGGTTGTCTTGGTTTCCCCTAGAGGAGATAAGCTCAGATATGTGCTCCAGATTCACTTTGATTCCTCCAACAATGAGGCAGAATATGAGGCCCTCTTATATGGGTTGCACATGGCCATTTCACTCGGCGTCCGTCGCCTGATGGTCTATGGCGACTCGGATTTAGTGGTCAACCAAGTGATGAAGGAGTGGGACGTGAGAAGCCCAACCATGACTGGATACTGCAGTGCAGTGAGGAAGCTGGAAAAGAAGTTCGAGGGGTTGGAGCTCCATCATATACCCCGACTGAAAAATCAAGCAGCTGATGATCTAGCAAAGATAGGATCCAAGAGAGAAGCCATTCCGAGTGGTGTGTTCTTGGAGCATATACACACTCCGTCGGTCAAAGAAGATCCTTTCACCGAAGAGGCTCCACAGCCCAAGAGTGCCACAGATCCGACTGAGGTTGAAGTCCCAGCAGTGGTCGACTTGATCATGGAGATCTTGGTGGTCACTCCCGATTGGACGGTTCCATATATCGCGTATATCTTGAGAAAAGAGCTCCCGGAGGATGAGGAAGAGGCTCGACAGATCGTCCGCCGATCTAAGGCCTTTACCGTAATCAAAGGACAGTTATACAGAGAAAGCGCGACTGGAGTCGGTCAGAAGTGCATAACGCCGGAAGAAGGTCGAATCATCCTTAATGATATTCACTCGGGGACTTGTGGTCATCACGCATCCTCTCGGACCATCGTGGCCAAAGCATACCGAGCCGGATTTTACTGGCCAAAGGCGAATGAGATGGCAAAGGAGATAGTGGATAAGTGCGAGGGATGTCAGTTTTACTCGAATATGTCGCACAAGCCTGCATCAGCCCTGAAGACCATTCCACTCGTCTGGCCTTTCACAGTATGGGGGTTGGACATGGTCGGTCCTTTGAGAACAGGGCGAAGTGGCTTCACGCATGTACTGGTGGCAGTCGACAAGTTCACCAAGTGGATTGAGGCTAAACCAATCAAGAACCTTGACGCCGGTACTGCTGTTAGTTTCATCAGGGAACTAATATTCAGATATGGAGTCCCGCACAGCATCATTACGGATAATGGGTCGAACTTTGACTCGGAAGAATTCAGAGATTTCTGTAACTCTCAAGGCACACGGATCGACTACGCTTCAGTCGCCCATCCGCAGTCAAATGGACAAGCAGAGCGAGCCAATGGCCTGATTCTCAAGGGATTGAAACCCCGACTGATGCGTGATCTCAAGCATGCAGCTGGAGCTTGGGTCGACGAACTTCCCTCAGTGCTTTGGGGACTGCGGACCACACCTAATCGGTTGACCGGAAGAACTCCATTCTTCTTGGTCTACGGAGCTGAAGCAGTCTTGCCGAGTGATCTTCTCCACAATGCTCCTCGAGTTGAAATCTACAACGAAGCAGAAGCTGAACAAGCGCGGCAGGACGCAGTCGACCTTTTAGAGGAAGAAAGGGAGATGGCTCTGATCCGGTCGACCATCTACCAACAAGATTTGCATCGTTTCCACGCCAGAAATGTGAGAGGTCGAGCCTTCCAGGAAGGGGATTTGGTTCTGCGAGTGGATCGGCACAAACCACACAAGCTTGCTCCTTCTTGGGAAGGTCCCTTCATCGTCACCAAGGTCCTCCACAACGGGGCGTACCGTCTTTACAACGTCGAGCATAATATCGACGAGCCCCGAGCTTGGAACGCGGAACTACTCCGCCCATTTTACACTTAAGGTTTATCACTCGGATGAGTTGCAATAAAGTACTTCTGTAGTTCATGGACCTCAAAATAATAGTGTCATAGTTCCTCCATAATTTTTTTCACTTTTTATTTTTGTCCAATAAAATTCCCCCTCAGTGGGTGCCCGCGAATCCGTTTCGCCTAAGTTTGTAAAAATCCTACCGAGTGATGAGCCAGACTCCCACTCGGAGACTTAGCCGCGAATCCGTTTCGCCTAAGTTTGTAAAAATCCTACCGAGTGATGAGCCAAACTCCCACTCGGAGGCTTAGCTGCAAATCCGTTTCGCCTAAGTAATCAAAAATCCTACCGAGTGGTAAGCCGGACTTCCACTCGGAGGCTTAGCTGCAGTCCAAGTACTCGCCTAAGTTATCAAAATCCTACCGAGTGAAGAGCAAACCTCTCACTCGGAGGCTTAGCTGCAGTCCAAGTACTCGCCTAAGTTATCAAAATCCTTTTAAGTGAAGAGCAAACCTTCCACTCGGAGGCTTAGCTGCAGTCCAAGTACTTGCCTAAGTTATCAAAATCCTACCGAGTGAAGAGCAAACCTCTCACTCGGAGGCTTAGCTGCAGTCCAAGTACTCGCCTAAGTTATCAAAATCCTACCGAGTGAAGAGCAAACCTCTCACTCGGAGGCTTAGCTGCAGTCCAAGTACTC
>NC_041384.1:503455289-503467106 GCF_002162155.2 Triticum dicoccoides
TTATCGAAATCCTACCGAGTGAAGAGCAAACCTCTCACTCGGAGGCTTAGCTGCAGCCCTGTGCTCGCCTAAGTTTGTAAAAAATCCTACCGAGTGAAGAGCAAACCTCTCACTTGGAGGCTTAGCTGCAGTCCAAGTACTCGCCTAAGTTATAAAAATCCTACCGAGTGAAGAGCAAACCTCTCACTCGGGGGCTTAGCTGCAGCTCAATGCTCGCCTAAGTTATCAAAATCCTACCGAGTGAAGAGCAAACCTATCACTCGGAGGCTTAGCTGCAGTCCAAGTACTCGCCTAAGTTATAAAGATCCTACCGAGTGGTAAGCCAGACTTCCACTCGGAGGCTTAGCCGCAGCCGAGTGCTCGCCTAACTGGACTAAGGAATAAGTCGATTGCAGTAAAGGCACCCTGCTTTGAACCCGCAAAAGACATTTCGAGCCAAAAGCAATCATATTCAAGCACCAAATTCAAGTTCGAATCGATATCTAAAGGAAACGAAAGTGCTCAGGCGTTAAGCCCGTTAAAGTTTATCGGTTACAATTCCACTCGGCATACCGAGGCAAATTTAAAGCGTCGAGCTAGAAGAAGTTTTTTACCCCTCCTGTGGAGGGCTGGAAGGTGCAACAAACTCATCAAGATCAATTCCGTCTGCGATCCGAGTGGCAGCCGCAAGGAAAGTTTCCATAAAGGACCTGAAGTCGTGTTTCTTGGTGTTGGCCACCCGGAGGGCCGCCAGCTTCTCTTCTCGCGCATCTTTGCAGTGGACTCGGGCCAGACACAGAGCAACATCTGCACCGCACCGAGCCGAGGACTTCTTCCATTCCTGCACTCGACCAGGGATCGTGTTCAATCGAGCCATCAGCGACTCAAGGTCATTCTGAAGTGTCTCCCCGGGCCAGAGCGTCGAGTCAATGCGAGATGCGGCGACCTTCAGCCTTGCGAGATAGTCCACGACAGCTGCAACACGGGACTCCAGTCGGAAAACATCCATGGCAACTTCTTCGTTCACCGGAGAATTGACGGGGTCGAGGTTTGGCTCCAGTCGGCTAGTTTCTTCTTCAAAGTTTTGGCAAAATTCTGCAAGGACGATCACTGAGTCAAGGGAATGGTCGAATGGAAAAACCACGATTGGAAATGATTGCCGAGCATAGAGGTTTACCTTCAAGCATAAGAAACAGCTTCTTGGCAAGACCACTCAGGAAGGCCTCCA
Organism: Triticum dicoccoides; assembly: GCF_002162155.2. NCBI lineage: Eukaryota > Viridiplantae > Streptophyta > Magnoliopsida > Poales > Poaceae > Triticum > Triticum dicoccoides. The sequence goes on from NC_041384.1 coordinate 503,456,497, forward strand.
GATCATTTTTCTTCCCAGTCAACTTACTGACTTGGTCGGTCAGGGCAGCTTTATCAGTTTTCAGTCGACTGACCTCCTTGTTGGCGATCCCAAGAGCAGCTTTCAGATTGGTATTGTCTTGTTCAAGCTTGGTGACTGAAGCTAACTTCTCGTCAGCAAGCTTGATCTTCTCAGCTAGTTCAAGGTCTTTCTTCTGTTGGGCCTCCCTTACCTTACCTGCAAGTTACAGCAAGATCAGATGTTGAAACAAACAAGGGAAAAAGCAGTCGTCAGGGTCTCACCAAACATACCTTCGGTCTCCTCCTTTGCCTTCGTCAGCTTCTCCTGAACCAGCTTCAAGTTCAGCTCGAGTTGAGTGTGCTTGTTTTCCAGCTCAGAGTAGCGAGCCACAAGATCACAGGAGTTATACGAAGAACCAATCGACTAGATGTCAAAAATAATTCACTTCCGAGTGAAAAAGGGAAAATCACACGTTTCTAAGACTACAGCCGAATACAAGCATTCGACCGTAGTCTCGGGGACTACACCCAGTGGGTGCACTCAGCGTGCCCCCACTAATCCTACTGAAGATAGAGTCGACCAGTCGACCTCAAAAAAAAAAGAGATGTATTCTTTAAGACCGTAATCGACTGCAAGCAGTCGACCACAGTCTCGGGGACTACACCCAGTGGGTGCACTCAGCGTGCCCCCACCGGTTTGTGAAATCCAGTCGACTTGGTCGAATGACGGAAAGATTGAAATTATAAAGCCTAAGGCCGACTGCCAGCAGTCGACCTTAGCCTTGGGGACTACACCCAGTGGGTGCACTCAGCGTGCCCCCACTAATCCTATTGAAGACAGAGTCGACCAGTCGACCGGTTTGCGAAATCCAGTCGACTTGGTCGATGACGGAAAGACTGAAATTATAAAGCCTAAGGCCGACTGCCAGCAGTCGACCTTAGCCTTGGGGACTACACCCAGCGGGTGCACTCAGCGTGCCCCCGCTAACACGGAGTCTAAATCGACACACCCACTGGGTGACTACTATAAATTCTGGAAAGGAAAAGTTTTTGGCAGCATATCCTAACAGAACAAACGGTGGTCGACTGACCTGAACATTGCTTTGGAGGGCAGAACTGGCGTCGTAAGCTGCCTGGCTCGCATCCCGGATGGTCTTCAACTGCTCCATCATGATTCCTGCCTGGCGTATCGCCTCCTTCGCCGCGCCAGCTTGGTCCTCTGGGACGTGGTGCGTCGTGAAGAGGGAGGGCTGCGGGGCACTCGTCAGTGGATCTGCGAACGACACGGTGTGTCGAGTGGTGTTCTCCTCCTCCGCAACCAGAGTCTCAGGCGCCGTCACATCCTGGGGCACCCTGCTGGCAGACGCTTTCCTACTCTTTCTGCGCTTCAGCGGTTCCTCATCCTCATCATCATCAGGGAGAGTGATAACAACATTGGGTGGAGCTACAGAGAAGAATCAGGATTAGAGATCATGAGTCAGTCGACTAAAAACGACGTTAAGAATATAGTACCTGGTTTTGAGGTTGTTGTGTCCTCCATCTCATGGTCATCAACCCGGGCTGAGGTCTCAGAAGTAGCAGCACTGCAACTCCAAAGAATCAGTCAACTAACTTCAGCGTCAACCAGAGACAAAGTTCGCACAAAATAAGAAGACTTAAGCAGCATGATTACCCTGATATGGTGGGGATGGACACCTTCATCTTCGGCAGGAGCTTGGTCGGCTTCGACGGAGCCGCCCGGGGCTGCTTCGGCGCCTTTTCAGTCGGCGCCGGAGAGGTTGTCCGAGGGCGCTTGGTCGACTGTGCAACGGTCGCAACCCCTTTGCCACGTTCAGTCGAAGGGTCGTGGACAAGCTTCGACAGCCTTTCTGAGCGCGGTGGTACGACCTCCTCCTCCTCTTCTTCCTCGTCTTCAGCGTCATCTTCAGCACCGTCATCGTCGTCATCGTCATCATCATCCTCAGCAACGTCCGAGTCCCATTCCTCCTCCTCCTGGCTCTCGCCCCCACTCGCCTCACCCTCTTCAGTCGGAGCCTGTGCTCCATTGGGCATCGAGTACAGCTCGGTGAGGGCCTGATAGACATCAAGACAAGGATCAATCGACCAATTGGCAGAATAAACAGAAATGAGTATGACAAGAACACAGTGGAGAGCAGAGCAGGCATACCTTGTCTGGATCACTGTTGTGGTCGAGTGGAGGAATCCTTCTGGCTCCGCGTGGATTATCCTTGTTTCCGGTAACGGCGGCCATCCATCTTTCCAGAGTGACATCGTCGACTGCTTCTGGATGGACTCGAGTCTCGTCTTCAGTCCCACAGTACAACCACATGCAGTGGCTCCGGAACTGAAGGGGCTGGATACGACGCCTAAGGAAAACCTCCAGGAGATCCATGCCCGTCACTCCCTCCCGAACCAACTGAACCACGTGCTCCATCAACATCTTCACGTCAGCTTTCTCCTCCGGAATCAACTTCAGAGACGAGGGCTTGTTCACTCGGTCCATGGTAAACTGAGGGAGTCCACTCGACTGCCCCGGCGTCGACTGATCCTGGCAGTAGAACCAAGTCGACTGCCAGCCTCTGACTGACTCGGGGAAAGTCATGGCTGGGAAGGTGCTCTTATTCCTCACCTGGATCCCCAGGCCCCCACACATTTGGACGACTCGGGTTCTTTCGTCGCCTGGGCTCGCCTTCTTCACAGTCTGAGAGCGACACGTTAATATATGCTTGAACAAGCCCCAGTGCGGTCGACAGCCCAGAAAACCCTCACACATGGACACGAATGCGGCAAGATAGGCGATAGAATTTGGGGTAAAGTGGTGGAGCTGCGCTCCAAAGAAGTTCAAGAAACCATGGAAGAAAATACTCGGCGGCAAAGAAAATCCACGATCGACGTGGGTGGCCAGGAGCACGCACTCACCCTCTTCTGGCTGGGGCTGCCACTCCTTCCCCGGAAGCCTCGCAGCTCCATGAGGGATCAGGCCTTCGTTGGCCATGTCGAGGAGATCTTTCTCCGTGATGGTCGACTATATCCAATCTCCTTGGACCCAGCCCTTCGGCAGGCGGGATCTAGACGAAGACCCGCCGCGGCTAGTGGATCTCCCCTTCGCCTTCTCCGTCGCCGACGCCTTCTTCGCGCGTTCCAGCGCCGCCGTCTTCTCCTTGGCCATGGTTGCCGGCGAGACGCGCGAGGAGGGGTTGGGCGGAGGCGAGAGCGAGCGCGTTGGGCGGAGACGAAGGGAGCAGAGAAAGAGAATGCTGAGGCACAGTACAAAAAACCCTCGCCGGGCGCATTTATAAGGTCCCTTCCGAGTGGATGACAGGTGGGCCCGGTCGATCTAATCATATCCAGGAACAGCTATGCAGGCGAGATACGTGGCGGAGAAAGCGGCGCGGAGATCGAGGCGTCTATGTCCCGTCCCATCCGAACGCCGCGGTCCGCTCTGCTTCGCGCGCTTCCCCAAATTTTGCATCCCGCGGAATCCGCGAACGGCCGATCGGTCTGTCAGACGCGGGGTTTCCTGCGATCCGTCGCTCGGAGATCGTCGAAGCCCGAAAGATCACTCGACGAAAGAAGAGAATGGATCGAGTCAACTGAAGACAAGTTGCTCACTATCGACGAAGAGATTCTTTGGTCCAGAACAACGCACAACCAGTGTGCAAAGGTTAATCGGAAACAACATCAACTCCTTCCTCACTCGAAGCCTCAATCCATTCGGGGGCTAATGATGGGGTCATGTACCTAGGGTAGGGTCACAGACCTGATCTAAGTACCCTGCCCAAGGACACCCTTGGAAGAGGTCACCTTCCAGTCGACCAACGAGGGACTCACTCGACTGACTTGAAGGACTCGACCACGAAGACTCACTCGACCACCAGAAGGTCAAGAGGCACTCTGCACTACAACGGCCTGTAATTAAGTAGACTTTATGATAGTAAAGGCACTTTATGTGGGGCGTTACCAGTAACGCCCCAGACTTAACTCACCTTAACCCTCTCCTACGTGGTCTGGCTGGGGTCCTGGCGCACTCTATATAAGCCACCCCCCTCCACAGGTAGAGGGGTTCGGCACCTTGTAACTCATATACACATAATCCACTCGACCGCCTCCGGGCTCCGAGACGTAGGGCTTTTACTTCTTCCGAGAAGGGCCTGAACTCGTACATCCCTTGTGTTTACAACCTCTCCATAGCTAGGACCTTGCCTCTCCATACCTACCCCCCACTCTACTGTCAGGCTTAGAACCACGACATGGCATCCGAGCCCAGGTTTTATGCATTGATGTTGTGCACGAGTAGAACACAAGTGAGTTGTGGGTGATATAAGTCATACTGCTTACCAGCATGTCATACTTTGGTTCGGCGGTATTGTTGGATGAAGCGGCCCGGACCGACATTACGCGTACGCTTACGTGAGACTGGTTCTACCGACGTGCTTTGCACACAGGTGGCTGGCAGGTGTCAGTTTCTCCAACTTTAATTGAACCGAGTGAGGCTACGCCCGTTCCTTGCAAAGGTTAAAACATCACCAACTTGACAAACTATCGTTGTGGTTTTGATGCGTAGGTAAGAACGGTTCTTGCTAAAGCCCGTAGCAGCCACATAAAACTTGCAAACAACAAAGTAGAGGACGTCTAACTTGTTTTTGCAGGGCATGTTGTGATGTGATATGGTCAAGACATGATGCTAAAATTGTATGAGATGATCATGTTTTGTAACCGAGTTATCGGCAACTGGCAGGAGCCATATGGTTGTCGCTTTATTATATGCAATGCAATTGCGTTGTAATGCTTTACTTTATCACTAAGCAGTAGCGATAGTCGTGGAAGCATAAGATTGGCGAGACGACAACGATGCTACGATGGTGATCAAGGTGTCGCGTCGGTGACGATGGTGATCATGACGGTGCTTCGGAGATAAAGATCACAAGCACAAGATGATGATGGCCATATCATATCACTTATATTGATTGCATGTGATGTTTATCTTTTATGCATCTTATCTTGCTTTGATTGACGGTAGCATTATAAGATGATCTCTCACTAAATTTCAAGATAAAAGTGTTCTCCCTGAGTATGCACCGTTGCCAAAGTTCATCGTGCCCAGACACCACGTGATATTCGGGTGTGATAAGCTCTACGTCCATCTACAACGGGTGCAAGCCAGTTTTGCACACGCAGAATACTCAGGTTAAACTTGACGAGCCTAGCATATGCAGATATGGCCTCGGAACACTGAGACCGAAAGGTCGAGCGTGAATCATATAGTAGATATGATCAACATATTGATGTTCACCATTGAAAGCTACTCCATTTCACGTGATGATCGGTTATGGTTTAGTTGATTTGGATCACGTGGTCACTTAGAATATTAGAGGGATGTCTTTCTAAGTGGGAGTTCTTAAGTAATATTATTAATTGAACTTAAATTTATCATGAACTTAGTACCTGATAGTATCTTGCTTGTCTATGTTTGATTGTAGATAGATGGCCCGTGCTGTTGTTCCGTTGAATTTTAATGCGTTCCTTGAGAAAGCAAAGTTGAAAGATGATGGTAGCAATTACACAGACTGGGTCCATAACTTGAGGATTATCCTCATTGCTGCACAGAAGAATTACGTCCTGGAAGCACCGCTAGGTGCCAGGCCTGCTGCTGGAGCAACACTAGATGTTATGAACATCTGGCAGAGCAAAGCTGATGACTACTCGATAGTTCAGTGTGCCATGCTTTACGGCTTAGAATCGGGAATTCAACGACGTTTTGAATGTCATGGAGCATATGAGATGTTCCAGGAGTTGAAGTTAATATTTCAAGCAAATGCCCAGATTGAGAGATATGAAGTCTCCAATAAATTCTATAGCTGCAAGATGGAGGAGAATAGTTCTGTCAGTGAACATATACTCAAAATGTCTGGGTATCATAATCACTTGACTCAACTGGGAGTTAATCTTCCTGTTGATAGTGTCATTGACAGAGTTCTTCAATCACTGCCACCAAGCTACAAGAGCTTCATGATGAACTATAACATGCAAGGGATGGATAAGACAATTCCCGAGCTCTTCGCAATGCTAAAGGCTGTGGAGGTAGAAATAAAGAAGGAGCATCAAGTGTTGATGGTCAACAAGACCGCCAGTTTCAAGAAAAAGGGCAAAGGGAAGAAGAAGGGGAACTTCAAGAAGAACAGTAAGCAAGTTACTGCTCAGGAGAAGAAACCCAAATCTGGACCTAAGCCTGAAACTGAGTGCTTATACTGCAAGCAGACTGGACACTGGAAGTGGAACTGCCCCAAGTATTTGGCGGATAAGAAGGATGTCAAGGTGAACAAAGGTATATGTGATATACATGTTATTGATGTGTACCTTACTAGAGCTCATAGTAGCACCTGGGTATTTGATACTGGTTATGTTGCTAACATTTGCAACTCGAAACAGGGACTACGGATTAAGCGAATACTGGCAAAGGACGAGGTGACGATGCGTGTGGGAAATGGTTCCAAAGTCGATGTGATCACGGTCGGCATGCTACCTCTACATCTACCTTCGGGATTAGTTTTAGACCTAAATAATTGTTATTTGGTGCCAGCGTTGAGCATGAAAATTATATCTGGATCTTGTTTGATGCGAGACGGCTATTCATTTAAATCAGAGAATAATGGTTGTTCTATTTATATGAGTAATATCTTTTATGCTCATGCACCCCTGAAGAGTGGTCTATTTTTGATGAATCTCGATAGTAGTGATACACATATTCATAATGTTGAAGCCAAAAGATGCAGAGTTGATAATGATAGTGCAACTTATTTGTGGCACTGCCGTTTAGGTCATATCGGTGTAAAGCGCATGAAGAAACTCCATACTGATGGACTTTTGGAATCACTTGATTATGAATCACTTGGTACTTGCGAACCGTGCCTCATGGGCAAGATGACTAAAACGCCGTTCTCCGGTACTATGAAGAGAGCAACGGATTTGTTGGAAATCATACATACAGATGTATGTGGTCCGATGAATATTGAGGCTCGTGGCGGATATCGTTATTTTCTCATCTTCATAGATGATTTAAGCAGATATGGGTATATCTACTTAATGAAACATAAGTCTGAAACATTTGAAAAGTTCAAAGAATTTCAGAGTGAAGTTGAAATCATCGTAACAAGAAAATAAAGTTTATACGATCTGATTGTGGAGGAGAATATTTGAGTTACGAGTTTGGTCTACATTTGAAACAATGCGGAATAGTTTCGCAACTCACGCCACCCGGAACACCACAGCGTAATGGTGTGTCCAAACGTCGTAATCGTACTTTACTAGATATGGTGCGATCTATGATGTCTCTTACAGATTTACCGCTATCGTTTTGGGGTTATGCTTTAGAGACGGCTGCATTCACGTTAAATAGGGCACCATTGAAATCCGTTGAGACGACGCCTTATGAACTGTGGTTTGGTAAGAAACCAAAGTTGTCGTTTATGAAAGTTTGGGGCTGCGATGCTTATGTGAAAAAGCTTCAACCTGATAAGCTCGAACCCAAATCGGAGAAATGTGTCTTCATAGGATACCCAAAGGAAACTGTTGGGTACACCTTCTATCACAGATCCGAAGGCAAGACTTTCGTTGCTAAGAATGTATCCTTTCTAGAGAAGGAGTTTCTCTCGAAAGAAGTGAGTGGGAGGAAAGTAGAACTTGATGAGGTAACTGTACCTGCTCCCTTATTGGAAAGTAGTACATCACAGAAACCGTTTCTGTGACACCTACACCAATTAGTGAGGAAGCTAATGATAATGATCATGAAACTTCAGATCAAGTTACTACCGAACCTCGTAGATCAACCAGAATAAGATCTGCACCAGAGTGGTACGGTAATCCTGTTCTGGAAGTCATGCTACTAGATCATCATGAACCTACGAACTATGAAGAAGCGATGGTGAGCCCAGATTCCGCAAAATGGCTAGAAGCCATGAAATCTGAGATGGGATCCATGTATGAGAACAAAGTGTGGACTTTGGTTGACTTGCCGGTTGATCGTCAAGCAATTGAGAATAAATGGATCTTCAAGAAGAAGACTGACGCTGACGGTAATGTTACTGTCTACAAAGCTCGACTTGTTGCAAAAGGTTTTCGACAAGTTCAAGGGATTGACTATGATGAGACCTTCTCACCTGTAGCAATGCTTAAGTCTGTCCGGATCATGTTAGCAATTGCCACATTTTATGATTATGAAATTTGGCAAATGGATGTTAAAACTGCATTCCTGAATGGATTTCTGGAAGAAGAGTTGTATATGATGCAACCAGAAGGTTTTGTCGATCCAAAGGGAGCTAATAAAGTGTGAAAGCTCCAGCGATCCATTTATGGACTGGTGCAAGCCTCTCGGAGTTGGAATAAACGCTTTGATAGTGTGATCAAAGCATTTGGTTTTGTACAGACTTTTGGAGAAGCCTGTATTTACAAGAAAGTGAGTGGGAGCTCTGTAGCATTTCTGATATTATATGTGGATGACATATTATTGATTGGAAATGATATAGAATTTCTGGATAGCATAAAGGGATATTTGAATAAGATTTTTTCAATGAAAGACCTCTGTGAAGCTACTTACATATTAGGCATTAAGATCTATAGAGATAGATCAAGACGCTTAATTGGACTTTCACAAAGCACATACCTTGACAAAGTTTTGAAGAAGTTCAAAATGGATCAGGCAAAGAAAGGGTTCTTGTCTGTGTTACAAGGTGTGAAGTTGAGTAAGACTCAATGTCCGACCACCGCAGAAGATAGAGAGAAAATGAAAGATGTTCCCTATGCTTCAGCCATAGGCTCTATCATGTATACAATGCTGTGTACCAGACCTAATGTGTGCCTTGCTATAAGTCTAGCAGGGAGGCACCAAAGTAATCCTGGAGTGGATCACTGGACAACGGTCAAGAACATCCTGAAGTACCTGAAAAGGACTAAGGATATGTTTCTCATATATGGAGGTGACAAAGAGCTCATGTAAATGGTTACGTTGATGCAAGCTTTGACACTGATCCGAATGATTCAAAATCGCAAACCGGATACGTGTTTATATTGAACGGTGGAGCTGTCAGTTGGTGCAGTTCTAAACAAAGCTTCATGGCGGGATCTACATGTGAAGCGGAGTACATAGCTGCTTCGGAAGCAGCAAATGAAGGACTCTGGATGAAGGAGTTCATATCCGATCTAGGTGTCATACCTAGTGCATCGGGTCCGATGAAAATCTTTTGTGACAATACTGGTGCAATTGCCTTGGCTAAGGAATCCAGATTTTACAAGAGAACCAAGCACATCAAGAGACGCTTCAATTCCATTCGGGATTTAGTCCAAGTGGGAGACATAGAAATTTGCAAGATACATACGGATCTGAATGTTGCAGACCCGCTGACTAAGCCTCTTCCACGAGCAAAACATGATCAGCACCAAGGCTCCATGGGTGTTAGAATCATTACTATGTAATCTAGATTATTGACTCTAGTGCAAGTGGGAGACTGAAGGAAATATGCCCTAGAGGCAATAATAAAGTTATTATTTATTTCCTTATATCATGATAAATGTTTATTATTCATGCTAGAATTGTATTAACCGGAAACATAATACATGTGTGAATACATAAACAAACAGAGTGTCACTAGTATGCCTCTACTTGACTAGCTCGTTGATCAAAGATGGTTATGTTTCCTAGCCATAGACATGAATTGTCATTTGATTAATGGGGTCACATCATTAGGACAATGATGTGATTGACTTGACTCATTCCATTAGCTTAGCACTTGATTGTTTAGTTTGTTGCTATTGCTTTCTTCATAACTTATACATGTTCCTATGACTACGAGATTATGCAACTCCTGTTTACCGGAGAAACACTTTGTGTGCTACCAAATGTCACAACGTAACTGGGTGATTATAAAGGTGCTCTACAGGTGTCTCCGAAGGTACTTGTTGGGTTGGCGTATTTCGATATTAGGATTTGTCACTCTGATTGTCGGAGAGGTATCTCTGGGCCCTCTCAGTAATGCACATCACTTAAGCCTTGCAAGCATTGCAACTAATAAGTTAGTTGCGGGATGATGTATTACGGAACGAGTAAAGAGACTTGACGGTAACGAGATTGAACTAGGTATTGAGATACCGACGATCGAATCTCGGACAAGTAACATACCGATGACAAAGGGAACAACATGTGTTGTTATGCGGTCTGACCGATAAAGATCTTCGTAGAATATGTAGGAGCCAATATGAGCATCCAGGTTCCGCTATTGGTTATTGACCAGAGACATGTCTCGGTCATGTCTACATTGTTCTCGAACCCGTAGGGTCCGCACGCTTAATGTTACGATGACATTTTCATTATGAGTTTATATATTTTGATGTACCGAAAGGTTGTTCGGAGTCCCGGATATGATCAAGGACATGACGAGGAGTCTCGAAATGGTCGAGACATGAAGATTGATATATTGGAAGCCTATGTTTGGACATCGGAAGTGTTCCGGGTGAAATCGGCATTTTACCGGAGTACTGGGAAGTTACCGGAACCCCCCGGTAACCTAATGGGCCTTAATGGGCCTAGTGGAGGAAGTGGAGAGGAGGCCAAGGGGCAGT
>NC_041384.1:503467409-503664356 GCF_002162155.2 Triticum dicoccoides
CATGGAAAGGGGGGGAGTCCTACTCCCAGGAGGAGTAGGACTCCTCCTGGCGCGCCCCTTGCCTAGCCGCACCTCCTCCCCCTTGCTCCTTTATATACAGGGGCAGGGGGGGCACCCCAGAGACACAACAGTTGATCATTGATCTCTTAACCGTGTGCAGTGCCCCCCTCCACCGTAGTCCTCGATAATATTGTAGCGGTGCTTAGGTGAAGCCTGGCGACAGTAGAACATCAAGATCGTCACCACGCCGTCGTGCTGACGGAACTCTTCCCCGACATTCTGCTGGATCGGAGTCCGGGGATCGTCATCGAGCTAAACGTGTGCTAGAACTCGGAGGTGCCGTAGTTTCGGTGCTTGATCGGTTGGATCGTGAAGACGTACGACTACTTCCTCTACGTCGTGTCAACGCTTCCGCAGTCAGTCTGCGTAGGTACGTAGACAACACTCTCCCCTCTCGTTGCTATGCATCACCATGATCTTGCGTGTGCGTAGGAAAATTTTGAAATTACTACGTTCCCCAAAATCCGGGAGCTCACCTCCATTAAGAAAGTCCAAAACTGCTGGTACAACGTCATCTTTCAACAAATTCCAATGGCGTTGAAAAAACCCAACAGTAAACCCATCCACCCCTGGTGACTTTGACGGCGCCATTTGAAACAGAGCGACTTTAATCTCTTCCTCAGTGTACGGTTTCTGCAGCTCCTGATTCATAGTGTCCGTAACACGATTAGGAACAAAGTCCAGTAATTCATCCATTTGCTGGAATCCCTGCGATGTGTACAGAGCTTGGTAAAAAGCCTGAACTTCAGCTCGATCCTCTTCCACATCTGCACACTTTGAGCCGTCTGCCCTCTCAAGACGCTCGATTTTATTCATACGCTTCCGTTGAGCAGCTTGGGCCTGAAAATAGCCTGTATTTCTATCACCCTCACGGAGCCATGAGACTCGAGATCTCTGCCTGACCCAAATCTCTTCTTGTTTTAGAGCCAGCCGCAGCTGTTTTGTAACTGCTCGCTCTTCCTTCGTCGGTCCCCTGCCAACGGATTGGGCCCTGAGGCGAACAAGTTTCTCACGCAATTTACGAACTTTTCGCGACAAGGACCCAAACTCCCGCGCCCCCCACGCCGACAAGTTTCCTTGCAGCGCGTTGAGAGCTTGAGCAATGCCCTGTAAACCCTGGCCTCCCGCACCTCACTGCCAATTGTCAATGACCAACTTATCATAGTCGACGTGCGTCTGCCAAACATCCTCGTACCTGAAGGGCTTCGGCCCTCTAGGAACTGACGAAACAGAATGCTCACAGACATCCACAAAGACAAAGATGTGGTCTAACTCCATTGCAACAATATGACGAACCTTGATATATTCAAACATATTTATGAAAGATAGATTTCCAAAGGCCCTATCAAGCCGCGCTTTCACATTCGCTCTTCCCGATTGCCTATTATCCCAAGTATACTCCACCCCCGACCATCCAAGATCCGTGAGTGAGCAATGATCCGTCACTTCCCGAAATGCCCGCATCTGCCATTCCGAGCGTAGTGACACAGAAAAGTGTTCTGAGCCAAATAAGGTTTCATTGAAATCACCAATGCACATCCAAGCCTCATGTTGGATCTCAAACAATGTCCTCAAAAAATGCCAACTATGATGCATGTCCTCAGTTTGTGGCGCTCCATAGAACCCTGTCACTCGCCAAGTCCTCCCATCATCACCCTTTCACCTAATCATAACATCAATATGACAGGAACTATAATTCTTTAGCTCAACGTCAAAGTCTTGAGACCAAAACAAGCCGATCCCACCACTGAGACCCACGCTATCTACTGCGAAACAACCCGCAAAACCAAGGTGGCTCTGTAGTCTTTCCACTCTTACTGCCGAAATTTTGGTCTCCATCAGAAACAGAAGACCGGGACCTTCTTGCTTCACAATGCTGTGAAGCTCACCAACTGCCCCGGGGTTCCCAAGCCCCCGGCAGTTCCAGCTGAGGCAACTCATTGTCCCCGGCAGGGCTGACTCGCAGCCGCTGCCGAACTATCCGAATTTGTTGGTGTTGGTTTCTTCTTTTTTGGTCCCCTGATCTCACCATCCCTAGAGTCGGAACCTCTCTCTGAAAGTTGTCCGCTAACTGAACCCTTTGGATCAGCATCCTCATCTGCTACATGTTCAGAGTTCATTAACAGCGGCATCTCAACTTTCCGGTACACCTGTTTGCAGGGGCGTAGCTATAGGGTGGCCAGGGTGGGCTGCGTCCCACCCTGGGATTTTTTATCAGCCTATATATACCTATGGATTTTTTGCCGGGCCAGAGAAAAAATGGCCCAATATCACTTACCTGTTGGCCCTCGTCCAGATCGAGCCGAGGACTGCATCGAGCAGAACTAGGCAACCAGTCGCCTCCTGCCCTTGTCCCGACTCCCGAGTCCCGATGCCGGACGCCCTCGCCATCGCCAGCTCGCCGCCCTCGCTGGTCGCTGGCCGGAGCCCAACCGCCGAGGATGATCCCTGCTTCCTTTCCCTCCCCACCTGCGAGTTGTGTGCACGTGCGCTCTGCCCTACACGGTTGCAGCGCTGCTCCCCTATCTCCGCCCGCTTGACGCCCCTGCAAAGCCGGGGGCGGCCGCCCAGTGCCCCGGTGCCCAAGTCCGGCGGCAGCAACATAGTCTTTTTTCAACTTCCCAATTTCTGATTTAAGGTATGAACTACCCAATTTCTGATTTAGGTTTTTATGTGCTATGCTACCAGTAGATGAACCTAACACATGCATAATTTTGCTCATCATTTTTTACCCCAAATAGCTTTAATTGAAAATATTAGTGTGTTTCCAAGACAATATTGATCTATTTCTATGTGATATTGGTAATTACTTAGAACAAAAAAAAATTCTAAGATCCATATGGTCTTAGAACACAATAAAATTTTGCACATCTTAGAAATTTTAGTGTGGTTCTAAGCCCATATTGATCTATTTCTAAGACAAAAAGCTTTAATTGAAACAGTGTCATATTTCTTATCAAAAAAAATTGTGGGGTTGGGGGGCGGACCACCCTGTTCTCAATTGCTAGCTCCGCCACTGCCTGTTTGGGACCATGAGGTCCTCCCTTCCTCTTATTTTGATAATCTATAGATTTTACCGGAGAGTTAACCTCCGTCCCTTTTTCTGCAGCCGACGTGGAGTTGCGAGTTTCAGCTCTGTTATCATGTGTTCTTGTCTGCTCCCTCGACGAACTTTCACTCGAGGTTGTTTTCCTCCACTCTTCAGGGGCACGCAAACCCTTCCCAAACGGCAGATTGCCATTTGCATCTCTGACACCCGGCGTTGGACAATGAAGATCTGAATGGCCCAGCCGTCCACACGAGAAACAGAAATGAGGGACATTCTCGTATTGTATGTCATACGGGTCCATACGCTTTCTCCTCTTTGATTCAATCAAAATCCATCTCCTCAAGGGTTTATCAACATCAATAGTCACTCTTGCCCTTAGGTATCCTGCTGCCTGATCAAACTGCACCGAAGTAGCCTGTCGATCAATTTGCTTTGCAATCTCCGCTCTCCATTTGTTCCTCAGATTAAAGGGGAGATTAATAACCCTAGCCCACAACTGGAGCTTGTCAAACCTCAACTCCGATGGCCTCATGCATTCATCAAACTCCGAAAGAATCATTGCATTTTTACTCACATGCCAATGGGCTCCTTCCCACACATGATCTCTATCTCTCTGTATCGCAAATTCAGCCACAAAGATGTTTTCCCCAACAGGATTAAAGAGCAGCCCTTTTGGGTTGCCCCATGCCGGATGAAGTGCATTGGAGATAGTTTGGAGATGGAGAGTGTTTCGGTGAAGGACCTTCCCAGCCAACATCCACTTCTCCCCGACTTCTTCCTCACGATCGTCGAGCACCAGCGGCGTAGCCTCCTCTTCTGAGATCTCCAGTTTTCCCATGGCCTCCGCTAACTTTGCCCTAGCCGCCCCTGGCGACACGGGCCTTTCCTCCCTGCTGCGATCCGTGGACGCTGACATCCCTCGATCAAATCACCGTCGCCCCGCCGATGGAGATCGGCGTGCGCCGCCAGGATCCACCCTCAAACCCTAATCGCCTCTAAACGAGAGCTCCAGGTTTTTCGGAGGAAAACTTTTCCTTATTGATTCATTAGATACATTCATTTTGTCCTATCTATTCCCTTCGTTTTAAATTACTTGTCACAGGTATGGATGTATCTAAATGTATTTTAGTTCTAAATACATCCATTTTGCGATGAGTAATTTGAAACGGAGGAGTAAAAATATTTCGGTACGAAGGAAGTAGTCAAGGGTCAAATAAAAAAAAGTCTAGCATCTAGTGTGGCAGTAGGCAGTAGCACACACTTCGAAAGACGACAGCAACAGTAAAGCGATCGATTTGTACTACACACGCGCCATGTGCAGGCGTGAGCCGAGAACGAGCAGCAGCCATGTGGCCTCCCTTCCTAGAAAAGACATGTGCAGATGTGATTTCTCTCGATCGGTCAAAATCCTTCCGGAAAGGAGCTGCGCCGCTTTGCAATGCAGGCCCAGGCCCACGGCCACACATGCCCAGCCCGTGCCAGGATCAAACGCCCGTTTCGGACCAGAAACGAGCAAAGCGAAAACGAAAGGCCGCACGGTGACGAACAGATCTCCGGTCCATTTTTTTCTTCTCCTTTTCTCGTCAAATGGAAGTAATTCTGATGGTACAAGATGAGGTCAATCTACACTAGTGGAACTAAACGCAGGACTCTTTTTTTCCCTTCCTTTTTTCTACCTTTGCTAGAACCTAAAACAGGCCCTTAAACCCACACGGCAAGTGGTCTGCTTCTCAACACATTAGCAATAGAACTGGATATTAGATGACGACGACAACAACAGAAGAAACAAGAACAGGAAGAAAAATGATTGGAACACTCCCTCCTCCTGGCTGAAAAATAGACAAGGAGTGTAGCATGGGGAATTCTCTACCAGCCATGATATGCCTCAGAACCTTTTTTTTCCCGGTCATTGAAAACATTTCTCACGGGAAGACAGCTCCAAGGCTCTTGTTCTCCGCTTGACCGACCAACGGAGAGGAGCTTCCAGGATGATTGACCATCTATCAGTGCTCCGCGCAGCAATTTATTGTCGCTCGATTTGGATGTAGCTTCCGTCCAGATGCGCCCATCCTGTCATCAGCCTGCCGCGGCGACGCTGCTCGTCTGCTCCTCGCTTCTCTTGCCTGTATCATCAAGCATCGCGGCGGTGACCTTGTTGCTCTGTTCCTCGCTTCTGTTTGATGCATCAAGATCTGCTGCAACACCATTGCTCCCCTCACTTGTCTTGGCTGTATCAACATCTGCTGCAACCACTTTGCTCTGCTCACTTGTCTTGGTTGTATCAAGATCTGCCGCATCCACGTTGCTCTGCTTCTGACCTGTCTTGGCTGTATCAACATCTGCCGGATCCACATTGATCTGCTTCTGACTTGTCTTGGCTGTATCAACATCTGTTGTAACATCGTTGCTCTGCTCCTCGTTTCTCTTGGCATTATGATGCTCTACGTTACATGCAGATTGAGCTTGCTTTTCAGACTCTGACGGTTTCTCATCCTTCGGCTGAAAAGATAACTTAAATCAAACGACGTTGTAAAATTGTGACCCTCTATCATCGATCATGAACAAAGAATCATATTATCATCAATTTATGGTCATTCAACAGGTAAATCTAGTTATTTTAAGTCCAGAAATACGACAAACTAAAACTGGGTATCCTTTCCTGTTATTATTAGGCTTTCCATGATACCACAAAGTGAAAGTGCAAATGGCAAACGGGCATATCACTATACGGAGGTAATAAGATTTATCAAAGCGTGCGTTTAATAACAAGACACACACTGCCTTGACAAAGTAAATGCAGCAGTTCGCTATATACCGTGAGGTGATCCAATGATGTAGTAAGCGGCTTGCCTCTTCTGTCCTGCATTACTTTCTGCCTATTCTCATAGAAGTCAAAGTCATCCAATATTGACGTTTTGCATGAAAAGTTCTTGAAAATGTTCAGCATCTCTGCACCTTGTAGGAACTTGACCTGGGATTCAGTCGTCCAGTTATGAGTCCAAACTTATAAAATAAAATATCAGTAATAAAGTGTGAGTAATGCATAGTGGGCATAAGAGAATATCCAGAATAAAATTAAACATTAACTGATCATTAAAAGAATGCACCAGAGAGAAGCATGGACAATAACTTAAAAAGCTGCACTTGTTGTAATGTTACCAGCATTCTATTTCCATGACAAAGAACATGAGGAATCAAGTGAAGGTGGTAAGGAAATAGGTTAACAATTTTGTAAGTAGGTGAAACATTCATTACAAATTAAGTCATTTGTTGCACAGTGCGCAAATAGGATTGTATGTTCTCCAGCAAGAAGAATGACGGGGGAAAACAAAATGAAACTTATGTACCAACAAATTTATTCGGATGTTTTCAAGATAATTGACCAACAGAGATCTAAATTCTAGCTCTGATAATACCGGGATTCTCTAGTTAGATGGTGGAAGCAATACCTCTTGAGTGTCCCTGCTGTTTGTAACAGGCTTGTTCTCATTATTCTCCAATATTATGTGTCGAAATTGAGGATTAGGCACATCCTTGATAATGTGCCATTTTACTGGGAAGAATCCATTCCACTTGTCCTGTTGCCAGAAGTTCATACTCTTGTTGAAATCTACTGGGCCAAGCATCTCAGCCACACCACAGAACTGACCACTAGCATTAACCTGGTCATTATAGTATAACAGTTAATAGAGCAAACAACCACAAATTTATCTAATACCAATATAAAAAGACCCAAAGGGGCAGATCCAATTAATCTCGACCATCAAATCATGTCAATCCAACGACCTAGACTGCTTCAATGTCAAGCGCTCAACATGTTTAGCGTGCAGTTAATTTCATGCCAAAAATAGTGCTAATCACATAATAACACGCAAATAATATCCTACTTAATATCCGCATGCACTTAATATACTTCCAAATTAACGTGCATTGCACGTACACATTGACTAGTCATAATGAAACAAGCATCTCAGCCACACCACAGAACTGACTACTATTTTCTACTATATGTATAATGCTCAAAAAAAATATAATGACCTGGAAATACTTTTTGAGACAAATCTACAAATATGATTTCTAAATTTTCCAAACAAAATATTTAAAACAATATTGACGGTCAAATCTATAAAATTGACTGAAGTTATGTCCAAGATGTAACTTTTTCGTGAACTGGAGGAAGTAGGTGGAATGAAAAAACGAAACAAAGAGCCTAATTCAATGAACCAGAGAAACAAAATAATCAAATTGGATGCACTCGCACATCATTATCACAAATATAAACAAAGCAGCATGTCTTACCGAGGCACACTAAATATAAAACTTACGTACTCAATAATAGTCAGATACAACAAAAACAAAGAAAAAAATGATTGAATATCACACTACTCTGATGATATTCAGGATAAAATGCTTGAGGAATAAGTACTTACAGAAAAGAAGAGGAAAACAGGGCATTTGGTTCCTTTTCCTGCCATTCTTTCTTGTGCAATTTTATAGGCATTGTCAAGCCTTTTGTTTCCATTAGGAGTACTTGCCCAAACATTGTACTTGATACTCTTGTGAATATCATCTTCACTATAAGATTTAATCACGAAGAATAAAGCTTGCTCATACTTCGTAACAAAATCAGGAAGATTATATGAATCTCTTCTTACTGCAACAAGTGAAGGTATGTCATCGTTAACCTCTTGTACACCCGACAAGCCAAAACGATCTGCTCCTGGGCTCAAACTGTTTTTTGAGTCATCGTTGGGTTTATCTGATACGTCACGGTCACCAAATTCATTTAGCTTGCTCCTGGCCTTCAGCTTCTCATTCCCGTTGCAGTTTCTACCACTTTCATTCAAATTAATGCCTTTACTTTGATAAAAGCTTCCTTTCCCTTGGTTAGTATGCGCCACAAACTTGCTAGACGGAAGATGCCCTTTTGTTATGGAAGCACCAGATGCCTAGCATAACAAAAAGCATATAAACTTATAAGTTTCCTACTTTATGCTCAGAAGAGTAGTTTGTCCTGTTTTACAGGAATTTTTCAGTACCTTATTTGCAAACTTTGATGATGGATGGTTATTGGCGGAGGTCGGCACTGTGTCTACAGCTGATGATGATCCTTTGGTGGTACCTGATGCATACTTTGTGCTGCGTGAAGCTTTTGAAGATGGAACAACATGCTTATTGGAAGGGTAGTTTGATCTTGTAGGGTAGTTCGTTTGGTGCACACCAACAGGATGTCCCTGAACCCCATCCAGAAGAACATAAGGGTCCCATGTGTATGCGGGGACTAGCTCAGGTCCGTAAGCAATTGGTTGAGCATACATGCCAGGTGTAGAAGGGTCCTGCACTGGAACCACAGCGGAGTAATATGGCTCTTTGCTGACATACTGACCATCCACGCCATTTCCAGGAACGACTGGACTATAAGCAGTATATCCATTTTCGTAACCCGGAACATAACACAAATAAGATCCATTCTCAGCTTGAACCACCTGAAACAGATTACAAAACAGGTATAAGCTCAGTTCTATAGTGATATGTCAGCCTCCACAGCTGTATCTTCAAGAAGCAGTTCACTCTAAAATTGATTAGACTCGGTAATAACTTAATAGGGAACAAAACAAAACAAAACAGTGCAATGCAAAAGTCAACTGTTAAATCGAGTACTCTGAAGTCTGCACAGCCCTTTTGTAATTGGCTCTTCATCATTTAAGATCTCAATCAAACTAAATTAGCTACAGTGCTTGACCGCAATTCTTTGTACAGCATGGAATAGTAAAAGCATCCCCTGAATAGACATTCCATTCACCGGCAACCATTTAAATTTGTTTATCTCAATCACCAGAATAAGTTAATCATCTGTTCATGACAGCATATTGTGTGGTGACAACTAAAGCAAAAAAGAAAAGGTATACATTTTTTGTAAAGGTTTGCAAAGAATATTGTTGGCATGAAGATACTAATGGAAGAATAAAAGAGTGATATTAACAACCAAAGCTGATACTTTCCCCAACATTGCAAAGGAAAGGCAAGGAAAAGATGGTTGCAAATAAGTGCAAAGCTAGCTGGTACCACCATACCACCATAGATGCACTAAGTGCGGCATTTTTTGGTTTTATTTACACAGGACCACTTGTGACTACTGTAGGGAAGGCATATAACATGATTGATAAAGTACACTGTTTGATAACTTACTGTCGGTTGCATCTCCAGTCCATTCGATCCAGCATAGTAGCTATTCTCATCCCATCCTCCAAATGAGCCTAGAATAATGATCAAACCATCAAACTGAAAGAACAGTACCTCTGTTTTCAGGACTTCAGATCATAGTACTGATCTATTCTACCCACCTGGATAATAGTACCCGTAGTAACACATCCCTTGGTCCCCCATATAAGTTACTTGGTTCATCTCAGCATCCTTGGCAGCAGTACTAGCTGCATCTGCCGAGGAAATGCATGATATTGCATCCGAAGAACTCACGTCTTTTGCAGCAGGCTGCAAAGATTGGGCACGAAAGGAATCAGCAAGTACACGATAGATATAGCCCAACCAACCAAACAAGGAACAATTCCTTGTACGCTAAGATAAGCAAGGACTATACTATATGTCTCGAGAAATTAGAATCTTACCAAGTTGCCGTTGCTTGCCTTCGTGCTAGCATCAATCGTCAAGTTGTCTACTGCCTCTTCTATAGCTGGAAGATACAAAAGTCAAGGCTTGCAAACAGAATATATGCTTGAAAGGCCATCGTCCATGAGTGAGAATAAAATAAGCCAGCAAGCCCAGATTGATGGATTAAAATGTCCTTAGTCCAATAATGCACAATAATTGCGTTTAGTGAGCTCATCAAATCAGAAGATCTACAGCGATCATCTGATCAAGTGCAAGAGACCATTACTTGAACAAGTTCATGGCTCGCAAACAGCATGCAGCAACAGATCAATAAGGGCATACAGCAACCGTATCCGTAAGTACACAAACCATATTATTGGTGTAGCTGTCAAGTTGGCTCAGCTCTCGCCATCTTTGAAAATCCGACATGTGAGGGATACCTAACAATTCTAATTCTGAATATAAAACAACAGAGACCTGCCATGGTATGGTAGGACGGCAAAACTCAATTATGTCAATAGTAGATTGAACTGGGTCGAACTTTCCATGAAAAATGCTACGCACCCACGATTTATTTATTTTGAAACCGCGATCTGAAGGAGCACGCATGGATCAAAAAGTCCCTTAAAGCAAGATCAGAGCAAAAGCTTTCCCAATGCTTTAGATTAAACAACCATAAAGAAGTATGGTAAATCAGGTTGAGCACACACGCCTGTCGATGAAACAAAAAAGCAGAAACACTGGTACCAAACTGAACAAATACACACACAAAAAAGAAACAAAAAAATCCAGAATTTTGATCAAATACAGCGGTGTCCCTGACGGATCATCAAAGAGAAGCAACGGAGTTGGATGGCAATGGAATCACCCAGCTCACCACCAGCACTGGAATGGTTAGAAAATGAAAACAATTTCAGAGCACGGACAAACCCCATTGATCCAAGAAGAAAGACAAGCCCGGGATCATGCATCAGATCCAGCTCCGGATGGATGGGCAAGGAGCAAAGGATACGCTTGCGGGCGAGCGCGGTGTTGGGCTTGGGCTCCATGAGGCCGCACCAGAGGTCGCCGCAGAAGAAGCCGGGGCTACGCGTGTCCTCCAGTTCGACCGAGGATTGGGCCCGGAGCAGGGACTCGCCGGAACCCTAGGCCGCTCCGGCCGCCTCCGCCGGAGGACAAAAAGGAGCGGCGTCGGCGAGGCCGCGGGCGGTATAGGGCGGGCGGCGCGGCCACGTGTGGGCGATCGGACGGCTGGGAGGGAAGGAAGGAAGGTGGGCGCGTGCGTTGTGGGGGCGGAGCAGCGAAGCGACGCGGCCGAAGCGGGCTCCTGAAATCTAGCGGGGGGCAAGGCAGCCGCTCCGCCTGTTGCGGCCGAATATTTGTAGCCTTTCAGCACTATACATTTCACCTTTTTCTCTTGTGAGATGAGATGAGATGAGATGAGATGGGCTCGAAAGTTAATCATGGCATTCCACATCTGTAGAATTTCTACATGCATATGTTATTGTGAATATAATAAAGAAAAAAATGAGAGACGGCGTAACATGTGGTACGGGCAGTTTTTTTTGGAAGAAAAAGGGAAGCAAAATATTGGTGGTTGCCACTAACAACACGAAGGTACGGACGCCCATGAAAACGTGCCGTCAACTAACTATGATCTGATGAAAGCTACTGCCATCGCTCGGTTGTCAGTGGCGTAAACCCTGTGCTTTTCTTGATCCTAGCAACTCAAGGTGGCGTGTGGTTTTTTTAATTTTTTGAAAGCAATCGACGAGAAACTACATCCAACGAACATGAGCATCGAACGGTGTGCTCGCGCGGTCTACCACTAGATGTGTTTCGATAGATCAACAGATGCGTGACGATGGCCTGATGGTGGGCATGAATGCCGGCCAAGATGAGGAATATCGGACTCTAAAAAAGAAGTTCGGGGCATATTTTGGGCCTGGAAAAAAGAGGCGAAGAATATATGTGGTCCATATCACGATCGGTACTAGAAATTTTATCGTTTCCTGGCGTGGGTGCTCCCGGGCACCTGACCGCGCAGGGGAGAAATGAGGCAAAACAAGCCGTGAGACTACTCATACTCATAGTGGAGAGTATCATATGCTAGTAACATGTGTATGATAATAGTGTATGATACTATCTCCATAGTGCATAGTATTATAAACTAGTATCATAGATGATCATATTTATTGCCATGCATGACACAAAGTAGCATAGTATTTAACATGATACGGTATCTACCTATGTTACTCTAACACTCTCTCTCTTCTTTAATTATGTGCCACATAAGCATGTTTGGTAGTCCCAAGTGCATGTTACCACTTATGTTACCCCCACTATGGGCAGCCTGAGCCCAGCAACGCCCGGTGAAACTGCCAGGCGGAGAGAATTCGGTTGGTGTCAAGCGACAGGCGGGCGGGCGGCCGGCGGTGCAATTTGCGCGCCGTGCGGCACGCAAGAGGCGAGCCACGACAGTTGGCCTTTGGCATCAGGAGAGGATGCACCGTGTTATACACGAAGGTAACCTTGTAAGGCCTTGCATAATGCTAGGTGCTTATAAAAATAAATCGATTTTTTTAATCACCGATGCTTATTTCTACAGGTAGACGTTCAATTAGACGGCTCTTTTATAGAAATAGGTACCGGTGCTTAAAAAAGATTGGTTTATTTCTTCAACTATCTCTCGCAAGGACCTTGCATTATACAGGGCTTAAGGGGTTCGGCTCCTTTGCAGTACAGCTATTATTGTACGCGTACTATAGGAGGCCAATCAGCTATCCATTTTAATCTGATGCTTCTCGGCTGCCAGACTGGGATCGTCCCCACGTCGTCCTCTTCCATGTGCTCGTCAAGCTCGGCCCCTCGTCCTCTTCGTCCCCGGCGAGCCCAATTCGATGCTCATGTATCAGCTTCCGCACCATGCCCTCAACCTGCTCATCTTCGTCTATTCGGATGACACGTCAACAACCTCATGCAAGAGCTCGAGCGCGCCCAGAGCCTCGCCATCATTAAGCCGCCCCGCCTTGCACCTCTCTCTCTTCGTCTCCATGCCAGACCTATCCTCCGCTGAAGCATTGAGGTGTGTACTCTCTGTTGTTGTCGACAACGCCTCCTCCGACCAGTGGCTCATCGGCCCCTGTCTAAGGTCTCATCGATCGTCTCGGAGGTCATGGATTACCTCTTGTACTTCGATACAAATTCCCATGAGCCCAGCTCAGGTCTGACACAGAGATGGCGCAGGGTGACGACAATGATGATGTGCTGGCTCCCGTGTTGGGCGCCCCTATTCACTCATACGTCGGAGAGGACGCCCCATGACCGGCCCTGCCGCCACCGTACACGATGCAGCTAGTGTACTACGTGCATGTGCGCCAATCCACTACCTCGATGCGGTTGGGCATGGCCGTGGCCGTATTCCTCGCCGAGTTTGCCGGGAGGAGCCTCCAGCTTGTCATTGTTGTTGGGCTTGTGGAGCTCGTCGTCGTCCTTCTGCTCATGGAGCTCGTCGTCGAACTGCTGCTCGCAGTGAGATATGGTGCAGCAGCCGCGTCTCTAGTCTGATGTCTGCTCCCGCAGCAGTTGCGTCCCATCCATCCCTTGCAGCAGCCGGTGAAGGGCATCGGACGAAACAGTGCATGTTGACCGGATTTGGCGACGACGGAGCAAAACCAAGTGCTATGTTTGATTTGGGAAAAACTTAGTCGAGTGCTCAGCTCGGTCGATGTTCACACGACGAGTTTTGTTGCTGAGAGCCAGCGGATTAAATTGGATGGCAGATTGTGCCTGCTACAGTACCTGTGCAGTAATAACCGTACTGCAGAGGAGTCGAACCCCCGTGTAAGAGCATCTGCAATCGGACCCCATAGCCGCCCCGAACTCCTGGGCGGGCTACCCAGTCAATGCCTATACGTTTTTTGCCACCCAACCGGGCTCCCATGGCCGGCTCAAATGTTTGAGCTGAGCGACACTCTTTATACCCCTGCCCATATATGGGGTGGATATGGGGACGTTCGGACGTGGGCGCCACGTCAGACTGATCGATAGGGTCACACAGGTTTAAGACAGACCGTTGGTTCGACGAGTGCCTCCTCCACTCCACGCCATGTGGCGCCGCTCCGGTGTGCCACCTGAGGAAGGAGGACATCTATTTAAGCCGGACGGTGGCAGTCGAACCCTATCAGCCCCATTCCTTCTCCTTTCTCCTCCCTGTCGCCGCCTCTTCCAATCCATCGCGCGTTTGGCATGCCAAGGCGCCAGATCACCACGTACGCGATGTTAATGCTGAAGCACCGGTTGCAGCTCCTGGAGGAGACCCGGGCCAAGTGTGCGACTCGTTTCACTGTCGGTCTGCCTCCGGATTCGCCAGAGTCGGAGGAGGAGGAAGAGGATTGTCGGCCTATCAGGAACTAGGGTACCTCGGGCCTACTAGCCTAGGGCTTAACGGTGGCCCCTGAGTGAGTCCTGGACTAGGGGTCCTCGGGGTGCCGACTCATCTCACGTGGGTCGGACCATTGGGCCGCACCGTATCCGGACCAAAGACATTTTGTGCCTTGGTGTGTACCCTGAGTCAAGATGGAAGATCCGATGTTTCCTTGATGTAACCGACTATCAGTAAACCCTGGTACCACTGGTATCTATATAAACCAGGGGGTTTAGTCCGTAGAGTCTAGGAGAACAATCACCATCCTACTAGTTAGGGTTTAGTTCCTCTGATCTCGAGGTAGATCAACTCTGTAACCCCCATATGCACAAGCAATACAATCAAGCAGGACGTACGGTATTACCTCTTAGAGAGGGCCCGAACCTGGGTAAATATCGTGTTTTGCGTCCCTTGTTCCCCATCGATCCAAGATCCACAGTTCGTGACCCCCTACCCGAGATCCACCGATTTTGACACCGACATTAGTGCTTGCATTGAGAGTTCCGCTATCGGATCACCGAAGGGTCGATGGCTTGCCTGATCATCAGAGACGGCATCAACACTGGGGACATCTTTGTCCTGGGGCAACTTTTCGCGTTCAGCCGCATTGTCTTGCACACTGACTCGACCGGTCATCTCAACCAGGTTGACAGTTTCGCCCTTGAGCAAAATATCAGGTTTGGTAACCTTTGAGTATCTCACTGACGCTCGGGGCAATCTGATCTTCACTGGCTTCTCAGATGTACCTTCAACAACCACGACCTCCAAAGCATTGACTTTGGGGACTCTCCCTGGTCCGATCTCTGGATCAACCCCTACCGCGCTATCGGCTTCGAGGTTAGAAGCACTACCTACGTCCGAAGACCAGGAATCAATCCTGTCCGGACCCTCCCTCCCTATTTCGAATTCGGCCTCGAGCCTTCAGGGGAGTTCGGCATCGGAAGATGGGGAGTCAACCCCAGCCAGACCCGCTCTCCTCACTATGGGTTCAGCTTTGAGCCCCGGCACTAGCATGGTGTCCGAAGACCAGGGTTCGGCCTTGCTTGGATTCGTGTTCTGCTCCACCGTCTCGACAGAGGTCAACCCCGAGGAGGCCTCATTGTTGGGAATTGTTGCATGGAAAACAAAAAAAATCTATGCACACGCAATGATCTATCCATGGAGATTCATAGCAACGAGGGGGAGAGTGTGTGTACATACCCTCATAGATCATAAGCAGAAGCTTTTCTCAACGCGGTTGATGTAGTCGAACTTCTTCGTGCTTCAACCGAGGAAGTACTGAACGCACGGCACCTCTGCGTTCTTCACACGTTCAGCTCGGTGACGTCCCTCGCCTTTTTGATCCAGCAAGTTGTCGAGGTAGTAGATGAGTTCCATCATCACGACGGCATGATGACGGTGATGGTGAAGTGATCCTCGCAGGGCTTCGCCTAAGCACTACGAAGATATGACCATGGGAGTAAACGGTGGAGGCGACGCCGCACACGGCTAACAGTTGTCTGGTGTGTGCTAGGGGGCGCCCCCCCCCCCACATATATATAGGTGGTAGGGAGAGGGGAGAGGCCAGGAGGTGCCCCAAGTAGGACTGAATCCTACTTGGGTTCCTCCTAGGCCGACGCCCCCCTTCCTTATTTATCGGAGGGGAAAGGAAAGAGGAGGGGGAGAAAGGGAAGGGGGAGGCCGAATCCCCCCTTTCCTTCTCCCTTTGGTACGACCCATATGGGGGGCGCACCAGCCCGTGGTGGCTGGTGCGTTTCCCCTCGTGGCCCATAAGGCCCATATCTTTTGCCGGGGGTGCCCGGAACCCCTTCCGGTGACCCGATATGTACCCGCTACCCTTCGGAACACTTCCGGTGTTCGAATACTATCGTCCTATATATCAATCTTTACCTCTCAACCATTTCAAGACTCCTCGTCATGTCTGTGATCTCATCCGGGACTCCGAACAACATTCAGTCACCAAATCACATAACTCATATAATACAATATCGTCATCGAACGTTAAGCGTGCGGACCCTACGGGTTCGAGAACTATGTAGACATGACCAAGACACCTCTCCGGTCAATAACCAATAGCAGAACTTGGATGTCCATATTGGTTCCTACATATTCTACGAAGATCTTTATTGGTCGAACCGTTATGACAACATACGTAATTCCCTTTGTCCATCAGTATGTTACTTGCCCGAGATTCGATCGTCGGTATCTTCATACCTAATTCAATCTCATTACCGGCAAGTCTCTTTACTAATTCCATAATACATCACCTTGTGACCAACTCCTTAGTCATTTGCTTGCAAGCTTATGATGTGTATTACCGAGAGGGCCCAGAGATACCTCTCCGACACTCAGAGTGACAAATCCTAATCTCGATCTATGCCAACCCAACAAACACCTTCGGAGATACCTGTAGAGCATATTTATGATCACCCAATTACGTTGTGACGTTTAATAGCACATAAGGCATTCCTTCGGTATCTGGGAGTTGCATAATATCCTGATCGAAGGAATATGTATTTGACATGAAGAAAGCAATAGCAATAAACTGCATGATCAATATGCTAAGTTAACGGATGGGTCTTGTCCATCACATCATTCTCCTAATGATGTGATCCCATTATCAAATGACAACACATGTCTATGGTTAGGAAACCATAACCATCTTTGATAAACGAGCTAGTCTAGTAGAGGCTTAATGGGGACACGATATTTGTTTATATATTCACACATGTATTTAGGTTTCCGATCAATACAATTCTAGCATGAATAATAAACCTTTATCATGAATAAGGAAATATAAAATAATAACTTTATTATTGCCTCTAGGGCATATTTCCTTCAGTCTCCCACTTGCACTAGAGTCAATAATCTAGTTCACATCACCATGTGATTAACACCCATAGTTCACATCACCATGTGACCAACACCCAAAGAGTTTAATAGAGTCAATAATCTAGTTCACATTGCTATGTGATTAACATCCAAAGAGTACTAAGGTGTGATCATGTTTTGCTTGTGAGAGAGGTTTAGTCAACGAGTTTGCCACATTCAGATCAGTATGTATGTTGCAAATTTCTGTGTCCATAATGCTCTGCATGGAGCTACTCTAGCTAATTGCTCCCGCTTTTAATATGTATCTAGATTGATATTCATAGTCGTCTGGATCGGTGTCAAAGCTTGCATCGATGTAACTCTTTACGGCAAACTCTTTATCACCTCCATAACCGAGAAACATTTCCTTAGTCCTCTTTAGGTACCTAAGGATAATTTTGACCGCTGTCTAGTGATCTACTCCTATATCACTATTGTACCCCCTTGCCAAACTCATGGCAAGGCACACAACAGGTCTGGTACACACCATGGCATACTTTATAGAACCTATGTCTGAGGCATAGGGAATGACTTTCATTCTCTCTATATATTCTGCTGTGGTCGGGTTTTGAGTCTTACTCAACTTCACACCTTATTACACAGGCAAGAACTCTTTCTTTGACAAATCCATTTTTGAACTTCTTCAAACCTTTTTCAAGGTGTGTGCTTTGTGAAAGTCCTATTAAGCTTCTCGATCTATCCCTATAGATCTTCATGCCCAATACATAAGCAACTTCACCAAGGTCTTTCATTGAAAAATTCTTATTCAAGTATCCTTTTATGCTATCCAGAAATTCTATATCATTTCCAATTAACAATATGTCATCCACATGTAATATCAGAAATGCTACAGAGCTCCCACTCACTTATAAATATAGGCTTCACCATAAGACAGTATAAAATCATATGCTTTGATCACCTCATCAAAGCGTATATTCCAATTCCGAGATGATTGCACCATGTCCATAGATGGATCGCTGGAGCTTGCACACTTTGTTAGCACCTTCAGGATCGACAAAAACTTCTGGTTGCATACTTTTTATCCTGGTCGTCCGAATTTTTTCAGAATTTTTGGAGTTACAAAAGTATTCGAAATCTCCAGATTGCTACAGACTGTTCTGTTTTTGACAGATTCTGTTTTTCGTGTGTTGTTTGCTTATTTTGATGAATCTATGAGTAGTATCGGGGGGTATGAATCATAGAGAAGTTGGAATACAGTAGGTTTAACACTAATATGAATAAAGACTGAGTTCATTACAATACCTAAAAGTGGTGGTTTATTTTCTTATACTAACGGAGCTCATTAGATTTTTTGTTCAAGTTTTGTGTTGTGAAGATTTCAAGTTTTTGGGTAAAGATTTGATGGATTTTGGAATAAGGAGTGGCAAGAGCCTAAGCTTTGGGATGCCCAAGGCACCCCAAGGTAAAATTCAAGGACAACCAAAAGCCTAAGTTTGGGGATGCCCCGGAAGGCATCCCCTCTTTCGTCTTCGTCTATCGGTAACTTTACTTGAGGCTATATTTTTATTCACCACATGATATGTGTTTTGCTTGGAGCGTCTTGAATGATTTGAGTCTTTACTTTTTAGTTTACCACAATCATCCTTGATGTACACACCTTTTGGGAGAGACACACATGAATCGTAATTTATTAGAATACTCTATGTGCTTCACTTATATCTTTTGAGCTAGATAATTTTTGCTCTATGTGCTTCACTTATATCTTTTTAGAGCACGGTGGTGGTTTTATTTGATAGAAATTATTGATCTCTCATGCTTCACTTATATTATTTTGAGAGTCTTTTAGAACAACATGGTAATTTTCTTTGGCTATAAAATTAGTCCTAATATGATGGGCATCCAAGATGGGTATAATAAAAGCTTCCATATAAAGTGCATTTAATACTATGAGAAGTTTGATTCTTTATGATTGTTTTGAGATATGAAGATGGTGATATTGACTCATGCACCTATGGTGGCAAAAGCAAAATTTTCCCATTAGAGTCATGCTAGTTGAGTAGTTGTGAATTTGAGAGATACTTGTGTTAAAGTTTGTGATTCTTGTAGCATGCACCTATGGTGAACCGTTATGTGATGAAGTCGGAGCATGATTTATTTTTTGATTGTATTGCTTATGAGTGGAGGTCGGGGATGAGCGATGGTATTTTCCTACCAATCTACCCCCCTAGGATCATGCGCGTAGTACTTTGTTTTGATAACTAATAGATTTTTGCAACAAGCATGTGAGTTCTTTATGACTAATGTTGAGTCCATGGATTATACTCACCCTTCCACCGTTGCTAGCCTCTCTATTACCGCACAACTTTCGCCAGTACCATAAACCCACCATTTACCTTCCTCAAAACAGCCACCATACCTACCTATTATGGCATTTCCATAGCCATTCTGAGATATATTGCCATGTAACTTTCCACCGTTCCGTTTATTATGACACGCTTGATCATTGTCATATTGCTTTGCATGATCATGTAGTTGACATCGTATTTGTGGCAAAGCCACCGTTCATAATTTTTCATACATGTCACTCTTGATTCATTGCACATCTTGGTACACTGCCGGAGGCATTCACATAGAGTCATATTTTGTTCCAATATCGAGTTGTAATTCTTGAATTGTAAGTAAATAAAAGTGTGATGATCTTCATTATTAGAGCATTGTCCCATTGAGGATAGGATGATGGAGACTATGATTCTCCCACAAGTCAAGTCGTCGAGATGAGACTCCGGATGGAAAATAAAGAAAGGACAAAAAAGAGGCCATAAAAAAGAGAAAAGACCCAAATAAAAAGAGAGATAAAGAGAGAGAAAAAATAGATAAGGGGCAATGCTACTATCCTTTTTCCACACTTCTGCTTCAAAGTAGCACCATGATCTTCATGATAGGGAGTCTCCTATTTTGTCACTTTCATATACTAGTGGGAATTTTTTATTATAGAACTTGGCTTGTATATTCCAATGATGGGCTTCCTCAAAATGCCCTAGGTCTTCGTGAGCGAGCGAGTTGGATGCACACCCACTTAGTTTCTTTTTGAGCTTTCATACACTTATAGCTCTAGTGCATCCGTTGCATGGCAACCCCTACTCACTCACATTGCTATCTATTGATGGGCATCTCCATAGCCCATTGATATGCCTAGTTGATGTGATACTATCTTCTCCTTTTTGTCTTCTCCACAACCACCATTTTATTCCACCTATAGTGCTATGTCCATGGCTCACGCTCATGTATTGTGTGAAGATTGAAAAAGTTTGAGAACATCAAAAGTATGAAACAATTGCTTGGCTTGTCATCAGGGTTATGCATGATTTAAATATTTTGTGTGATGAAGATAGAGCATAGCCAGACTATATGATTTTGTAGGGATATCTTTCTTTGGCCATTTTATTTTGAGAAGACATGATTACTTTGTTAGTATGCTTGAAGTATTATTATTTTTATGTCAATATTAAACTTTTTTTTGAATCTTTCGGATCTGAACATTCATGCCACAATAAAGAAAATTACATTGATAATTATGTTAGGTAGCATTCCACATCAAAAATTCTATTTTTATCATTTACCTACTCGAGGACGAGCATGAATTATGCTTGGGGATGCTTGATACGTCTCCAACGTATCTATAATTTTTTATTGTTCCATGATATTATATTATCTATTTTGGATGTTTAATGGGCTTTGAAATGCTCTTTTATATTATTTTTGGGACTAACCTATTAACCGGAGGCCCAGTGCCAGTTTCTGTTTTTTGCCTATTTTTGAGTTTTGCAGAAAAGGAATACCAAACAGAATCCAAATGGAATGAAACCTTCGCGATGATCTTTCTTGGACCGAAAGCAAACCAGAAGACTTGGAGTTGAAGTCTGGAACGCCACGAGGCGGACACAAGGCAGGAGGGCGCGCCCCCACCCTCATGGGCCCCTCGTAGCTCCACCGACGTACTTCTTCCACCTATATATACTCTTATACCCTAGAAACATCGCAGAGAGCCACGAAACAATTTTTCCACTGCCGCAACCTTCTATACCCGTGAGATCCCATCTTGGGGCCTTTTCCGGGGATCTGCCGAGGAGGGCTTCTACATCAACACCATAATCTCTCCGTTGATGCGTGAGTAGATTACCACAGACCTTCAGGTCCATAGTTATTAGCTAGATGGCTTCTTCTCTCTCTTTGATTCTCAATACAAAGTTCTCCTCGATGTTCTTGGAGATCTATTCGATGTAATACTCTTTTGCGGTGTGTTTGTTGAGATCTGATGAATTGTGGGTTTATGAACAAGATTATCTATGAATATTGTTTGGTTTTTCTCTGAATTCTTATATGCATGATTTGATATCTTTGCAAGTCTCTTCGAATTATCAATTTAGTTTGGCCTACTAGGTTGATCTTTCTTGCAATGGGAGAAGTGCTTAGCTTTGGGTACAATCTTGCGGTGTCCTTTCCCAGTGACAGTAGGGGCAGCAAGGCACGTATTGTATTGTTGCCATTGAGGATAAAAGATGGGGTTTATATCATATTGCTTGAGCTTATCCCTCTACATCATGTCATCTTGCTTAATGCGTTACTCTATTCTTATGAACTTAATACTCTAGATGCATGCTGGATAGCGGTCGACGTGTGGAGTAATAGTAGAAGATGCAGAATTGTTTCGGTCTACTTGACACGAACGTGATGCCTATATTCATGATCATTGCCTAGATATTCTCATAACTACGCGCTTTTCTATCAATTGCTCGGCAGTAATTTGTTCACCCACCGTAATACATGCCATCTTGAGAGAAGCCACTAGTGAAACCTATGGCCCTCGGGTCTCTTTCTTATTATATTGTATCTCTTTTATTTACATCGCATCTCATTTACTATTTTGCAATCTTTACTTTCCAATCTATACGACAAAAATACCAAAAATATTTACTTTACTATCTTTATCTAATCTCACTTTTGCGAGTTACCGTGAAGGGATTGACAACCCCTTTATCACGTTGGTTGCAAGGTTCTTGATTATTTGTGCAGGTACTAGGTGACTTGTGCATTATCTCCTACTGGATTGATACCTTGGTTCTCAAAACTGAGGGAAATACTTACGCTACTTTGCTGCATCACCCTTTCCTCTTCAAGGGAAAACCAACGCATGCTCAAGAGGTAGCAAGAAGGATTTCTGGCGCTGTTGCCGGGGAGATCTATGCCAAGTCAAGACATACCAAGTACCCATCATAAACTCTTCTCCCTCGCATTACGTTATTTGCCATTCGCCTCTCATTTTCCTCTCCCCTGCTTCTAAAACGATTTTCGAAAACCTTCGCCTTTTTCTTCGCCCCTCTTCCGTTCGATCTTTTGTTTGCTTGTGTTACCATGTGCCTTCTTTTTGCTTGCATCTTTGCTTGCTAAAAGTTTATGGATTCTCATCCACTTGCTAATCTTTTTAAGAGATCCAATTATGATGAACCAATTGCTAGTGAGTTGTGTGCACTAGATTATCATTATGAGGTTTTGCTTGAAATCCGTGAATCTGAAAATTGTGATGAAGTACTTTATGAAGTGATTCACGGTAGATCTTTGAATGAAAAGCATGATTGCAATGATGTTATTATAAATTCTATTAATATCAATTGTGCTAATAACATGCAAAACCCTAAGCTTGGGGATGTTAATTTTGCTATGTCTACTACTTGTTGCAATGATCATGATTGGGATGATTCTTCTTATAATCTTAAAAGTTTATTTAAGCCCCATGATGAATATGAGATTGATAATAATGTCTGCAATAATATTGAAAGTGGGTTTGGAAGAGTGTCAACTTTATATCCCACATATTTGGATAACGTTCAATGTTATGAAGTTTTTGATAAAAGTGGGTACGGAGAGATCATGACTTTATTTTATGATAATCCCACTATTTTGGAAGAGTGTCAACTTTGCATGCATGTGGATCATGAAGAGAAAATTTTATGTGATAACTATATTGTTGAATTTGATTATGATCCTACATGTAATTATTATTAGAGAGGAAAATATGGTTGTAAAAAATTTTGTGTCACTAAATTACCTCTCGTTATGTTGAGATTGCTATTGTTTCTTTCTCCTTCCTTGCATATGCTAGTTTTTGCTTGTCTTGGTAATTTGTTTGCTTATATAATGCCTATGCATAGGAAGTATGTTAGACTTTGATGCGATTTACATATGCTTCATCACGCTCCCTTCATGTTTCAATTGCTATCTTTCATGTGAGCATCATTAAAATTATAGATGCCTAGCTTAATGGCTTCAAGGAATAGCACTTGTTGGGAGGCAACCCAATTTTATTTTTGTTCTTTGCTTTTTTCTCCTATTTAGTAATAAATAATTAATCTAGATTATGTTATGATTGTGTTTTTTATGTTTTAATTAGTGTTTGTGCCAAGTAAAGCCTTTAGGATCTTCTTGGGTGATAGTTGTTTGATCTTGCTGTTAAAAACAGACAGTATGCGCTCACGAAAATAATTATCATTTTTTGCTAGAGAGCGATAAAATACCAATTCCAACTGAAGTATATCAATATAGTTTTTATACTGGTCTTCCTAATTTCTCGGAATTTTTGGAGTTATAGAAGTACTAGAAATCTCCAGATTGCTACACACTATTCTTCTTTTGACAGATTCTGTTTTTCGTGTGTTGTTTGCTTATTTTGATGAATCTATGAGTAGCATCGGGGGGTATGAATCATAGAGAAGTTGTAATACAGTAGGTTTAACACAAATATAAATAAAGAATGAGTTCATTACAGTACCTTAAAGTGGTGGTTTATTTTCTTATACTAACGGAGCTCATGAGATTTCCTGTTGAAGTTTTGTGTTGTGAAGTTTTCAAGTTTTTGGGTAAAGATTTGATGGATTTTGGAATAAGGAGTGGCAAGAGCCTAAGATTGGGGATGCCCAAGGCACCCCAAGGTAAAATTCAATGACAACCAAAATCCTAAGCTTGGGGATGCCCCAGAAGGCATCCCCTCTTTCGTCTTCGTCTGTCGGTAACTTTACTTGAGGCTATTTTTTTATTCACCACATGATATGTGTTTTGCTTAGAGCGTCTTGAATTATTTGAGTCTTTGCTTTTTAGTTTACCACAGTCATCCTTGCTGTACACACCTTTTGGGAGAGACACACATGAATCGTAATTTATTAGAATACTCTATGTGCTTCACTTATATCTTTTGCGCTAGATAATTTTTGCTCTATGTGCTTCACTTATATCTTTTTAGAGCACGGTGGTGGTTTTATTTTATAGAAATTATTGATCTCTCATGCTTCACTTATATTATTTTGAGAGTCTTTTAGAACAGCATGGTAATTTTCTTTGGCTATAAAATTAGTCCTAATATGATGGGCATCCAAGATGGGTATAATAAAAACTTCCATATAAAGTGCATTGAATACTATGAGGAGTTTGATTCTTTATGATTGTTTTGAGATATGAAGATGCTGATATTAGAGTCATGCTAGTTGAGTAGTTGTGAATTTGAGAGATATTTTTGTTAAAGTTTGTGATTCCCGTAGCATGCACGCATGGTGAACCATTATGTGATGAAGTCGGAGCATGATTTATTTTTTGATTGTCTTCCTTATGAGTGGCGGTCAGTGATGAGCGATGGTCTTTTCCTACCAATATATCCCCCTAGGAGCATGTGTGTACTACTTCATTTCAATAACTACTAGATTTTTGCAACAAGTATGTGAGTTCTTTATGACTAATGTTGAGTCCATGGATTATACGCACTCTCACCCTTCCACCGTTGCTAGCCTCGCTAGTACCGCGCAACTTTCATCGGTACCATAAATCCACCATTTACCTTCCTCAAAATAGCCACCATATCTACCTATTATGGCATTTCCATAGCCACTCCGAGATATATTGTCATGTAACTTTCCACCGTTCCATTTATTATGACACGCTTCATCATTGTCATATTGCTTTGCATGATCATGTAGTTGACATCGTATTTGTGGCGAAGCCACCATTCATTATTTTTCGTACATGTCATTCTTGATTCATTGCACATCCCGGTACACCGCTGGAGGCATTCACATAGAGACATATTTTGTTCTAATATCAAGTTGTAATTCTTGAGTTGTAAGTAAATAAAAGTGTGATGATCTTCATTATTAGAGCATTGTCCCAGTGAGGAAAGGATGATGGAGACTATGATTCCCCCACAAGTCGAGATGAGACTCCGAACGAAAAATAAATAAAAAGGAAAAAAAGAGGCCATAAAAAAAGAGAAAAGGCCCAAATAAAAAAAGAGAGAAAAAGAGAGAAGGGGCAATGCTACAATCCTTTTCCACGCTTGTGCTTCAAAGTAGCACCATGATATTCATGATAGAGAGTCTCCTATTTTGTCACTTTCATATACTAGTGGGAATTTTTCATTATAGAACTTGGCTTGTATATTACAATGATGGGCTTCCTCAAAATGCCCTAGGTATTCATGAGCGAGCGAGTTGGATGCATACCCACTTAGTTTCTTTTTGATCTTTCACACACTTATAGCTCTAGTGCATCTGTTGCATGGCAATCCCTACTCACTCGCATTGATATCTATTGATGGGCAATTCCATAGCCCGTTGATACGCCTAGTTGATGTGAGACTATCTTCTCATTTTTGTCTTCTCCACAACCACCATTCTATTCCACCTATAGTGTTATGTCCATGGCTCACGCTCATGTATTGTGTGAAGATTGAAAAAGTTTGAGAACATCAAAAGTATGAAACAATTGCTTGGCTTGTCATTGGGGTTGTGCATGATTTAAATATTTTGTGTGATGAAGATAGAGCAGAGCCAAACTATATGATTTTGTAGGGATAGCTTTCTTTGGCCAAGTTATTTTGAGAAGACATGATTACTTCGTTAGTATGCTTGAAGTATTATTATTTTATGTCAATATTAAACTTTTATTTTGAATCTTTCGGATCTGAACATTCATGCCACAATAAACAAAATTACATTGATAATTATGTTAGGTAGCATTCCACATCAAAGATTCTATTTTTATCATTTACCTACTCGAGGACGAGCAGAAATTAAGCTTGGGGATGCTTGATACGTCTCCAACATATCTATAATTTTTGATTGTTCGATGCTATCATATTATCTGTTTGGATGTTTAATGGGCTTTAAAATGCTCTTTTATATTATTTTTGGGACTAACCTATTAACCGAAGACCGAGTGCCAGTTTATGTTTTTTTTTCCTATTTTAGAGTTTCACAGAAAAGGAATACCAAACGGAATCCAAGCGGAATGAAACCTTCGTGATGATCTTTCTTGGACCGAAAGCAAACCAGAAAACTTAGAGTTGAAGTCTGGAATGCCACGAGGCGGCCACGAGGTAGGAGGGCACGCCCCCACCCTCGTGGGCCCCTCGTAGCAACACCGACGTACTTCTTCCGCCTATATATACTCTTATACCCTAGAAACATCGCAGAGAGCCACGAAACCACTTTTCCACCGCCGCAACCTTCTGTACCCATGAGATCTCATCTTGGGTCCTTTTCCAGCGATCTGCCGGAGGGGGAATCGATCACGCAGGGCTTCTACATCAACACCATAGCTCTCCGATGAAGCGTGAGTAGTTTACCATAGACCTTCAGGTCCATAGTTATTAGCTAGATGGCTTATTCTCTCTCTCTTTGATTCTCAATACAAAGTTCTCCTCGATGTTTTTGGAGATCTATTCGATGTAATACTCTTTTGCGGTGTGTTTGTCGAGATCCGATGAATTGTGGGTTTATGAACAAGATTATCTATGAATATTATTTGGTTCTTCTCTTCATTCTTATATGCATGATTTGGTATCTTTGCAAGTCTCTTTGAATTATCGGTTTAGTTTAGCCTACTAGATTGATCTTTCTTGCAACGGGAGAAGTGCTTAGCTTTGCGTTCAATCTTGCAGTGTCCTTTCCAAGTGAAAGTAGGGGAAGCAAGGCACGTATTGTATTGTTTCCATCGAGGATAAAAAGATGGGGTTTATATAATATTGCTTGAGTTTATCCCTCTACATCATGTCATCTTGCTTAATGTGTTAATCTGTTCTTATGAACTTAATACTCTAGATGCATGCTGGATAGCGGTCGGTGTGTGGAGTAATAGTAGTAGATGCAGAATTGTTTCGATCTACTTGACACGGACATGATGCCTATATTGATGATCATTGCCTAGATATTCTCATAACTATGCGCTTTTCTATCAATTGCTCGGCAGTAATTTGTTCACCCACCGTAATACATGCTATCTTGAGAGAAACCACTAGTGAAACCTATGGCCCCTGGGTCTCTTTCTTATTATATCGTATCTCTTTTATTTACATTGCATCTCATTTACTATTTTGCAATCTTTACTCAATCTATACAACAAAAATACCAAAAATATTTACTTTACTATATTTATCAAATCTCACTTTTGTGAGTGACCGTGAAGGGATTGACAACCCCTTTATCGCGTTGGTTGCAAGGTTCTTGATTGTTTGTGCAGGTACTAGGTGACTTGTGCATTGTCTCCTACTGGATTGATACCTTGATTCTCAAAACTGGGGGAAATACTTACGCTACTTTGCTACATCACCCTTTCCTCTTCAAGGGAAAACCAACGCATGCTCAAGAGGTAGCATCGAGCTTTGTAGATGGTGACATTACCATTGGCGTCTGTCTTCTTCTTGAAGATCCATTTATTCTCAATGGCTTGTCGATAATCGGGCAAGTCCACCAAAGTCCACAGTTTGTTCTCATACATGGATCCTATCTCAGATTTCATATCCTCAAGCCATCTATGGGAATCTGGGCTCATCATAGCTTCTTCATAGTTCATAGGTTCGCCATGGTCTAGTAACATGACTTCCAGGACAGGATTACCGTACCACTCTAGTGCGGAACGTGCTCTGTTCGACCTATGAGGTCCAGTAACTTGATATGAAGTTTCATGATCATCATCATTAGCTTCCTCTCTAGTTGGTCTAGGCACCATGGGAACGGATTTCTCTGATGTGCTACTTTCCAATTCGAGAGAAGGTACAGTTACCTCATCAAGTTCTACTTTCCTCCCACTCACTTCTTTCGAGAGAAACTCCTTCTCTAGAAAGGATCCATTCTTAGCAACAAAGGTCTTGCCTTTGGATCTGTGGTAGAAGGTGTACCCGATTGTTTCCTTAAGGTATCTTATGAAGACACACTTCTCTGATTTGGGTTCGAGCTTATCAGGCTGAAGCCTTTTGACATAAGTGTTGCAACCCCAAACTTTAAGAAACAACAACTTAGTTTTTTTGCCAAACTACGGTGTCATCTCAACGGATTTAGACGGTGCCCTATTTAACGTGAATGCGGCTGTCTCTCAGGCACAACCCCGAAACGATAGTGGTAAACCGGTAAGAGATATCATAGAACACACCATATCCAACAAAGTATGGTTACGATGTTCGGACACACCATTACGCTGTGGTGTTCCAGGTGGCGTGAGTTGTGAAACAATTCCACATTGTTTTAAATGAAGGCCAAACTCGTAACTCAAATATTCGCCTCCGTGATCAGATCGTAGAAACTTTATTTTCTTGTTATGATGATTCTCTACTTCACTCTAAAATTCTTTGAACTTTTCAAATGTTTCAGACTTGTGTTTCATTAAGTAAATATACCCATATCTACTTAAATCATTTGTGAAGGTTAGAAAATAATGATACCCGCCGCGTGGCTCAACACTCATCGGACCGCATACATCGGTATGTATTATTTCCAATAAGTCATTGGCTCGCTCCATTGTTTAGTAGAACAAAGTTTTAGTCATCTTGCCCATGAGGCATGGTTCGCAAGTATCAAATGATTCATAATCAAGTGATTCCAGAAGTCCATCTGCATGGAGTTTATTCATGCGCTTTACACCAATATGACCTAAACGACAGTGCCACAAGTATGTTGCACTATCATTATCAACTTTGCATATTTTGGCGTCAATATTATGAATATGTGTATCACTACGATCGAGATTCAATAAACCATTCACATTGGGTGTTTGACCATAGAAGGTTTTATTCATGTAAACATAACAACAATTATTCTCTAACTTAAATGAATAAATGTATTGCAATAAACATGATCTACTCATATTCATGCTCAACGCAAACACCAAATAACATTTATTTAGGTTCAACACTAATCCCGAAGGTAGATGGAGTGTGCGATGGTGATCATATCAACCTTGGAACCATTTCCAACACACATCCTCACCTCGCTTTTAACTAGTCTCTGCAACTCCTGTTTCAAGTTACTAATCTTAGCAACCGAACCGGTATCAAATACCTAGGGGTTACTATGAACACTAGTAAAATACACATCAATAACATGTATATCAAGTATACCTTTGTTCACTTTGCCATCCTTCTTATCCGCCAAGTATTTGGGGCAGTTCCACTTCTAGTGACCATTTCCTTTGCAGTAGAAGCACTCAGTTTCAGGCATGGGTCCAACTTTGGGCTTCTTCACGGGAGTGTTAACTTGCTTTCCATTCTTCTTGAAGTTCCCTTTCTTTCCCTCGCCCTTTTTCTTGAAACTAGTGGTCTTGTTAACCGTCAACACTTGATGCTTTTTCTTGATTTCTACCTTCGCTGATTTCAGCATCACGAAGAGCTTGGGAATCGTTTTTGTCATCCCTTGCAT
The DNA here is from genome assembly GCF_002162155.2 of Triticum dicoccoides. NCBI lineage: Eukaryota > Viridiplantae > Streptophyta > Magnoliopsida > Poales > Poaceae > Triticum > Triticum dicoccoides. The sequence goes on from NC_041384.1 coordinate 503,497,117, forward strand.
ATTATAGTTCATCAATAAGTTCTATTAGCTTGGTGATAGTGACTAGAGAACTCTGTCAATCACTATCTTATCTGGAAGATTAACTCCCACTTGATTCAAGCGATTATAGTACCCAGACATTCTGAGCACATGCTCACTGGTTGAGCTATTCTCCTCCATCTTGTAGGCAAAGTACTTGTCAGAGGTATCATACCTCTCGACACGAGCATGCGTCTAAAATACCAATTTCAGCTCTTGGAACATCTCATATGCTCCGTGGCGTTCAAAACGCTTTTGAAGTCCCGGTTCTAAGCCGTAAAGCATGGCGCACTAAACAATTAAGTAGTCATCATATCGAGCTTGCCAAACATTCATAACGTCTGCATCTGCTCCTGCAATAGGTCTGTCACCTAGTGGTGCATCAAGGACATAATTTTTCTGTGAAGCAATGAGGATAATCCTCAGATCACGGACCCAGTCCGCATCGTTGCTACTATCATCTTTCAACTTAGTTTTCTCTAGGAACATATAAAAATAGGAGCTATATTGCGAGCTATTGATCTACAACATAGATATGCAAAACTATCAATACTAAGTTCATGATAAATTAAGTTCAACTCATCAAATTACTAATGAACTCCCACTTAAATAGACATCCCTGAAGTAATCTAAGCGATACATGATCCAAATCAACTAACCCATGACCGATCATCACGTGAGAAGGGGGAGTCATCAATGGTGAACGTCTCTATGTTGATCATATCTACTATATGATTCTGTTTCGACCTTTCGGTCTCTAGTGTTCCGAGGCCATGTCTGTACATGCTAGGCTCGTCAAGTTTAACCCAGGTATTCCGCGTGTGCAAAACTGTCTTGCGGCTTGTTGTATGTGAACGTAGAGTCTATCACACCTGATCATCACGTGGTGTCTCAACACGATGAACTGTAGCAACGGTGCATACTCAGGGAGAATACTTTTACCTTGAAATTTAGTTAAGGGATCATCTTATGATGCTACCGCCGTACTAAGCAAAATAAGATGCATAAAATATAAATATCACATGCAATCAAAATATGTGGCATGATATGGCCATCATCATCTTGTGCTTTTGATCTCCATCTCCAAAGCATCATCATGATCTCCATCGTCACGGCTCGACACCTTGATCCCCATCGTTGTATCGTGGTCATCTCGCCAACTATTGCTTCTACAACTATCACTAATGCATAGTGATAAAGTAAAGCAATTACATGGCGTTTGCATTTCATACAATAAAGAGACAACCATAAGGCTCCTGCCGGTTGCCGATAACTTTTACAAAATATGATCATCTCATACAATAACGTATATCACATCATGTCTTGACCATATCACATCACAACATGCCATCACAACATATCATAACGTATATCTACTTTGTTGCTGCAAGTTTTACGTGGCTGCTACAGGCTTCTAGCAAAAACTGTTCTTACCTATGCATCAAACCACAACAGTGTTTTTGTCAAGTTTGCTGTTTTAACCTTCTTCATGGACCGGCCGCAGTCAAATTCGATTCAACTAAAGTAGGAGAAACAGACACCCGCCAACCACCTTTATGAAAAACTAGTTGCATGTCTGTCGGTGGAACCAGTCTCATGTGCGTGGACATGTAAGGTTGGTCCGAGCCGCTTCATCCCACAATACCGCCGAATCAAAATAAGACATTGGTGTTAAGCAGTATGACTATCACTGCCCACAACTCTTTGTGTTCTACTCGTGCATATCATCTATGCATAGACCTGGCTCATGATGCCACTGTTGCAAATCGTTGCATGGAAAACAAAAAATTCTACGCACACACAATGATCTATCCATGGAGATGCACATCAACGAGGGGGGGAGTGTGTCTACGTACCCTCATATACCGTAAGCGGAAGCATTTCTCAACGCGGTTGATGTAGTCAAACTTATTCGTGCTTCAACCGATCAAGTACCGAACACACGTCACCTCCGTGTTATGCACACGTTCAGCTCGGTGACATCCCTCGCCTTCTTGATCCAGCAAGTTGTCGAGGTAGCTGATACGTCTCCAACGTATCTATAATTTTTTATTGTTCCATGCTATTATATTATCAACCTTGGATGTTTTATATGCATTTATATGCTATTTTATATGATTTTTGGGACTAACCTATTAACCTAGAGCCCAGTGCCAGTTTCTGTTTTTCCTTGTTTTAGAGTATCGCAGAAAAGGAAAATCAAACGGAGTCCAATTGACCTGATACTTCACAGAACTTATTTTTGGAAGGAAAGCAACCCGGGAGACTTGGAGTCCACGTAAGGGAAGCAAGAAGGAGGCCACGAGGCAGGGGGCGCGCCCACCCCCTGGGCGTGCCCTCCACCCTCGTGGGCCCCTCGTGGCTCCCCTGACGTACTTCTTCCGCCTATATATCTCCATATACCCTAAAACGATCGGGGATCACAATAGATCGGGAGTTCCGCCGCCAGAAGCCTCCGTAGCCACTGAAAACCAATCTAGACCCGTTCCGGCACCCTGTCGGAGGGGGCAATCCCTCTCTGGTGGCTATCTTCATCATCCCGGTGCTCTCCATGACGAGGAGGGAGTAGTTCTCCCTCGGGGCTGAGGGTATGTACCAGTAGCTATGTGTTTGATCTCTCTCTCTCTCTCGTGTTCTTGAGGTGATACGATCTTGATGTATCGCGAGCTTTGCTATTATATTTGGATCCTATGATGTTTCTTCCCCCCTCTACTCTCTTGTAATGGATTGAGTTTCCTCTTTGAAGTTATCTTATCGGATTGAGTCTTTAAAGATTTGAGAACACTTGATGTATGTCTTGCCGTGCGTATCTGTGGTGACAATGGGATACCACGTGATTCACTTGATGTATGTTTTGGTGATCAACTTGCGGGTTCCGCCCATGAACCTATGCATAAGGGTTGGCACACGTTTTCATCGTGATTCTCTGGTAGAAACTTTGGGGCACTCTTTGAGGTTCTATGTGTTGGTTGAATAGATGAATCTGAGATTGTGTGATGCATATCGTATAATCATACCCACGGATACTTGAGGTGACATTGGAGTATCTAGGTGACATTAGGGTTTTGGTTGATTTGTGTCTTAAGGTGTTATTCTAATATGAACTCTAGGGCTGTTTGTGACACTTATAGGAATAGCCCGGCGGATTGATCGGAAAGAATAACTTTAAGGTGGTTTCGTACCCTACCATAATCTCTTCGTTTGTTCTCCGCTATTAGTGACTTTGGAGTGACTCTTTGTTGCATGTTGAGGGATAGTTATATGATCCAATTATGTTATTATTGTTGAGAGGACTTGCACTAGTGAAAGTATGAACCCTAGGCCTTGTTTCCTATCATTGCAATACCGTTTATGCTCACTTTTATCACTTGCTACCTTGTTGCTTTCATAATTTCAGATTACAAAAACCTTTATCTACTATCCATATACCACCTGTATCACCATCTCTTCGCTGAAATAGTGCACCTATACAATTTACCATTGTATTGGGTGTGTTGGGGACACAAGAGACTCTTTGTTATTTGGTTGCTTGAGAGAGACCATCTTCATCCTACGCCTCCTACGGATTGATAAACCTTAGGTCATCCACTTGAGGGAAATTTGCTACTGTCCTACAAACCTCTGCACTTGGAGGCCCAACAACGTCTACAAGAAGAAGGTTGTGTAGTAGACATCAGTAGCACACGAGTTACTTCAGCATGACGGCGTGGTGACGGTGATGGTTAAGTGATCCTTGCAGGGCTTCACCTAAGCACTACGAAGACATGACCGTGGGAGTAAACGGTGGAGGGGGGCGCCACACACGGCTAACAATTATCTAGTTTGTGCTAGGGGGCGCCCCCCACATATATATAGGTGGGAGGGAGAGGGGAGAGGCCGGGAGGCGCGCCAAGTAGGACCGAATCCTTATTTACCGGAGGGGGAAGGAAAGAGGAGGGGGAGAAAGGGAAGGGGGATGTCGAATCCCCCCTTTCCTTTTTCTTCCCCCTTTACTTCTCCCTTTGGTTTGGCCCATATGGGGGGCGCACTAGCCCTTGGTGGCTGGTGTGTTTCCCCTCTTGGCTCATAAGGCCCATATCTTTTGCCGGGGGTGCCCGGAACCCCTTCCGGTGACCTGATATGTACCGGTACCCTCCGGAACACTTCCGGTGTCCGAATACTACCTTCATATATATATATATATATATATATATATATATATATATATATATATATATATATATATCAATTTTTACCTCTCGACCATTTCAAGACTCCTCGTCATGTCCGTGATCTCATCCGGGATTCCGAACAACATTCGGTCACCAAATCACATAACTCATATAATACAATATCGTCATCAAACATTAAGCGTGCGGACCCTACAGGTTCGAGAACTATGTAGACATGACTGAGACACCTCTCCAGTCAATAACCAATAGCGGAACCTGGATGCACATATTGGCTCCTACATATTCTACGAAGATCTTTATCGGTCGAACCGTTATGACAACATACGTAATTCCCTTTGTCCATCGATATGTTACTTGCCTGAGATTAGATCGTCAGTATCTTCATACCTAGTTCAATCTCGTTACCGGCAAGTCTCTTTACCCATTCCGTAATACATCACCTTGTGACCAACTCCTTAGTCATTTGCTTGCAAGCTTATGATGTGTATTACCGAGAGGGCCCAGAGATACCTCTCCGATACTTGGAGTGACAAATCCTAATCTTGATCTATGCCAACCCAACAAACACCTTCGGAGATACTTGTAGAGCATCTTTATGATCACCCAGTTACGTTGTGATGTTTGATAGCACACAAGGAATTCCTCCAGTATCTGGGAGTTGCATAATCTCATAGTCGAGGGAATATGTATTTGACATGAAGAAAGGAATAACAATAAACTGAACGATCAATATGCTAAGCTAACTGATGGGTCTTGTCCATCACATCATTATCCTAATGATGTGATCCCATTATCAAATGACAACACATGTCTATGGTTAGGAAACCTTAACCATCTTTGATCAACGAGCTAGTCTAGTAGAGGCTTACTAGGGACACGATATTTGTTTATATATTCACACATGTATTTAGGTTTCCGGTCAATACAATTCTAGCATGAATAATAAACCTTTATCATGAATAAGGAAATATAAAATAAAAACTTTATTATTGCCTCTATGGCATATTTCCTTCACTCATACACCAACACGACCTGCCTTTCCTTAGTGAACGAGGCGCTGGACCGGATCCAAATGATGGCTATTGTCGATAACCAGTCCGCGGCTCACGCTCAACGAAGCCTTGAGGCAGGCCACAGGGAATTTTACATCCCACCCACCACCCACTTAATAGCCACTGTCGAAGACTTAATCGACATGCTGGACTATGCCTCGGAGGTGGCCGACGACATGGACGATGACAGTGAGGCCACGGCCCCCTCCCGTCACTGGCTGATGGATGGCCACATCCACCTACAACATCTATATGGTGGACACCCCCAAGGACGATGGCGATGGCACCCCCAGAAGGGATAATAGGCCTGGGGAGGCAACACCGACGCTCCAAGGGTCAACAAAGCAGGGAAAACAACATGGGCACCGCAGATGGTGACACCCTGGACAATGCGGAAGACCTCGGCGACCCCGCCCCTGAACACCAATCTGATGGCTTAGAGGGGCATGAGGGTCAACATACTCCCGAGGACCCTAATGATTCTGAAGACAACAATTACATGCCCCTCTCCGAAGAGGAGGCCAGTCTTGGACCTGATGACTTTATCGTCCCAGAAGATCCATTGGGACAAAAGTGATTCAAGCACCAGCTAATAGCCACCACGCGAAGCTTGAAGAAGAATTAGAACAGATAAAAGCCGAAAAAGCCACCCTCAACGACAGATGGACGAAAGTCCTCGAAGCCGAAGAAGGGTACTGCTATGAATGAAAGACAAAGAGCTACCCCAAACGCAAACTGCTGCCGCAGTTCAACAATGAGGCCTGATGTCTACTACGCAACCTTTCTTCTTCTAGACTTGTGTTGGGCCTCCAAGCGTAGAGTTTTGTAGGACAGTAGCAATTTTCCCTCAAGTGGATGACCTAAGGTTTATCAATCTGTGGGAGGCGTAGGATGAAGATGGTCTCTCTCAAACAACCCTGCAACCAAATAACAAAGAGTCTCTTGTGTCCCCAACACACCCAATACAATGGTAAATTGTATAGGTGCACTAGTTCGGCGAAGAGTTGGTGATACAAGTGTAGTATGGATAGCAGATATAGGTTTTTGTAATCTAAAAATATAAAAACAGCAAGGTAACTAGTAACAAAAGTGAGTAAAAGCAGTATTACAATGCTTGAAAACAAGGCCTAGGGCTTTACTTTCACTAGTGCAAAGTCTCTCAACAATGATAACATAATTAAATCATATGGCAATCCCTCAACGTGCAACAAAGAATCACTCCAAAGTTTCTACCGGAGAATGTAGGACAGAAATGTGCATCAACCCCTATGCATAGATTACCCCGATGTCACCTCGGGAATCCGTGAGTTGAGTGCCAAAACATACATCAAGTGAATCAATAGAACATCCCATTGTCACCACAGATATCCCATCGCAACACATACATCAAGTGTTCTCAAATCCAATACTCAATCCAACATAACGAAACCTCAAAGAGCAAGACTCAATTCATCACAATAAGGTAGAGAGGGAACAACACCATATGATCCAACTATAATAAATTGTCATGAAAGAGCGTGGCAAGCTTACTGAAACTTGAACCATCATTATCATTTTATAGAATTCTTCTTCAATCAATTGAGCACAATTTTCCACTCCATCATTTTCAGGAAAGACATTATAAAGATGAATAATATGAGGCAACCTCAATTCCATATTTTTTAGTTTTCTTTTATAAACCAAACCAACGATAAAACAAGAAACTAAAAGATACAATTGCAAGATTTAAAGATATACCTTCAAGCACTGGCCTCCCCAGCAACAGCACCAGAAAAGAGCTTGATGTCTACTACACAACTTATTCTTGTAGACTCGTGTTAGGTCTAGAAGCACAGAGTTTTGTAGGGCGGTAGGAATTTTCCTTCAAGTGGATGACTTAAGGTTTATCAATCCATGGGAGGCGTAGGATGAAGATGGTCTCTCTCCAAAAACACTGCAATCAAATACAAAAGTCTCTTGTGTCCCCAACACACCAAATACAATGGTAAATTTTATAGGTGCACTAGTTAGGTGAAGAGATGATGATACAAGTATAGTATGGATAGTAGATATAGGTTTTTGTAATCTGAAAATAAAAAAACAAGGTAGCAAGTAATAAAAGTGAGCGCAAATGGTATTGCAATGCTTAGAAAACAAGGCCTAGGGTTCATACTTTCACTAGTGCAATCTCTCAACAATGCTAACATAATTGAATCATATAACAATCCCTCAATGTGCGACAAAGAGTGATACATCTCCAACATATCTATAATTTTTGATTGGTCCATGCTATTATATTATCTGTTTTGGATGTTTTTTATGCACTATTATGCTATTTTATATTATTTTTGGGACTAACCTATTAACCTAGAGCTCAGTGCCAGTTCCTATTTCCCCCCCTTGTTTTAGAGTTTCACAGAAAAGGAAACAAATGGAGTCCAAACGGAATGAAACTTTGGTGATGATTTTTCTTGGACCAGAAGACATCCAGAGGACTTCGAGTACACGTCAGGAAAGCCACGAGGCGACCACAAGGACGGAGGGCGAGCCCCCACCCTTGTGGACCCCTCGTGACTCCACCAACCTATTTCTTCCGCCTATATATTCTCAAATATTCCAAAACCAATTAGGAGAGCCACCAAAACACTTTTCCATCGCGGCAACCTTCTGTACCCATGAGATCCCATCTAGCGGACTTTTCCAACATCCTGCCGGAGGGGGATTCGATCATGGAGGGCTTCTACATCAACACCATTGCCTCTCCGATGAAGCGTGAGTAGTTTACCACAGACCTACGGGTCCATAGCTATGACACGTCTCCAACATATCTATAATTTTTGATTGTTCCATGCTGTTATATTATCATTCTTGGATGTTTTATAATCATTTCATAGTCATTTTGTATCATTTTTGGTACTAACCTATTGACATAGTGCCAAGTGCCAATTGTTGTTTTTTTGCATGTTTTTTACATCGTAGGAAATCAATACCAAGCGGAGTCCAAATGCAGTGAAACTTTTTGTGGATTTTTTGGACCAAAAGACATCCAATGGGCCGAAAAAAGTGTCTGGGGGTGCTCTGAGGGGAGCACAACCCACCCCAGGCGCGCCCTGGTGGGTTGTGCCCACCTCGGGTGTCCCCTGAACTGCCTCTTTACTCTATAAATACCCCAATATTCTAGAAACCCTAGGGGAGTCAATGAAAATCAATTCCAACTAACGCAAGTTCTAGAAACACCAGATCCAATCTAGACACCATCATAGAGGGATTCATCATGTCCATTGGTGCCTCTCCGATGATGCGTGAGTAGTCTTATGTAGACCTTCGGGTCCGTAGTTAGTAGCTAGATGGCTTCCTCTCTCTCGTTTGATTCTCAATACAATGGTCTCTTGGAGATCCATATGATGTAATTCTTTTGCAGTGTGTTTGTTGGGATCCGATGAACTTTGAGTTTATGATCAGATCTATCTCTTTTTATCCATGAAAGTTATTTGAGTCTTCTTTGATCTCTTATATGCATGATTGCTTATAGCCTTGTATTTCTTCTCTAATATTTGGGTTTTGTTTGGCCAACTTGATCTATTTATCTTGCAATGGGAAGAGGTGCTTTGTGATGGGTTCGATCTTACGGTGCTTGATCCCAATGACAAAAGGGGAACCGACACGTATGTATCGTTGTCATGAAGGATAACAAGATGGGGTCTATTTCTACATAAATAGATCTTGTCTACATCATGTCATCATTCTTATTGCATTACTCTGTTTCTCCATGAACTTAATACACTAGATGGATGCTGGATAGCGGTCGATGTGTGGAGTAATAGTAGTAGATTCAGGCAGAAGTCGGTCTACTAATCTTGGACGTGATGCCTACATAATGATCATTGCCTGGATATCATCATGATTATTTGAAGTTCTATCAATTTCCCAACAGTAATTTGTTCATCCACCGTCTGCTATTTTTCTCGAGAGAAGCCACTAGTGAAAACTACGGCCCCTGGGTCTCTTCCTTAATATATTTGCCTTTGCGATGTATTTTCCTTTGCTTTTATTTTCAGATCTATTAAACCAAAAATACAAAAATACCTTGCTGCAATTTATTTTATTTGGCGTTCGATCTATCAACTTATTGCAACTCCCTCACGTCCGTTTGCCAATTTCTGGCACCGTTACCCAAAAGGGATTGACAACCCCTTTTACACGTCAGGTTGCGAGTATTTGTTATTTGTGTGCATGTGTTGCTTACGTAGTGTTGCTTGGTTCTCCTACTGGTTCGATAAGTTGGTATCATCACTAAGGGAAATACCTACCGTCGATGTGCTGCATCATCCCTTTCTCTTTAGGGAAATACCGATGTAGTTCTAGCAGACATCAAAAGGAATTTCTGGCGTTGTTGCCGGGGAGACATCATCAACATCTTCCAGGTTCCTAATCACAAATCTCATCTCCTCACAATTTAATTTATTTGCCATTTGCCTCTCGTTTTCCTCTCACCCACTTCACAAAAATTTGCCATTTTATTTTCCCTCTTTTTCGTTCGCCGTTTTCTTGCCGGGTCTGTTTGTGTGCAATCTTGTTTGTTGCTTTTGACATTATGGATAGTTCTTCCTATTTTGCGTGCACTCGCGAGAACGAGGTTCTCAACTTTAAACAAAGGAGGGGAGAAAATTTAAAAGATGTTTGGTATAGGATTTGCAATGCTCATAATAGATCTATCCATAAGCAATCTACCATTGTTCTTCTTCACTGTTTTTATGTGGGCAATACCATGATTACCGGTGGAAATTTCTTGGTGTGTCCCTATCTTGATGCTTTTAATGCTATGGGAAACTTAGTAGGCTCACCACCCATTATGATTAATGTAACAACTTTGACTCTTGAGCATGTCATGGAAAGATTAGATGCTATTGAAAAGAAAATGCTTACTGAAGAACATTTTGAAAACTTGGATAAAAAGATGCACAATTTTTCTACTAAATTTGGGTCAAAAGCGGGAGAAGTTTTTAAGTTGTTAAATGAAAAGGGTACCATAATCCATGAAAGAATTGAAGAAAGCCCGTCTCAGATTGATAAACTGGAAGAAATCTTTAGTGATCTAAGAACGGCTTTTGCTTCCACTAAAACTATTGATAAAACTCCCGTAAAGATTGGCAAGATTACTCAAGTTACTAAGAACAAGGGTGCAACTTCTAGTAATAACGGTAAAGAGGATCTTAAGATGATTAGTATTCACTCGGATTTTGCTGAAGTTATAAGAGATCCTTTGGGCAAGAATGAATTCTTTAAATTTGTTCCTTGGAGTATTTTTATTGAAAACCCTTATTCTAAATCTTTGAATAATTCTAAGTGTTTGATTAAAGAGTTGGACAAGGATGACAACACATAGATCCTTGCTTTATGCCTAGCTAAGGGTGTGAAACAATAGCGCTTGTTGGGAGGCAACCCAATGAATAAAATTTATTTTTGTCTTTTGCTTCCTGTTCTTGAGTGTTTGCACAATTATAATACTATTATGATTGTGTTTTTTATGTTTTAATTAGTGTTTGTGCCAAGTAAAGCCTTTAGGATCTTCTTGGGTGATAGTTGACTTGATCTTGCTGAAAAACAGAAACTTTTGCACTCACGGAAATAATTTTCATTTTTAATAGAAGTGTGATAAAATACCAATTATTTTTGAATAAGATTAATATACAAATTTCTCAGGTGTTCCTAATTTTGCAGAATATTTTGAGTTACAGAAGTATTCGAAATATCCAGATTGCTACAGACTGTTCTATTTTTGACAGATTCTATTTTCTTTGTGTTGTGTGCTTGTTTTGATGATTCTATGGTTTTCTTTGAAGAGTTTTTTCCATAGAATAGTTGGAATACAGTAGATATAATGCAAGAATAAAATATGAATTGGTTTGCAACATCACTTATAGTAGTGATTTGTTTTCTTATACTAACGGATCTCACTAAGGTTTTGTTGAGTTTTGTGTGATTGAAGTTTTTAAGTTTTGGGTGATGTTACGATGGATGAAGGAATAAGGTGTAAGAAGAGCCTAAGATTGAGTATGCCCATGTAATCCCAAGCTATTATCCAAAGAGAAGCAAGCAACTAAGCTTGGGGATGCCCCTAGTGGCATCCCCTCTTTCTTCTAACGACCATAGGTATTTTACTCGAAGCTATATTTTTATTCATCACATACTATGAGTTTTGCTTGGAGCGTCTTGTATGATATGAGTCTTTCATTGTTTTGCTTTGTGTTTTAAGTCTTGAATACTTGCTGGATACACCTATTTGAGAGAGCCAAAATTATGCTATAACTTGCTAGAATTGCTCTCTATGCTCCACTTAAATCTTTATGAGCTATGGAATTGCTGCTAGTGCTTCACTTATATCTTTTTGAGCACGACATGCTTTGTTTGAAGAAATTCCCTCATGCTTCACTTAGATTTATTTGAGAGTTAGTATTTTTTTAAGAAATTATCTCTTTCTTCACTTAAATTAATTTGAGAGAAAGTAATATTATGCTCATGATCTTCACTTATATTTGTTTGAGCTTATCAAAAGCAACACATGAGAATTAGTTCCAAAGCGATAGATATCAAAGAAGGATATAATAATAACTTTCATGAAAGATCATTGGACAAAATAAACTTGATTCCTTGTAATAGTTTTGAGATATGATGATGTGATATGTGAGTCATGTTGATGAGTAATTATGCTTTAGTAAGAATATTGCTGTTAAGGTTTGTGATTCCCTATGCAAGCACGAAAGTAAATAGTTATGCAATGAAATTACATGCTACTTGTGGTGCATTATTCGGTGTTAATTATGCTTAATGCTCGCTTATGAGATTATTCATTTCTTGGTTGGTCGCTTCTCAATCTTTTGCTAGCATTCATTTTGCACTAAGTATGATCACTACTTGTGCATCCAAAATCCTTTAAACCAGTTTTGCCACATGAGTCCACCATACCTACCTATATGCGATATTCTTTTGCCGTTCTGAGCAAATTTTTATGTGCCATCTCTAATTTTCAAAATAACTTCTCTTTTGTGTGCTCGTACCGCTCATGAATCGGTAGGGGGTGGATAATATATTTCCATGCTAGATATGTTATTCTCACGATGAGTGTTTATTCACTTGTCATTGCACGAGAGTAAGGCAAAGGTATTAGGGATGCCCAGTCCCGAAATGAAAAATGAATTTACTTTATGTTGTCAAATAATAAATTCCTTGGAAAGTGTTGGTATGGAAGGCACCCGTGGATACGGCTAGCCATGGAAAGTGAAAGTATGGTTGGAAAAGGAATAAACTTTAATTTCTGTTTGGGAACCGCCTATGATATATCTATCATGGGAAGTATTGGAAACTTCTCGATCGTTCTCGTTGACAGGAAAAGCATGCCTCTAAAAATGTTTTTATCTCTATGTTTTTTGCTTTGAGCTCTGGCACCTCTACAAATCCCTACTTCCCTCTGTGAAGGGCCTTTCCTTTACTTTATGCAAATTTTATTTTTAATTTGAGTCTCCATCTTCTCTTATAAAGCACCAACTAGGGGGCGCTGTGATCATACTTGAGCATTGGGTGTAGCTAATATGCGAGTGTGTTTCATGAATGGATCAATGATTGAGCATGATGGGCTAGGGATAACTTATTTTAGCATTGATATTTTGAAAGACATGGTTGCTTGTTGATATGCTTGAGTATTTAAGCCTCATGTCAAAACTAGACTATTGCTTTGAACAATATAAAATTCTATATGAGATGACATGTTAGGCAGCATTCCACATCAAATTCTGTTTTTATCATTTACCTACTCGAGGACGAGCAGGAATTAAGCTTGGGGATGCTGATACGTCTCCAACATATCTATAATTTTTGATTGTTCAATGCTGTTATATTATCATTCTTGGATGTTTTATAATCATTTTATAGTCATTTTATATCATTTTTTGGTACTAACCTATTGACATAGTGCCAAGTGCACGTTGCTGTTTTTTGCATGCTTTTTACATTGCAGGAAATCAATACCAAACAGAGTGAAACTTTTTGTGAATTTTTTTGGACCAGAAGACATCCAATGGGCCGGAGAAGCTCCTGGGGGGTGCTTCGAGGGGAGCACAACCCACCAGGGCGCTCCTGGAGGCCCAGGCATGCCCTGGTGGGTTGTGCCCACCTCGGGTGCCCTTCGAACCGCCTCTTTACTCTATAAATACCCCAACATTCCAGAAACCCTAGGGGAGTCAACGAAAATCAATTCCAGCCGCCGCAAGTTCCAGAAACACCAGATCCAATCTAGACACCATCATGGAGGGGTTCATCTTGTCCATTGGTGCCTCTCCGATGATGCGTGAGTAGTCTTTTGGAGACCTTCAGGTCCGTAGTTAGTAGCTAGATGGCTTCCTCTCTCTCGTTTGATTCTCAATACACTGGTCTCTTGGAGATCCATATGATATAATTCTTTTGCGATGTGTTTGTTGGGATCCGATGAACTTTGAGTTTATGATCAGATCTTCCTCTTTTTATCCATGAAAGCCTTCTTTGATATCTTATATGCTTGATTGCTCTAGCCTCGTATTTCTTCTATGATATTTGGGTTTTATTTGGCCAGCTTGATCTATTTATCTTGCAATGGAAGAGGTGCTTTGTGATGGGTTCGATCTTACGGTGCTTGATCCTAGTGACAGGAGGGGAACCGACACGTATGTATTGTTGCCATTAAGGATAACCAGATGGGGTCTATTTCTACAAAAATAGATCTTGTCTACATCATCTCATCATTCTTATTGCATTACTCTGTTTCTCCATGAACTTAATACACTAGATGCATGCTGGATAGCGGTCGACGTGTGGAGTAACAGTAGTAGATGCAGGCAGGAGTCGGTCTATGATACGTCCATTTTGAATCATGTTTTCTTACTATTATTTATAATGCTTTTATCCATAATAATGCTTTTTGGAGTAATTCTAATGCCTTTTCTCTCATAATATGCAAGGTATACACAAAGAGGGAGAATTCCGGCAGCTGGAAATCTAGACCTGGAAAAGCTACGTCAGGTGTGTGGTCTGTTCAAGCTTGTAGGTTTACCCGGAGATGAGGTTATGAAGAAGGTTTTCCCTTTATCTTTGAAGGGAAAAGCATTGGCATGGTATAGGCTATGCGATGATATTGGATCTTCACTACTGCAGGATGCTGCTAACGCGACACTACAATCAGAGACCCTTCGAGAAACTATGTGCAATGCAATAATCGCAAAAGATGGTGTATGAAAACTGTCAAAAAAGGTGCAAAACATTTGCGATGGAGGATGCATCAGACACGGTTCAGATTTTAGTTGCGTGTGTGATTCAGGCCACACGGTTAACCCGTCCGAACTGTTTGTGATGAGGCAGAACAACAGAAACGAGCAACCATATCAATGTGTGTGCGATATACGGCATATAGTTCGCTTCGATGAACCGTTTTCTATTAGGGAGATCAAGGTGTGTGTGATATAGGGCATACGGTTCACTCTGGCAAACTATTTTTGATTAGCGAACGCAACTAAAACGGTTCAACTTAACAAGATGTGTGTGATACATGGGAAACAGCCGACTCGGATGAACTGTTTGCGATGAGAAATTACAACATAGACGGTTAATACAGTTAGTTCGTGTGCGATTTTGTGTATACAAAAAACTTTGAAAAATGCAAACTAGTTGCTTGCGATGGCTAGGAGTATCATGCATGATGCGTCTGCGAGTACTCGTGTGCGATGATTAGTAAGTTACATATACGTTTCCTTATGTTAACACTTGTGTGATAAATAACACGTGGCACCGGATCCGGTATTCGGGTTGTGTGTGTGCTCCACTTAGTCTTCCCGCGTTCCAGCGAATGCTTCCAGCGCTCCACATGGATGAATTGTAAAATCCACGCCTATTCCCTCACCGGTTTCCCGCCACCAGCTAAAGGCTTGCTGCATATAACCTAGGCGGCAACGCACCATCGCGACACTCTGCGAAGATCTAGTCCTCACCCATCTACCATTAGTTATTCCAAGCATGCTAGGCAACGACCAAAGCTTCAATGTCGACGCCTACCTGCGTTACATCTTCGGCAAGGAGAACGAGCCGGAGCAGGTCGGGGAGCAAGAGCTTCATTGGCCGGTGCAGGCACCATGGCCCATCGGCAGCGATATCAGCATCACAGTCCTTGGGAGCACAATCGACATATTGTAGAGGAGGTGTGATGAGCAGTTTGCCATCCACCGCGCAAAAGATCCAGAGTTGCTCGGCGGCATGATCGACGACCCACCTGAAGAGCCACCGTCACCAGTGCTCATCGAGAGCCTGATGCCCAGCAAGGAATGGACAGAGGACCTCTACGATTTAGTCAAGATAAAGGCAGCCTACGGCTTCATCATTGCCCGCGGCGGCCGTGTCAACCTCGATCCTGATGATGTGGTGGCCAGGCTCGAGCGCATCCTTGGCGGAGTTGACGTCCCTGATGAAGTAGAACATCGCCAACGTGATATCTTGCGGATGCAGGTGATCGATGGAATTTGCTACCAGGCTAGAGACATGGAAATGGAGCGGTTCCACTGAGTTGTCATGCACGTGATTACACGCTGTCAAGCTCTTCTGGAAGAGGCCCAGCAGCCCCAAGAGCCTCCCAGCGCCAGCAGCTCCGTAGGTGGAGGCGGGTCGGGACACCCGGAGTGAACAACTACAAGGGTGCTATGCTGATCATGGAGTCCGAGAAGACCATCACCAGAAGGCCGCCAGCTCAGCCTTTTAGCTTATATTTTATTATAATTGTATGCATAGTAGGTCGTGAGTGTTTGGGCCTTGCCGCATTTGGCATTTTAAATTATCCTGAATATGTAAGACAATTATTAAGAATTATTAACAATTGCCATTGTAACTTTGCCTCAACAGCGAGCAGAGCGCGCCGCGGCTGCCTCAACGGTGAGCAACCACGTGGTCAACCTTCTGCCATCAATAAATTTTGACCTTGTTTCTCGTCACATTGCTGATTACAACACAATAAGTAATTGCAAATCTGTTCACACCTATCAAACTAATATGTGTTCACACTTAGCACTGGGCTATAAAAACTACCCACTCGAAAATTACTTCACAATTCCTCTCCTTATCACCCACAAAACTGGTTTTCTCTGTCAAGTCGTTCCATCATGACCGGTAGGATGAGTTTAGGGTGGACATATAACCAGGCAGCAAAGACTAAGGCCGCGGAAGCACTAGAGAGGTCCCGCCGCGAAGCCGCAGCCGTAGCAGAGATGTCTGGGCACGCCACGGAGCCCTCGAACGAGCTCTCACAGGCATGCGAGGGCTCTCACAAGCGCATTCGCGGCGTCGGCCATCGCGACGAGCAGGCGTTCCTGAAGTCCTTCGCCAGCGACAATGACATTCTCACTGGCGTCACTACACAGCAGGAGCTGGTCGACGGCTTGATGAAGCTGCTCAAGATCAATGATGCCTCGGTTGACAAGGCGACCGGCCTCATCGAGCAACTCATGGATGACAATGTGAAGCTCCTCAAGTTGGTCACCGAGAAGGAGGAGGAGGCCGCAGGCTGGAAGATGCTGCATGAGCAGAGCAGTGCCTCGGAGATGACGCTGAAAGCGGTCGTCGAGGAACTGATGGGTGGCTTGAGGAAGCTCCGGATCAAGCGTGAGCAGGAGGTGGAGGAATCTATGGCTGCTTCCAAGCAAAGTCATGAGGAATTGAAGAAGGAGCTGGAGGATTTCGCCGCCCGGTGATCCATCGACGAGTAGAGACAGTAGCGACCTAGATCGTTGTCTGCAATTTCCTTCTTCTCTTGCCCCCGTGTCTTTCGGGCTTTGCCGCATGTGGCATTTTAAATTATCCGGAATATGTAAGACAATTATTTTGTGTGCCATTGTAAATTTGTCATCGTATTATCCGTTGCCATTTTATTTGTGGTTGTATTATCCGTTGCTCTATGTGGCAATTTAAATTAGGGCGGAATACTAGTTGAAAACACGAACAAAGCAAATGCTACCATGGGATCACAAGCAAACACCCTCCGTCCAGGTTCTTTAATTAACCCATTAATGGAGAAGTTGTGAGCGAGGCAGGCGGCGGCTGGTGCATGAAGGTCAAAGAGCTCGCTTCCCAGTGAGCATGGGCGGCCTTGCTGCTCGCACGTGCCCTATCGAGCCTGCGAGGTGGACAGGACGCACGCATCCCGTCGAGCCTATGCGGCGGACTGCTCGCACGCATCCCGTCAAACCTGCACGGCAGACTTCTCGCGCTCGTCCCGTCTAATCAAACAGTTGCACGCACACCACCAAGTATGGTTAAATTTCGAAACGGTAAATATAATACAACCATTTGTGATATTAACGTGTCAGCTTTTTGTTTCAAAAAGGACTTCGTTGGCTACTAATGTGTGGGCCTCTTCTCAAACTGGATGATTTTTTTACCACGACATATATGTGCCATGCCATGAAACCATGCAAATTTTCATGTTTTTGGGGTGACTTTTTTATTTACTGGGATTTAAAAACCGAGATTCTCATTGTTTGAGGACGACGACAAGTTTGTAATTCATTCTCATTCCTTAAACGAGACCTAAACATGCACCCAATGACACATGTATGATCTCCCACCCATTTTGCTTCACTGGAGCATGTTGTCGGCATTCTGGGAACAGGGGTCCCCAGACTGGCCTGCCTGTGGCCCACGGCGTGGCGCTACAAGTGGGCCCGTACGACCCAAATTCATCAACAAGCATTCAAGACCCTCGCGAGGCGGGCGATGCAAGACCTCCTTAGGAGCGGCCTCACTAGGCTGGCTCACGAGGGGCGGAGAGATCAAGGCCAGGAAAACTTCGCGAGGTTCCAATGACGTGAGCCATGACGATCGAGACCAGGCGGGCGCCAGGCGGGTGCCAGCACTCATAGTGTCCTTGTTTCCTCTTTGGTGCTAAGGAGGAAAGTGCAGACGAAGAGTACCAAGGCGTCAAGCAAAGGTTATCATATCGGTGCAACGAGACCAAGACCAGCAGGACGGCAGGATGGAGGTCACCGTGGAGCCCAAGACGGCGTCACCACCAGAGCCTTTGGCGGGCGAAGGCTGCTTTTGTCAGGATAACTTGTACTAGTTGTCCCTTTCAAATTGGCCGTTGTTGGCTCCCTTCCTGCTTAATATTTGGGGAGAGGACCAGGGCCTCTATAACTAGGATTAGCCACCACAGTAGAGGGGGGGATCGACCTCATCTTAGATCTGAGCCATTCCATCCTTAGCCACACACCAACCAAGCACAAGAACACCTCACCTCAGGAGGCTGTTCTTCCCCCTTGTACTGTTCATCATCAGCCCAAGAGGCAATCCACCACACCACACTGGAGTAGGGTATTACACCGCAACGGTGGCCCGAACCAGTATAAATCTTGTGTCTCTTGTGTTGCGAGTTCATCGAGCTAGCCTTTGAGACCGCGAAGTGCTTGAGGGCGTGATCGATGAGGGAGATCTTCGTGCGCACCTCAGTGTTCAAACCTTAAGGGTTTTGCCGGAACCCGAAATCCGACATTTGGTGCGCCAGGTAGGGGTGCGCCGAAGCCTTCTTCTTCGTCGACCCACGCTTCATCACTCCACCAAGCTCATGGCCAACGCTCGCCGAGCTCGCGCTGAGCGCCGGGCCGTCCTCACCGCCCGTGTTGCTCAGATGGCTCCCGTCGGCGGGCCTCAGCGTCATTCTGCTTCACCCGCCGCCAATGTCATCACCAGTCCGATGGTGAACGAGCAGCAAGCCTCTTCACTGCATCCCTCCATGCGCCGGGACGGCCACACTGCCACCCCGTCGCTGATTCCGGCCGGCTCATCATCTCACGCTCGTCGCGCCCTCACGGACGCATAGGCCACGCTGCTCATGGCACGCGAGCTCCTACACTACCGTATGGTCGACGACCTCTACGAGGAGTGGCTGGACCGCATCGCTGAGCTCGTCAGCGTCGCGGGAGGCTCTCCTGCACCGTCCCTCTCGCTGCCTCGCCCTCCGCCAGCTGCGGGCGACGTGGCTCACGGAGCGCCTCCGCCTCCTCCACAACAAGATGGCGCCCTTGCGCCGAGGCGTGCGGCTCAGGGAGCACCTCAGCCTCCCCCGCGCCAGGATGGCGTCATCGCTCCAAGATGCGCGGTCCAGCGGCGCGACCCACAGCACCGCGTGCCAGCACACGAGGAAAGAAGCTGCCAAGTGATTCCCCATCCCCAAGGAAGTGCTCCACCACTCCCAGCTCCGCTACGCCAGGATTTCTTGCTGTGACATGGCCATGCGCCGCGTGCCGCGGCGGTGCAGGGGCACCACGGCCAGGCTCCACCTCTAAGGCGAGCCCCGGTGACCACGGCCGGCTGCCGCGCCTTCACCCCCGAGTTGCGTAGCGTCGCCTGGCCAGACAAGTTCAAGCCAAACCCGCCTCCGTGCTATGACGGCACCCCCGACCCCACAGAGTTCTTGTAGCTCTACGAGGTGAGCATCAAGGCGGCCAGCGACGACGAGAAAGTCATGGCGAACTGGTTCCCCAAGGCTCTCAAGGATGGCGCCCGCTCTTGGCTCCTGAACCTGCCTCCTAGCTCCATCTCTTCCTGGGACGAGATGCGCGACCGTTTCGTCGCCAACTTCCAGGGCACTCGCGACCGCCCCCCGGCCATGGGTGACCTGCGCCACGTCAAGAAACAACCAGGGGAGACCCTCTAGAAGTACATCCAGTGCTTCAACAACGTTCGTCTCAAGATCCCCAAGGTGACGGACGAGGCCATCATCTCTGCGTTCTCTGATGGCGTCCGCGACATCAAGATGAAGGAGGAGCTCGCCATCCATGAGGAGCCGTGAACATCCCTGGAGCTGTTCAACCTGGCGACCAAGTGCGCAAGGGCTGAGGAAGGGTGCCTTTCCCTCCTCGAGCTTCCAGCTGCCGACCCGGAGGAGAAGAAAGCTAAGGCCAAGGACGTGAAGCGCAAGGGAGTCGTCGTGCTCGCGGTAGAGCCGGACACGAAGCGCGGTAGGGACCAGCCTGAGTCATCCAAGGGCAGCCGACCATTCTGCGCCTTCCACAACGTACACAGCCATAACACCAACGATTTCCAAGAGCTTAGAGCCATGCGTGATGGACGCTTCGGTCGACGCCCCGAGCACAGCGACCGAGGCTACGGCCGAGGAGGAGGACGCGGCGGAGGACGCTGGAACAACCGGGGCCCACGCCAGGAGTGGCGCGACCGGCCTCGTGAGGACCGCTGGCAGGATCAGCCTCACGAAGGTGCCTGGAGGGATCAGCCTCGTGAGGACCGCCCTCAGGGCAATGGCGGGCTTCCTCCACTGTCGCCACCAAGAAGGAACGACGACCACCACCAAGACGAGGGGGCTGGGGGCTTCCAGGAGCCGCGTGCTATCGCCTGCATCTTAGGCGGAGCTCAAGCCCCAGCTTCATAGCGTATCTTCAAGCAGTTTGCTCACAGGTGAACGCAGTCCTTCCCAAGCTCGAGGCTACATGCACGCTCAGGTGGTCCAAGTGCGCTATTACCTTCAGCTCAGTAGATCAGCTCAAGTGTGCGGCCACCGCTGGCGCTCTCCCAATGCTTTGTTCACCCGTCATCAGCAACGTGCAAGTCACCAAGACCCTCATCGACGATGACACAGGGCTCAACGTCCTATCCGTCGAGACATTCTACAACCTTCAAGTGCCATACGATCAGCTTCAGCCTACCAAACCTTTCTTAGGAGTGACCGACGGCTCCACCATGCCGATAGGTCAGGTCCGCCTCCCAGTCACCTTTGGAGAAGGCAACAACTACCGCACCAAGCTCATCGACTTCGACGTCCCCCACATTCGTCTGCCGTACAATGCCATCCTCGGGTATCCGGCCCTGGCCAAGTTCATGGCAGTGACGCACCACGGCTAGAACGTCCTCAAGTCCCCTGTGAAGAAAGAGATGCGGTGTGCTCCCTCGAGCGCGCCTTCCAAGCATCATCAATCGAATACACCAACAACAATGCAGTTCGGTACCCTCCTGAGGTCGTCCCCAATAAGAAGAAGAAGCAGCTACTCCATGCCGGACCTCGAGAGGGCGGCGCCGCAAGTGGTACCTCGTCAGGATCAGCGCCGCACCTGGGGCGCCTCCCTCTATCGCATATGAAGGCGCGCCCGACGCCCTCCTCGGGCAGGGCTCGGGGGCTCTCTTCTGGAGGGCCTCAGACCTTACCAATGTCACGTGGGAGGCGCTCGGGCACCACTTGGAGGCGTGTTTCGTGGCACGTCTCCCTCAGGAGGACACTGAGCAAGGAGCGCCCGGTGCTCCGGAGTTCATCACAAGGTATCTCAGGAGCTTCAGGAGGCAAGATCAATACGCGGCGACCGCCGCCCACCTGGCGTTCCTCCCCACCCAGGCGAGGGTGGTGAGCTGCGTGTCTGCATCAACATACTAGGGCTCAACCGAGCCGCATCTCAGGAGCGCTTCTAGCCTTCGCGTGTTGGGCGCTGCGAAGGTCCACCTCACAGCTACGTTCGCATGCCGTTCGGCCTGCCGAGCGTGGCTGCTGCCTTCCAGTGCAACCTGCGGAGCGTCATGGCGGGTCGGGAGGCCAGGCATCACGCAGTCCTGGCAGAGATGGCGACGGTCCTCAAGGAACCGCCTGGACCCCCAGAGCCTCCCGAGGCTCAGGGCCCCGGTGGCTCATGAGGAGCAACCCCTTCGCCGCGTACCTTCAGCTTCCTCAACACCCCTTCATCAACGGAACTAGGTGACATTTTCCAAGTTTATTTAGCTGGGAGCGCCCAGGGGGCTGCATTATTCCTAGGCCGCGTGGGTCCGTCCCTGTGGCATGTATCCCTTCTTTTTTATGTCTTTAGCTTACCTTGCTGGGGGCGCCCCTCGGGCTGCATCATCCCCAAGCCGCTCGGGCCGGACCTAGTGGCGCGTATCGTTCATGCATTTACCTGAGCTAGTTTTCCTTCCATGCTTAATCTATCTATGATTATCACCTGCTTGATTGTCGCCCACCGCGGGAGTCGCGTGCCGGTCGTCTTTCTTCAGGACCCTTCGTGTGAGAGGGTTAGGCACACATCTGTGCTCGGGTCCATCCCTGCAGCGTTGATAAATCCAATGGCTGAGCTCTGTTTGGCGGTCCGGCCCTATTCACATCACCTCCTGGGGCCGTTGTTGCTTGGCTTTCTCACGCGATAACCTCAGGAGATTCGTTCGGCGCAGGTTGCCTGACCACCTCACAGGACCAACACAGCGAACAAGAATCAAGACCAGGCGCAACCCACCTTGAGGTAGGGCCTCGTGAGTCCCGCGCTGGCTCACGAGTGCCCAGATACACCTCATCTAGTGTAACGCCCTCGATGCGGCTATATCTTCCACGTGTCGAAGCACGACTTAGAGGCATAACCGCATTGAAAGCAATGTCACAAGTGAGGTAATCTTCACACAACCCATGTAATACATAAGGGAAAGAGATACATAGTTGACTTACAATCGCCACTTCACACAATTACATGAATAAATCATTACAAAATCCAAATACAATCAAGGTCCGACTACGGAACCAAAATAAAAGAAGAACCCCAAATGCCACAAGGTCCCCAATCGACCCCAACTGGGCTCCACTACTTGTCAACTAGAACGAAACAACACAAAGGGCAAGATCTTCATCGAGCTCCTCCTTGAGCTTGGTTGCGTCACCTGCTCGGTAACATCGGTACCTGCAAACTGGTTTTGGAAGTATCTGTGAGTCACGGGGACTCAGCAATCTCACACCCTCGCGATCAATACTATTTAAGCTTATGGGTAAGGTAAAGGTATGAGGTGGAGCTGCAGCAAGCGACTAGCATATATGGTGGCTAACATACGCAAATGAGAGCGAGAAGAGAAGGCAAAGCACGGTCGATAAAAGTATGATCAAGAAGTGATCCTAAAACAACCTACGTCAAGCATAACTCCAACACCGTGTTCACTTCCCGGACTCCGCCGGAAAGAGACCATCACGGTTACACACGCAGTTGATGTATTTTAATTAAGGTCAACTTCAGGTTTTCTACAACCGGACATTAACAAATCCCATCTGCCCATAACCGCGGGCACGGCTTTTGAAAGTTCAAATCCCTGCAGGGGTGTCCCAACTTAGCCCATGACAAGCTCTCACGGTCAACGAAGGAATAGACCTCCTCCCGAGATATTCCGATCAGACTCGGTATCCCGGTTCTACAAGACATACTCGACAATGGTAAAACAAGTCCAGCAAGACCACCCGATGCGCCGACATCCCGATAGGAGCTGCACATATCTCGTTCTCAGGGCAACACCGGATAAGCAATCCGTACAACTAAAACCAGCCCTCAAGTTTCCCCGAGGTGGCGCTACAAGGGGCTCTAGTTTGGACCAACACTCAGACAAGCACTGGCCCGGGGGGGGGGTTAAAATAAGATGACCCTCAGGATGCGCGACTCCCAAGGGAAAAAGGCTAGGTGGCAAAAGGTAAAACCAAGGTTGGGCCTAGCTGGAGGAGTTTTATTCAATGCGAACTGTCAAGGGGTTCCCATTATAACCCAACTGCGTAAGGAACGCAAAATCCGGGAACATAACACCGATATGGCGGAAACTAGGGCGGCAAGAGTGGAACAAAACACCAGGCATAAGGCCGAGCCTTCCATCCTTTACCAAGTATATAGATGCATTAATTAAATAAGATATATCGTGATATCCCAACAAGTCAACATGTTCCAACAAGGAACAACATCTCCATGTTGCAACAAGGAACAAACTTCAATCTTCACCTGCAACTAACAACGCTATAAGAGGGGCCGAGCAAAGCGGTAACATAGCCAAACAGCGGTTTGCTAGGACAAGGTGGGTTAGAGGCTTGGTTCAACAATATGGGAGGCATGATAAGAAAGTGGTAGGTATCGCATCATAGGCATAGCAAAAGAGCGAGCAACTAGCAAGCAAAGATAGAAGTGATTTCGAGGGTATGGTCATCTTGCCTGAGATCCCGCAAGGAAGAAGAGCGAGTCCATGAAGAAGACAAACGGACATAGTCGAATGGTTCCTCACAAATGCGACATTAACGGAACCAACCCGAAGAAGCAACACCAGAAAGAAGCACACGACATAGTAAATAAACAACACATGGACATGGCATGATATGCGGGATGCGATATGCGATGCACATGCATGATTTGCAAAGGAATGAATGAACCTGGCCTCAACTTGGAAATCCAAGTGTGTCACTGGAAAGATGAGATGAAATCGCTTGAAAACGATATAAAGAACGCCGGAATCAGAGTCACGGTTTGGAAATGGCGAGCAAAACAAATATGGCACCGGTCTGCGATATACAGCAAGTAGCCATCTAAATGCAACAAGTTAAACATGCTACAACACTCAAACATGGCAACAAAATACATGGCAGGGTTCCATTCATAATGCTTAACAGAAGATGAACACTGAGCTACGGCCAATTCATCCATTAACAGGTTCAAACAAGCATGGCAAAAATGCATTTGGTAAACAGATTTCAGACTTAGTGAAATTAACACTTGTCTGGAATTTCAGATCAGATAGCACTCTTTGGAGCATGAAAACTATATGCTACAGGACCTGATCATGGCAAAGTAAAGCATGGAATGGAGCTACTCAAAGATCTTAACAAAAGTCCCTTAGTGACCTTGAGCCAAAAGGGATCAGAAAATACAATTGCAAGCATGTGAACATGGCAAAAACATAATCAGTTCTCAGACTTAGTGAAAACTGGAGCATGCTGAAAACAGATATCAAGTAGGCATGTTAACGAGCTCGATGGACTCACTACAGAGCAAGGCATGACAATCTAAGCATACATTCATCAAGAATGCACAAAATACAAGCTAGACATGGCAAGAACAATACCATAGCATGCAGGGATCAACTACAACATCATCGGCAAAATCGCTAACAAGTAGACAATCTGCCCAGATTCACGAAATAGCAAAAGTAGAGCTCGATTGACTCAAGCTAGGGTGCTCCATAATTGCAAACAAGGACATGGATGGATATAGCACTACAATATTAACAAAACATCCTTACTGATCACCCTCAAAAGAGGCACGGATCACTAGGAAACAACATGAACATATGACAATATGAGATAAACAGTCCAAGGACTTAGTGGAAATGCTAAGTCCCTGAAATCAGCATTACCAAATGCCTCACTTTGCAAGCTTGTGCTAGTCACCACACACATCACAAAAATACATGGGTTGCACCTCTGGAAAGATGGAAAAACCCTTAACAAAACATATGTAGAGCTCATGGGCATAACATGCACACGATAATCATGGCAAAAATGACAAATATCTAAATGGAGCAGCATATCCGACAATTAACTCAAGTAGCACTCTTCTAACAGCATTTCGGGCATCAAGATGAACTCAAATGAAAATGATGCAATGAGATGAAATGATGTACTCTTTGAGGCGAACATTTTGATATGCTATACGTGCAAAACAGAGCTACGGCTGCAAAGATACGGCATGATGAACTTGGGCATATGAAACGTGGAAAACTCGAGGACTTAGTAGAAATTAGACCTCCAGATCTAGGGTTCTTGGCACGGATTACGATGCAGCACGGACTCGCCGGAGAGCGGCCGGAGGCGAGGAGGAGGTCGAGGGAGGAGAAGATCCGGCCCGGACCTCGCCGGATCCGGGCGCGGCGACGGCGGGAGGCGCGAGAGGAGCGGGGCTAGGGTTTGGACTGCGAGATTTTTCGGAGGGAGCCACCTATTTATAGGTAGAGGGAGCTAGGAGAGTCCAAATGAGGTGCGGTTTTCGGCCACACGATCGTGATCGAATGACCGAGATGATGGAGGAGGTTTAGGTGGGTTTTGGGCCATCTAGAGAGGGTGTTGGGCTGCAACACACACGAGGCCTTTTTGGTCCCTCGGTTAACCGTTGGAGTATCAAACGAAGTCCAAATGGCACGAAACTTGACAGGCGGTCTACCGGTAGTAAACCAAGGCCGCTTGGCAAGTCTCGGTCCAATCCGGAAATGTTTAATCCCCACACATAAAAGAAAGGTAGAAATGACCACCGGAGGAGAACGAAGCGCCGGAATGTAAAACAGACAACGGGGAAAATGCTCGGATGCATGAGACGAACATGTATGCAAATGAAATGCACATGATGACATGATATGCAATGCATGATACGCAAGCAATGACAAGGAAACAACATCGAATAACTGGAGGACACGTGGCACATCGGTCTCGGGCGTTACATCTAGCCCTGCCGTGCAAGCCACATGTCAGGGCGGGGCTGTACATGCCCCGGGGCTCTCCACAGTAGGGAGTCCCCTCCCACGTACCAGTGGAAGCACCATGCTCCGCGCTGGCAGTCGACACTGCCGAGGAGCGGCTATGCTCGTGCAAGTGCGGAAGCGCCATGGTCCGTCCTGGTGATAAACAACTAAGGGCGGCCTCATGGCCGTATCAACCTCAAGGAGCCTCCGGGCTCAGTGTCTGGCCTCAACGCAACGCCTCCCCTCGGGAGAGCCGCGCGAGGGGGCTAGGCACGGGGGCTGCGCTCGGGTCACGGCCAATGGTACGCCACCCCGCCAGGTCCCTCGGACCTGGTCGTCGCGCGCCCTCCCAAGTGGAGCTAAGGTATGAAGGTCATTTGAACGTCAAGGGGGACTCCTGAGCATCGTGACTCAGGAGCCTAACTGATCACGTAGCCCCTCACTCCTTGGCCCGTCCTAGTGATCCGGTCGGACCAATGGCGGTTGAGGTATGCGCGGGGTCGGGCCCTGCCGACGTAGAATACAAGACCTACCATCGCATCTCCTTTCCACAAGTTGTTTGTGCGTCAAGGGGGACTCCTGAGCATCGCGACTCAGGAGTCTAACTGACCACGTAGCCCCTCACTCCTTGGACCGTCCTGGTGATCCGGTCGGCCCAACGGCGGCTGAGGTATGCGCGGGGTCGCGCTCTACCGACATAGAACGTAAAGCAAATGAGAAGGAAGTCGCAAAATCTCAAAGCAAATATTACAAGACATATTGTTCTCCAAATATGAAACACAAGTTTAAACACCTCCACGAGGCACGCTACATGCTGCAGGAGTTTCAACAGGAAAGGAGCCGCAAGTCAGTCATCCTTCGATACCACCGGCACCTGCAAGAGGCGCCCCCTCCTGGGTGGCGTCGCCTTCACCTGCACCACCGATCGAAGGCGTGGGGGCGAAGGCGTCGAACTTCTCCAGCAGGGCTTCCACCTGACCTTTCACGGCTGCGGCGGCAGCTGCGCAATGTTCATCAGCCACGGGCTCTAGCAGCTCGTCAAGGCAGGCGGCAGGATCGCGAAGATGGAGGTGGCTGAAGACGCGCGTCAGCGCGGCCGAAGAAAGGACACGAGCCTCTTCCTCTGCCATGGGGCCGATGCCGTGCACGACTTCCTCAAGCGCCTCGACCAAGTAGGGAAGCAACTGGGCGGGAGCATCCTCATTGGTGGCCAGCGGCTTCTCCAAGCCCTTCTCATAGAGTGACTTCAGGGCCTCGCGAGACCTCTTCTCCAGAAGCGCGAAGGCCGCGCGGTCCTCGGCCAGAACCTTCGCCTTGGCATCTAGTTCAGCCTTCTCAGCCTGCACCTTTTGTTCCAGCTCCTCTAGCCGGCCGCGCTCAGCGGCCTGTGATAACCCACAAGTATAGGGGATCTATTGTAGCCTCTTTCAATAAGTAAGAGTGTCGAACCCAACGAGGAGCTAAAGGTAGAACAAATAACCCCTCAAGTTCTATCGACCACCGATACAACTCTACGCACGCTTAACGTTCGCTTTACCTAGAACAAGTATGAAACTAGAAGTACTTTGTAGGTGTTGTTGGATAGGTTTGCAAGATAATAAAGTGCACGTAAATAAAAAGTAGGGGTTGTTTAGATGAATACACAACTAAGTTAGTTTCATTAGAGAGCTTTTTGTCACGAGAAAGTTATTTGTCCCTAGGCAATCGATAACTAGACCAGTAATCATTATTGCAATTTTATTTGAGGGAGAGGCATAAGCTAACATACTTTCTCTTCTTGGATCATATGCACTTATGATTGGAACTCTAGCAAGCGTCCGCAACTACTAAAGATCATTAAGGTAAAACCCAACCATAGCATTAAAGTATCAAGTCCTCTTTACTCCCACATGCAAACATCCTACTTACTTAGGTATGTGCTTCTGTCACTCACGCCACCCACCATAAGCAAATCATGAACGTATTGCAACACCCTACAACAGGGATCCCTCACACTTGCGCGACACGGAGAGCACCATAAGACAACACCAATAATAAAACATGCAACTCAAACCAATCACGATCATCAATTAACCCATAGGACAAAACGGATCTACTCAAACATCATAGGATAGGCATACATCATTGGGAAATAATATATAGCGTTGAGCACCATGTTTAAGTAGATATTACATCGGGTAAAAGAGGGGTTACACCACTGCATAGAGGGGGGAAGAGTTGGTGATGACGGCGGTGAAGTTCTTGGTGAAGATTGCGGTGACGATGATGGCCCCGGTGGCACTCCGGTGCCATCGGAAGCGAGGGGGAGAGAGCCCCCCTCCTTCTTCTTCTTCCTTGACCTTCTCCCTAGATGGGAGAAGGGTTTCCCCTCTGGTCCATGGTCTCCATGACGTGGGAGGGGCGAGAGCCCCTCCGAGATTGGATCGGTCTCTCTGTCTCTCTCTATTTCTGCGTTTTAGATTCTGCCCTTTCACCGTTTCTTATATCCCCGGAGATCCGTAACTCCGTTTGGGCTGAATTTTGGACACGATTTTAATCCGGATATTAGCTTTCTTTCCGTGAAAGAAGGGCACCAACCGCCTTACAGGGTGGCCACGAGGGCCCAGGGCGCGCCCCCTACCTCGTGGCCCCCTCGGGCATCGCCTCGCGTTGATTCTTCTTCCCAAAAATCACATATATTCCAAAAAACCTTCGTCAGTTTTTATCCCGTTTAGACTCCGTTTGATATGGATTTTCTGCGAAACAAAAACATGCAACAAACAGGAACTAGCACTGGGCACTAGATCAATATGTTAGTCCCAAAAATAATATAAAAAGTTGCCAAAAGTATATGAAAGTTGTATAATATTGGCATGGAACAATGAAAAATTATAGATACGACGGAGACGTATCAACCTGCGTCTGCGCCAGCTGCTCCAGTCCGCACCCGACCCTTGATGGCGTCCTCCCGAGCCTTCATCCTCTCTTCCTCCGCCTTACGGCCGCGGGCATCTTCAGCATGCTCGTCACGCAGGATCTTCAGCTCGGCCTCCAACACCCGGCAGCAACCTTGGGCGGCCTCAGCGCCCTTTAGCGCCGCCTCGCGAGCAACTGCTACCTGAGTTGTGGCTCACTTCTCCCCCTCAGAGGTCACCGCGACCTTGCTCAGCGCTGCTCGAACGGACACATTAGAATGGAGCCAACCAGAGACCAGCTCCAGGCGACCAGCCGCCAGGAGGGGTTCGGCGCTCTGGAGATCTTCTCGCGGCCAGGCCATCTCAGAAAGGGCCTGCTCCAGGATGTCAGGAGAAGCGAAGGAACCTGGGGTCAGCAACATGGTAGAAGAAGAAGGAAGAGGCATTGTCGTCACCATGGCCTGGGAGGCAGGAAGCTCCTGACCCTCTTGGACCTCAGCACCCGAGCCGGACGCTGGCACCTCCTGAGTTAGTGGCGCTTCGGGGGCCGACTCCTCCCGAGGATGCTCCACCCAGCCTTGTGAGGATGATCGGGCTAGAGAACCATGAGCACCGTCCACACCTTTGCTCATGGGGAGGGGTGCGGTCGCAAGAGGCGACCTGGACTCAAGCAGCACCACCTTGCTCTCCCTTCTCCTCTTCGCCGCAGGCGTCAGCCTGGTTACACAACAAGGAAAAAGAGTCGGAAACAAGCATCAACAACAAGGACAAGGCAATACGGGGACACTTACTGATCCGCCGCGACATAGGCTCCGGAACCACGAGGGTTGCGATAGGCTCCGGTTTGTAATAGGCTTGTAATATAGCTTCGCCCAAATTGGATAATTATATATACCATGTAGTGACACCATGCCAAGTTTCATGATTTCCTAGTGAGTTTTGGATTTATAGACATTTAAAAACCGAGATTCGCAATGTTTGTGGCCAGGCTAGGGCGGCGAGATGGTTGAATTCGTTCCCATTCGTTCCATGGGGCCTAAACATGCACCCCAAGGAAACATGTACATTTTTTTATTTTTTCTAGCCATTTTGGTGCACTGGAGCATGTATTTGTAGTTCGGATTTGAATGATGGACATTAAATGCCTAGAAAACTCAATT
Organism: Triticum dicoccoides; assembly: GCF_002162155.2. NCBI lineage: Eukaryota > Viridiplantae > Streptophyta > Magnoliopsida > Poales > Poaceae > Triticum > Triticum dicoccoides. Next base: position 503,527,686 of record NC_041384.1, read on the forward strand.
AATGAATAAAAAAGGTCAAACGAACCCTGAATAATTTCAAAGTTCAGCGTGAATCTCTAGTTGTTCAGTGTCGCGTGTAGACAAAAATATGAGGCTAGAAGAGGGACTGATTATCGTTTGGCCCACAAGGGGACATGTTTCCCTATCGAAACCACGAGGGTTCTTGCGACATGCTCCGGTTTGTAAGAGGTTTGTAATAAAGCTTGGCCCAAATTGGCAATGTTTTTATCACGACATATATGTTCCATGACATGACACCTTGCCACCTTTGATGACTTTCTGGTGAGTTCAGGATTTATGGGGACTTAAAAACTGAGATTCGAAATGTTTGAGGAAGATAATAATACTTCAAACATACTAATAAAGCAATCATGTCTTTTCAAAATAACATGGCCAAAGAAAGTTATCCCTACAAAATCATAGTCTGGCTATGCTCCATCTTCACCACACAAAATATTCAAATCATGCACAACCCCGATGACAAGCCAAGCAATTGTTTCATACTTTTGATGTTCTCAAACCTTTTCAACCTTCACGCAATACATGAGCGTGAGCCATGGATATGGCACTATAGGTGGAATAGAATATGATGATGGAGGTTGTGTGGAGAGGACAAAAAAGGAGAAAGTCTCACATTGACGCGGCTAATCAACGGGCTATGGAGATGCCCATCAATTTGATGTCAATGCGAGGAGTAGGGATTGCCATGCAACTAATGCACTAGAGCTATAAGTGTATGAAAGCTCAAACTGAAACTAAGTGGGTGTGCATCCAACTTGCTTACTCATGAAGACCTCGGGCATTTGAGGAAGCCCATCATCGGAATATACAAGCCAAGTTCTATAATGAAAATTCCCACTAGTATATAGAAGTGATAACTCAAGAGACTCTCTATATGAAGAACATGGTGCTACTCTGAAGCACAAGCGTGGTAAAAGGATAGTAACATTGTCCCTTCTCTCTTTTTCTCTCATTTTTTGTTTTGTTTTTTTTTTCTATTTTTTGGTGCGCTTCTTTGGCCTCTTTTTTATTTGGGTTTATTTGGCCTCTTTTATTTTGATAACCTCACATGGGACAATGTTCTAATAATGATGATCATCACACTTTTATTTACTTATAACTCAATATTACAACTCGATACTAGAACAAAGATATGACTCCTATGAATGCCTCCGGCGGTGTACCGGGATGTGCAATGATCTAGCGTAGCAATGACATCAAAAAACGGACAAGCCATGAAAACATCATGCTAGCTATCTTACGATCATGCAAAGCAATATGACAATAAATGCTCAAGTCATGTATATGATGATGATAGAAGTTGCATGGCAATATATCTCGGAATGGCTATTGAAATGCCATGATAGGTAGGTATGGTGGCCGTTTTGAGGAAGATGTAAGGAGGTTTATGTGTGATAGAGCGTATCGTATCACGAGGTTTGGATGCATCGGCGAAGTTTGCACAAACTCTCGAGGTGAGAAAGGGCAATGCACAGTACAGAAGAGGCTAGCAATGATGGAAGGGTGAGAGTGCGTATAATCCATGGACTCAACATTAGTCATAAAGAACTCACATACTTATTGCAAAAGTCTATTAGCTATCGAAACAAAGTACTAAGCGCATGCTCCTAGGGGGATAGATTGGTAGGAAAAGACCATCGCTCGTCCCCGACCGCCACTCATAAGGAAGACAATCAATGAATAAATCATGCTCCGACTTCATCACATAACGGTTCACCATTCGTACATGCTATGGGAATCACAAACTTCAACACAAGTATTCACTACAAAAAAAGACACATCCGTGACATTTTGGGCCGAACAATTTTTTTCCTGTCATACTTATGACACTTCTATGACAATAATTGTGACAAAACACGGTATCATCATAGATGTGGTGGGGTCCTACTTCTATGACAAAAAATCATGACAGAAAATGGGCTTTTCGTCCTGGGCGGGCCAGAGACGCAGCTGCATGACATTCTTTGGGCCGTCCATTACAGAAAAAACCGTGGTAGAAGTGAGGGCGAGGAAAATATCGGGGTGTTCCCGGTTACGGTGGGTGGTCGGGGCCGAGCGATGCGTGTTTCTCTCGTACACATATATGTGAATCATGCAATGCCATCTTGTTTAGCCAGGCATCATATATGTGAGTTTTGCAATGCCACCCTGGTTAGCCAGTCATCTTATATGTGAATTATATCATGACATCATTTTTTATTACGTGTTAAATTTGTCAACAATTTAGTACATTCAATTACTCTTCCTGTGCATCAGCCATTCGGCACAGTCATGGAAAAATCTGGAGTGGAAACAAGGTATTCAGAGCAGACAATGCTATCTGACGAATCACATGTCTTGCTGGTTACAGATAGCTCCTCAGATGAGGATTCAGAGACAGATGACCAGTCCTACTCCCCCCCCCCCGAGGTGCATGCTCTAACTTGGCAGGGTTATGTTGCTCATATCGTGCGTATGGCATCTTGCATTGCTATGTCATTTGCTTAGTTTAGACATGCTTTGTGTGAATGCCACCTGTTTAGTGTCTAATTACCATATATGTGATGCAATGCCATCTTGTTGCAAGACATTATATATGTGAATTATGCAATGCTATCTTGTTGCAAGGCATTATATATGTGAATTATGCAATGCCATGCTGTTTAGCCAAGCGTCATATATGTGAATTATATCATGCCGTCCTTTTTTGTATTTCTCATTGCTTTTGTCGACAATGTTTGTATATTCAACTGCTCTTCCTATGCATCAGCCATTTGAATTGATGATGGAGAAATCTGGAGTGAAAACAAGGTCTTCAGAGCAGACAATGCTACCTGGTGAAGCAGATATCTTGCTGGTTACAGATAGCTCTTCAGAGGAGGATTCAGAGGCAGATGACCAGTCTTATTATCCCCCTGAGGTGTATGCTCAAACTTGGCAGGGTTATATTACTCATATCATGCATATGTTGTATTGCAATGCTTAGTTTTTACATCATATACACGATATTGAATGCCATCTCATTAGTTGACACATCATATATGCAATTGCCCTCTGCTCACTTCCTTAGTATATAAATCATATATTTGAATTATATCATGCCATGATGTTTACATAGACAGCATGTATCTAAATTATGGCATGCCAACCCATTTTCTAAAGACATAATATAGTTATATCATCTCATCCCGTTCACACTTCACATTGTCATCATATTTTGAATTATGTTATTCTATCCGTGAATTATATCATGCCATCATGTTTCCATCGATGGCATGTTTGTGATTTATGGCATGCCAACCACTTTAGTAGACACATCGTATAGTTATATCATGTCATCCTATTTACATAGTCATCATATTTTGAAGTATGCCATTCTATCCTGTTTAGTTAGCCACCATACATGTGAAATTGTGTCATGCTATCCTGTTTAATTAGCCATCATATATGTGAAATTATGTCCTGCTATTCTGTTTGGTTAGACAACATAAATGTGAGTTATTTCATGCCCTATTTTCTTCCCTACTATCCATTGCACCTGTCTATCTTACAATGTCTGTACATTCAATTACTTTTCTTGTTTATCAGCCATTTCAATTGGAGGGGGTGATGGCAGTATCTGTGGGAGTAAAAACACGATCTCTAGAAAAGATCATGCTACCTATCGATGGAGATAGAACCACGGTTGTACTTTCCCAAGAACCAGCCTCACCACACATAACCCAGACTCACACAGATTGTACCCCTACCCAGTTGGACAGAGAACCAGCTACACCCCTTCTAACCCCAACCCCAGCAGATAGTAACCCAGTTCCCGTTGACACAACACCCTCTCCACCACAGAGCACCCAAACACGAGCAGTTAGTAAGGCAAATGCAGTGCCCAAACCACAAGGACCACCACTCCGAACCCCAAGTCAACGCTTAAAGCAGAAGAAGAATTGTTCTCAGGCCAGGTTCCGTAGCTATGGTTCATACTACTTTGCTCTTGCATCACTGTATTTACTCATACCAACTAATTTCAAATTTGAAGGATGCAATTGAAACTCCAATGGCGCAACATGTATGTTTTAAACCTGTTTCTTTAACGTGTTTGCTGTTGTAACTTGCTCTATGTTGATTTCAGTTTCAATTGAATAAACAGTTATATTCTCATGCCATGCACCTTACAAGTGTTGTTATAGCTGTGTAGTTTCCCACACTTATATTCTGTCTAAGATGCTTTGTCTTAAATAGATATGATTCGAACGGTATCTATCTTGATTTGGCAACATAAACTAGAATGATATAGACCATACAGTGACCATACTACATAGATATATGTTTGTTTCATGCTGTTATCCTGTCCACCTTACTACTGAACTAGTTTACCAAAATGAGTTTCATATACTACATTGTAAACCCGTGATGTGTTTGTTTGTTTCTCTTTTAGAATGCAGAAAAAATATTGGAGAAGAGTACCCCGTTGTGCAATGGTACATGAAGTAATGCACATAAGGTTCAAGATAGTGAGACATCCCTATTGGTCTCCAAGAAAGCTGATAAAAACTATATTGAAGACACTGAGACAACCCCAAAGTCCTGTCTTGATGTAGTGTTCGAGTTACTGGCTACTACTGCTGGCACCAGCTCTTCGAACTCGCTGCCTGAATCAGTTCGGCTTCTTGAGTCTCAACTTCAAGTTGAAAGACATCGATCAGATGTTATGCGACAGGAAGCCGAAGAACTGAGGAAGTCCCTGCAGAATTAAGATGCATACTTTCTGGTGCAACAACAAGTGCTGGAGGATTTAAGTGCCAAACAAGAGAAAGTTAATAAGCTTGCTAAGCATCTTGCCAGCATTATGGGTACCCAGGATATTGTTTCTTGAGCTCTTCTAAAGTGGTTTCAGTTCTGGACTTGTTTTGCTGCGACGTTTATATGCTGCTTTGTTCCCTATATTTGCACTGGTGGCGAACTTTGATGCCCAGTGGATGTAATATGTGTAATAGCTATGATAGCCTAGAGTAAGTTGCTTGCCTGTTTATTTCCTTACTGTCTTGTTTATTTGTTTTCTTGTAGTCTGTGCAGTTCTTTTTCCGTGGTTTGCTAGTGGCCGCAATAACCTATTTTTTTAAACTAGGCCACATTAACCATGGGCTACATATTTACTATAGTTAACATGGGCCTCGTACGGGCCGTAGAAACAATGGGCCTTCTAAGGGCCGTAGAAACAATGGGCCTTCTATGGGGCATAGAAACCACGGGCCTTATACGGGCCATTGACACAATCGGCCTTCTACGGGCCGTATCATCAATGGGCCTTCTACGGGCCGCATGATCGGTTGGCCAAACATGGGCCAATAACTGACCACATTATGGCCGTAAATGGGCTAGAGTTGAAATCGCCCGTTCATGGGCCGACCATAACGGGCCGTCATTAATCGGCCGTATTTGATGACGCTATGAAAACGGCCCAACGTATTAACGGGCCACAAACGGGCCGACTGTAACCACGGGCTGAATTTGGCCCACAAGTAGAAAATGATATTAACGGGCTGAAAGTAAACGAATGCTGGAAATGAGCCCAAGAATTAATGGGCCCTGAGAAGGCTGAAAGATAACATGGGCTGGAAACGACCCAACGGAATAATGGGCCGTTAATGGGTATCAAGCGATACACTGTTCATTACGGGCCAGATTTACCACCGGTCGTTAATGGGCCGAGGGTTACTAAGGGCCTCATATGGGCCGAAAGACGTCATGGGCCATACATGGGCCGGAAGTTAAAATGGGCTGGAATTATATTGGACGGCCCAGATGACGCTACTGGGCCTAATTTGGATAGGCCGTAAACGGGCCCTAGGTTAGCGGGCTGTAAATGGGCTATATGCAAACATGCCGTTAACAGGCTTGCCGTGGGCCGGCCCACCACCTTTTGACCAATTCAAATGGGCCGACCTTTTCACAGGAATGGGCCTCTGTTGGGCCGTGCCACGTGTCCATGTATCATAGGCGCTTTGGGTCCAATGAGTGGATGACATCTGTCCCAACAGCGAGCCGACACGTGTTCCCTCCAGCCAATGATGATTTTACACGTGGAAAATCCCCATTTGGCCGGGGCTGTTAACGGGTTATCGGATCCAAAACCGGACCGATAGCTTAACGACTTTCCGTTACGGTGCATGCCATGTGTCGGTTACCCTTGACGAAAGCACTTATGTGACGCGCGATTTATCATCATGGAAGTGGACACTTCCGTGATGATAATTTTAGTAATGTCATGGAACACTTCTACGACATCACAGTTATGACTATCTTGATTCTGTCATAAAATTGTCATGGATGTACATGCATGACAAAAAATGTGACCTGCTGTGACAAACACGTATCATCGAGGAAGTGTATTTTTATAGTGATTTCTACAATCCACAACTACCCACTAGCATGACTCTAGTATCACCATCTTTATATCGCAAGACTATTGCAAAGAATCAAACATATCATATTCAGTGATCTACAAGTTTTATGTAGGATTTTATGACTAACCATGTGAATGACCAATTCCTGTCATCTCTCTAAATAGATATAAGTGAAGCAAGAGAGTTTAATTCTTTCTACAAAAGATATGCCCACTCTCTAACAAATATAAGTGAAGCAAAAGAGCATTCTACACATGGCGGTTTTCTATGTGAAGAGAAACAGGCAATCCAAACTTCAAATGATATAAGTGAAACACATGAAGCATTCTATAAAGCCATACTCAAAAGATATAAGTGAAGTGCAACGAGCATTCTATAAATCAACCATGGACTATCTCATACCAGCATGGTGCATCAAAGAAAAGTGGAAACTAAAAGCAAAAGACGCTCCAAGATTTGCACATATCGCATGAACGAAACGAATCCGAAAACATACCGATATTTGTTGAAGAAAGATGGGATGCCTTCCAGGGCATCCCCAAGGTTAGACGCTTGAGTCTCCTTGAATATTTACTTGGGGTGCCTTGGGCATCCCTAAGATTGAGCTATTGCCTCTCCTTCTTCTCGTCACATCGAGACATCCTCGATCTTCCAACACTTCATCCACACAAAACTCAACAGAAAGCTCGGTAAGATCTGTTAGTATAATAAAGCAAATCACTACTCTAAGTACTATTGCAAACCAATTCATATTTTGTTTTTGCATTATAGCTACTGTAATATAACTTTCCCATGGCTTAATCCACTGATAGGAATCGATAGTTTCATCAAAACAAGCAAACTATGCATCAAAAACAGAATCTGTCTTAAACAGGACAGTCTGTAGTAATATGAACATTCACCATACTTCTTGTAATCCAAAAATTCTACAAAAATTAGGAAACCTAAACAATTTCTATAGAAAGACAGCGCGCAAAGTTTCAGAACCGTTTGATGTTCCAGTAAAAAAATGTAAAATAGCGCACTAGAGCCAAAGTTTTTGTCCTGCACCGCACATACCAACAAGTAATCTAAAACATCCTAAATGCAAACCTTGGCACATTATTTTTATAATAAAATGGGATTTTTCAAGGGGATAATTATTTTTTTGAAAAGTTTCTGTAATCAAGATTCACAAAGTTTCCGTGAGCATGAACAAAGTTCAAGGAGCTCCCCCACTTCAACAATGCTTGTCTCTCTCACTTTCACTTTCCTTTCTGAGAAGTTTTGGGTTCCCCTCTTTTTTTAAACTATATGAAAGCACTCAAAAGAAATAAGTTACTCTCTAAAACTTCTGGGTTGTCTCCATGGCAGCGCTTTCTTTAAAGCCATTAAGCTAGGCATATAGTGCTCAAGTAATGGATCCACCGAGATCCCAATGTATATCAAATCCAATTTTAATTAACAATGATTTGTAATTTAGTGGTGAGCACAAAGTAACATATATCATGTAATAATGAAGTCTAACTCTCTTCCTATGCATCGGCACGTCATACAAGAACAATTCATGCACACAAAGTAAAGGCCAGTGCATAGTATAAACAGTTTCTTGCAATTTTATCATGTTGGAAACATAGAGAGGTGGAGATATAGTTCCTCTCTCATAATAATTGCAAGTAGGAGCAGCAAGCACATGCATATTATATTCATCAAAATCATCATGTGCAACGGTAAAAGGCAACCCATCAATATAATCCTTAATAAGTGCAAACTTCTCCGATATAGTGTAGTCGGGAGAATTCAAAAAGATAATAGGACTATCATGCGTGGGTGCAATAGCAACAATTTCATGTTTAACATAAGGAACTATAGCAAGTTCATCTCCATAAGCATAATTCATATTGGCATGTTGGCCACAAGCATAGCAAGCATCATCAAAAAGGGATATTTCAAAAGAATCAACGGGATCATAACAATCATCATACCATTCATCCTCCGGTAAGCATGAAGGGAAATTAAACAATGTATGAGTTGAAGAGTTACTCTCATTAGAAGGTGGGAACGGGTAGCTAATCCGCTCTTCCTCCTTTTGTTCTTCGCTCTCCTCATCATCTTTTCCATCCAATGAGCTCACAGTTTCATCAATTTCTTCTTCCATAGGCTCCTGCAAAATATTAGTCTCTTCTCGAACAATGGATACTTTCTCAATAAATTCATCAATATCATAATTGTATTTATAATTCTCATAGCAATATTTAAGGATAGCTAAATTTTCAGGTCTATAAACTGAATCATCAAAATCTTCAAACTCTTTAACAAAGATTCAATTTCATAAGCACCCATAAAAGCAACGAATTCTTCTATTTGTTCCGCATCATAATAATCATATATACCATTAGCATAAGAAGCCAAGGTTTCATCATCATTAAATTCACATGAAAAGGGAAGGTGTGGAGTCTTCATCCTAGAGCAACAAGTATAATCATATCTCAAGCATAGTTGCCGAGCATACCAATGCAACATATAAATTTGATCCCATAATAGTTTCCCTTTTTGATTCAAGCGATAATCCCTAAAGTATTCACGTTGATCCAACGTTACTCCCATTATAAAGTTGAATGGGGTTTTCTTAGGATTATCAAAGTAGTACATAATATCTTTCACATAATGAGCATCGAGGGTTTTAGGAGGTTCCCCATCTCCATGAGTAGCAAGTAAACCTAATTTTTTTGGTATTTCGTGTTCCATATCCATAACTAAAGATAGACAACAACTTAGAACAACAAATAAAAATTACTTAGTGATAAAGAAAACAAGCACACACGAGAACATTCACCCCACGCTATTGCTCGCCGGCAACGGCGCCAGAAAAAGGTCTTGATAACCCACAAGTATAGGGGATCAATTGTATCCTCTTTTGATAAGTAAGAGTATCGAACCCAACGAGGATCTAAAGGTAGAACAAATAATCCCTCAAGTTATATTGACCACCGATACAACTCTACGCACGCTTAACATTCACTTTACCTAGAACAAGTATGAAACTAGAAGTACTTTGTAGGTGTTGTTGGATAGGTTTGCAAGATAATAAAGAGCGCGCAAATAAAAAGTAGGGGTTGTTTATATGAAGACACAACTAAGTTAGTTTCAGTAGAGAGCTTTTTGTCACGAGAAAGTTATTTGTCCCTAGGCAATCGATAACTAGACCGGTAATCATTATTGCAATTTTATTTGAGGGAGAGGCATAAGCTAACATACTTTCTCTTCTTGGATCATATGCACTTATGATTGGAACTCTAGCAAGCGTCCACAACTACTAAAGATCATTAAGGTAAAATCCAACCATAGGATTAAAGTATCAAGTCCTCTTTACTCCCATATGCAAACAACCTACTTACTCGGGTATGTGCTTCTGTCACTCACGCCGCCCACCATAAGCAAATCATGAATGTATTGCAACACCCTACAGCAGGGATCCCTCACGCTTGCGCGACACGGAGAGCACCATAGGACAGCACCAATAATAAAACATGCAACTCAAACCAATCACGGTCATCAATTAACCCATAGGACAAAACGGATCTACTCAAACATCATAGGATAGCCATACATCATTGGTAAATAATATATACGTTGAGAACCATGTTTAAGTAGAGATTACATCGGGTAAAAGAGGGATTACACTGCTGCATAGAGGGGGGAAGAGTTGGTGGTGACGGCGGTGAAGTTGTTGGTGAAGATTGCGATGACGATGATGGCCCCGGTGGCACTCCGGTGCCACCGGAAGCGAGGGGGAGAGAGCCCCCCTCCTTCTTCTTCTTCCTTGACCTTCTCCCTAGATGGGAGAAGGGTTTCCCCTCTGGTCCATGGTCTCCATGGCGTGGGAGGGGCGAGAGCCCCTCCGAGTTTGGATCTGTCTCTCTGTCTCTCTCTGTTTATGCGTTTTAGATTCTGCCCTTTCACCGTTTCTTATATTCCCGGAGATCCGTAACTCCGATTGGGCAAATTTTGGACACGATTTTAATCCGGATATTAGCTTTCTTGCGGCGAAAGAAGGGCACCAACCGCCTTACAAGGTGGCCACGAGGGCCCAGGGTGTGCCTGACCTCCTGGGGCGCGCCCCCTGCCTCGTGGCCCCCTCGGGCAGCGTGTCACGTTAATTCTTCTTCCCCAAAATCACATATATTCCAAAAAAATCTCCGTTAGTTTTTATCCCGTTTGGACTCCGTTTGATATGGATTTTCTGCGAAACAAAAAACATGCAACAAACAGGAACTGGCACCGGGCACTGGATCAATATGTTAGTCCCAAAAATAGTATAAAAAGTTGCCAAAAGTATATGAAAGTTGTATAATATTGGCATGGAACAATAAAAAATTATTGATACGACGGAGACGTATCAGCCTGCGCCTGCGCCAGCTGCTCCAGTCCACGCCCGACCCTTGACGGCGTCCTCCCAGGCCTTCATCCTCTCTTCCTCCGCCTTACGGCCATGGGCATCTTCAACACGCTTGTCACGCAGGATCTTCAGCTCGGCCTCCAGCACCCGGCAGCGACCTTGGGCGGCCTCGGCATCCTTCAGCGCCGCCTCGCAAGCAACTGCTGCCTGAGCAGCGGCTCGCTTCTCCTCCTCAGAGGTCGCCGCGACCTGGCTCAGCGCCGCCCGAACGGACACGTCAGAATGGAGCCAACCAAAGACCAGCTCCAGGCAACCAGCCGCCAGGAGGGGTTCAGCGCTCTGGAGATCTTCTTGCAGCCGGGTCATCTCAGAAAGGGCCCACTCCAGGACGTCAAGAGAAGCGGAGGACCCCGAGGTCAGCAACATGGCAGAAGAAGAAGGAAGAGGCGTCATCGTCACCATGGCCTGGGAGGCAGGAAGCTCCTGAGCCTCTTGGACCTTAGCACCCGAGCTGGACGCTGGCACCTCCTGAGTCAGCGGCGCTTCGGGGGCTGACTCCTCCCGAGGATGCTCCACCCAGCCTCGCGAGGATGATCGGGCTGGAGAAGCACGAGCACCTGTAGGATCAAAAGTATGTCTAGAGGGGGGGTGATTAGACTACTTGACCAAATAAAAATCTAGCCTTTTCCCAATTTTAGTTCTTGGCAGATTTTAGCTATCTTAGCGCAAGTCAAGCAATCTCCACGCAATTCAAGCAAGCATGCAAAAGAGTATATGAGCAGCGGAAAGTAAAGCATGCAACTTGCAAGAATGTAAAGGGAAGGGTTTGGAGGATTCAAACACAATTGGAGACACGGATGTTTTGTCGTGGTTCCGATAGGTGGTGCTATCGTACATCCACGTTGATGGAGACTTCAACCCACTGAGGGTAAAGATTGCGCGAGTCCACGGAGGGCTCCACCCACGAAGGGTCCACGAAGAAGCAACCTTGTCTATTCCATCATGGTCGTCGCCCACGAAGTACTTGCCTCACTAGCGGTAGATCTTCATGAAGTAGGCGATCTCCTTGCCCTTACAAACTCCTTGGTTCAACTCCACAATCTTGTCGGAGGCTCCCAAGTGACACCTAGCCAATCTAGGAGACACCACTCTCCAAGAAGTAACAAATGGTGTGTTGATGATGAACTCCTTGCTCTTGTGCTTCAAATGATAGTCTCCCCAACACTCAACTCTCTCTCACAGGATTTGGATTTGGTGGAAAGAAGATTTGAGTGGAAAGAATCTTGGGGAAGGCTAGAGATCAAGATTCATATGGTTGGAATGGAATATCTTGACCTCAACACAAGTGTAGGTAGTTCTCTCTCAGAAAATGTGTATTGGAAGTGTAGGTATGTTTTGATGGCTCTCTCCACGAATGAAGAGTGGGTGGAGGGGTATATATAGCCTCCACACAAAATCTAACCGTTACACACAATTTGCCAAACTCGGTGGGACCGAATGGTTAAACTCGGTCGGACCGATTCAGCAAACCTAGTGACCGTTAGGATTTTTGGTGGGACTGAGATGCAACTCGGTAGGACCGATATAGTTAGGGTTAGGGCATAACGTAATCTCGGTGTGACCGATTACACAAACTTGGTGGGACCGATTTTGGTAATAAGCTAACCAGAGAGTTGGTCAGGTAAACTCGGTGGGACCGATTCGCTCATCTCGGTGAGACCGAAATGTTACAAAAGGGAAACAGAGAGTTTACATTGCAATCTCGGTGGGACCGATCACTCATCTCGGTAAGACTGAAACGTTACGAAGGGAAATAGAGAGATTACAATCCCATCTCGGTGAGACCGAGATTCCTATCGGTGAGACCGATTTGCCTAGGGTTTGTGGCAGTGGCTATGACATTTGAAACTCGGTGGCGCCGGATAGAAAGAATCGGTGGGGCCGAGTTTGACTTTTGGTTTAGGTCATATGTGGATGTGGGAAGGTAGTTGAGGGTTTTGGAGCATATCACTAAGCATTTTGAGCAAGCAAGCCATTAAGCAACACCTCATCCCTCCTTGATAGTATTGGCTTTTCCTATAGACTCAATGTGATCTTGGATCACTAAAATATAAAATGTAGAGTCTTGATCTTGAAGCTTGAGCCAAACTTTTTGTCCTTAGAATTTTGAGGGATCCACTTTCCTCATCCATGCCATGCCATTCATTGAGCTTTTCCTGAAATACTAATCTTGGAATAATGTTAGCTCAATGAGCTATATGTTGTTAGGAATTACCAAAACCACCCAAGGATAGTTGCACTTTCAATCTCCCCCTTTTTGGTAATTGATGACAACATATAGAGCAAAGCTTTGACAAATGATAATAAGAGTGAAAGATATTGTCGCTTTGAGAAGTATGTGAAAAGCAAGAGCTCCCCCTAAATTTGTGCATATCTTAAGATTTGCTTTGGACTGCAAATGCACAATGAGTTAGGATCATGGGTTACTCTTCCATGTCACATACATCTTGGTGGAGCGCTCAAAATTATAAGAATTAAATACATGCACTCATCACCAAGCAAAGTGAATGATCATATAAGGATAAGTAAGATAATATCATCTAACAAGCATAAGTGTAGCTTATGATCAACCACATGATCATCAATGTCTCACAGATAATAGCATAGTATCTCAAGCAATCAAAAGACAGACAAAGTTCAACCACCAAAGCAAGAGAGAATAAAAAGCAACACTCTCTCTCGAAGCCTATGATCTATACATTTTTCTCCCCCTTTGGCAACAAGTTACCAAAAAGTTCATAGAAAATGCATAGCACTAGAACATCTCTCAAGCTTGGTCTTCAGGTGGTGGTGTCCGAAGAACGCCAAGGACGAAGGCTTCAGTTGATGTGGATGGAGCTAATGGAGTTGGTGCTGGAGCTGGTCGCGCTGAAGTTGTAGCTGGTGCAGATGAAGTGGCTATAGTGTCTAGAACAGGCACTGCAGTTGATCTCTGAGCTCGAGGCACTCTGGCAAATGCATCAGTGGTTGTTCTGCCCTTCCTCTCCTGCATATCATCTTGTAGCTGCTCCACAACTGACTGAATCTCAGTTACTTTGACATCTAAATCATAGAATTTTTGCTCCACGTCTTTCCAAGCTCTCCTGGTTTTGAGTCAGGGTGGCCAGTCCCTTCTCAATCCTCAGAGTTGATGCTATCAAATAGCCAAGTTGGTCCTGCTTGCTTTTCAAAAGTACTCAAATGCCTCCTCTTGAGTTGGCATCTTGGCAGCCTTCTCTTTCTTTGCTTTCTCCTTCTTCTCTTGAGATTGTACTGATGATGGTTCATTCTCATTCATCACAACTTGATTGTCCTTGAAGTCTGGGTAGATAGGCAAGTGTTCCTTATCCAACAGGTATGTGCCTGTGCCCATCTTTGAGTTTATCAACTCCTGGATCTGTGGGGCATATCCACAACTTTTTTTCTGGTCTGCTGCAGTCCTCTTGATAGTCTCAACTATAAGGCTCATGACCTTGAACTTCTGTGGCACATCAAATATATGTAGCAAGTTAATTGCATGGCCTCTGATCATTCTGTGATCACCAGACTTGGGCAAGAGAGTGTGCCTAAGGATCCAATTGATTGTAGGCAGCCCTGACAGCAAGTGTTTTACTGACCCAAACTGGTGAGTCTCAAGATCATCTTCAGGAATCTCCTTGTACATGATTTCCATAGAGTTGTGATCCATCTTCTTCTTGGCATATACATCCAAGTCATCATCTTCTTCATTAGGAGCATTGATCAGATTTGCCCATTCCTCAATAGTTGAGTGGAACCTTGTACCTTTAGACATCCATACTATCCTGTCATCTGGATAGAAGTGTGCTGTGGAGTAGAATTGCATTATGAGCTCCTCATTCCACTTTGTGAGCTTCTGCCCAATAAAGTCTGCAACTCCACAAGCACTGAAGCTGTCAAACACACCAGGATAGTGTTCCTTATTTTCCTTGATATACTTCCAGTCGACCCACCTCATTTCACACACTATAGGCTTCTTGTCCAGCAGCACTGTCTCATAGAAATCTTGCTGTTCCTTTGTGTGGAACCTGTAATCAACAGCAGTTCTTCTTCTTGTAGTATATGGGTCTGTCTCTCTCCATTTCCTCAGTCCTAAGTCTCTCCTGATCTTCATGTTCTTAGCCACAGGATGAGCATCATTGTGGTCTGGAATCTTGGGTTTGAGCTTTCTCAGGACTTGTCCTTCATCATCTTCATCAGCAGCAACTTCAGGCACTGGAGCCTTGTTCTTCTCAACAGCTGGTATACTCCTGGTATTCCTCTTAGGTGCACTCTTGGGCTTGGAGGCTGCTTTGGGTGCTTCTTTGGGCTTTGATGTTGCATCCCCTGACTTTATAGCATCACCCATCAGCTTTTGTGCCTTGGGTGTTGGTGCAGCAATCTCTTCTTCCTCTTCCTCTTTAGAATCTCTCATGATTGAGGATCTCCCAAGCACTCTAGCAGTGGTCTTTTTGATCCTCTCCTTCCTCTTCTTCCCTTCTGCAGCAGCCTCTTTGGGTTCAGATCCCAAAGGGACTTGAGTAGATGCTCTGGCCTTTGACATGGGTTGTCTTCCTGCTGGCCTTTTGATCTTCATCCCTGGCTTAACTGCAGCTGAGCTATACTCCTTCTTGAGCACTTTCTTCTTTGATGTGGCATCATCCTCAGTGGCCACATAGTCTTCATCCTCAGACTCTGAAGTTTTCTTCTTCCTTGTTCTGGTGGCAGCTTTGGGCAAGTTGCTGGGAGTGCTCCTGCTACCATCATCTGAACTGCTAGAGGGACTAGTGCCCTCACTCAGGTGAACCTGCTCCTCTGACCTGTTCTGGCTGTCACTCTGATCAGACATATTGCAAACACTGACAGCAGACCCTGTGAATAGATATAGATGAGATAGAGTGGATGAGCATCACAAAATGCAGAGGTTTTTGCAAAAGAATGAGTCAAAAACTTAGTTTTAGTTTTCCATAGAAAGCATTTCGGATCAACCAATTTGTAAACTCGGTGATACCGAAGCAGCTGTTGGAACCTAAACTAGTGAACTCGGTTAGACTGATTCACAGTTCGGTGGCACCGAGACTGCTAGGGTTTCACAAAATCCTGAACTCGGTCACACCGATTTGCAATTCTCGGTCAGACCGAAAATTAGATGTGCAATGGCCTGAGCCGAATCGGTGGTACCGAGTTCCACAACTCGGATGGTCCGAGATGGTTTCGGCGGAAACCTAACCCTAAATTTTCAATTCAACTCTAATCTAGGGAGTGTTCTGACTGGATAGAAGCGTTTCAATCGTGGTAAGAATCATAAAAAACACAATGTGCTAGGAATCAGACAGGGATAGCACTGTGATCGAGTCAATACCCTAGTTCGGCGATGAACTCGCTACGGCGGCAACGGCGGGGAAGAATTCCATTGACAGCGACAGAGACCAGCTACAGGAGGCGGCTGGCGACGAGGAGGACGATCCGGAGACCCAGGAGGCAGAGAGAGCTATGCGCGGGCGAAGGGGTTTCGGAGAAATTTCCAAAATTTTGCCCGTGAGTATATATAGCCCGACCCTGTCGGTGTGACCGAGTGGAACAACTCGGTGGCACCGAGATTCATAACTGCAAGCAGTTACTGAAACTTGGTGTGACCGAAAGGTTCAAATCGGTTGCACCGAGATTGAAAACCTAGATCGACTTAGTGATCTTGGTATGACCAAAATGGATGAATCGGTCAGACCGAAACGCACAAAGAAGTTTTGGAAGTTTAAGTCTATGACAAATCGGGGACTCCGAGTGCTCCTCACATAGAGTGGTTCGAATCTAACTTGATCAAATTTTGTGATGTAGCATGAATAGAGTTTGAGACGAGAAAAGCATAGATAGCTAGAGAGGGTTCTTAGGCATTCTTGTCCATCCACTTGGCAAAAGAAAAGAAAAACAATCAACCAAAACAACAAGTGGATGTCCTCGAATGAGTGAAATATGCAATCAATATGCTCACACAAGTGGGGTTACCACTTTTACATAAAGCATTGTTGTGTTCACACCATTAGAGTTGCTTCAGCTCAATTCTTAGAGTAAAGCTCCCCCTAGATGCGAGATCCCCCTAAGAGGGATGAACTAACCTTGGGTTTTGTCGATGATGACTTCATGTAGATGTTGAAGATGTGGATGCTCAATGTTGATGTAGATCATTGAAAGCACAAGTGCTCCCTAGGTGGTTTTGATAATTGATGACAACATATCTCTTGTTGGACTAACATTTCTATCTAGCATGTTTCAGATAAGTTCAACAATGGAGTGGCATGGACTAAAGGTTGTGGGAACTCCTTCAAGATGCTAAGGACAAAGGATTGGCTAAAGCTTCAAGCTCAAGACTCTTCATTTTACATTTTAGTGATCCAAGATCACATTGAGTCCATAGGAAAAGCCAATACTATCAAGGAGGGATGAGGTGTTGCTTAATGAGCCTTTTGCTTCATGTGCTTAGTGATATGCTCCAAAACCCTCAACTACTTTCCCATATCCACATATGACCTTAACCCTAAGCCAAACACGGTCCTCACGATTCTTTCTATCCGGCGCCACCGAGTTTCACTTGTCATAAGCCACTGCCAAACCCTAGCAATTCGGTTCTACCGATAGGGATCTCGGTCTCACCGAGATGGGATTGCAAACTCTCTGTTTCCCTTTCGTAACTTTTCGGTCTCACTGAAATAGCGAATCAGTCCCACCGAGATTGCAATGTAAACTCTTTGTTTCCCTTTTGTAACTTTTCAGTCTCACCGAAAGAGCAAATCGGTCCCACCGAGTTTGCCTGACCAACTCTCTGGTTAGCTTATTACCAAACTCGGTCTCGCCGAGTTTGTGTAATCGGTCTCACCGAGATTACGTTATGCCCAAACCCTAACCATGTGGGTCCTACCGAGTTGCATGTCAGTCCCACCGAAAATCTCTAACGGTCACTAGGTTTACCTTTTCGGTCCGACCGAGTTTGTTGATTCGGTCCCACCAAGATTGGAAAACTGTGTGTAATGGTTGGATTTTGTGTGGAGGCTATATATGCCCCTCCACCTCCTCTTCATTCGTGGAGAGAGCCATCAGACTAAGCCTACACTTCCAGCATCCTATTTCTGAGAGAGAACTACCTACTCATGTGTTGAGGCCAAGATATTCCATTCCTACCATATGAATCTTGATCTCTAGCTTTCCCCAAGTTGCTTTCCACTCAAACCTTCTTTCCACCAGATCCAAATCCTATGAGAGAGAGTTGAGTGTTGGGGAGACTATCATTTGAAGCACAAGAGCAAGGAGTTCATCATCAACACCATTTGTTACTTCTTGGAGAGTGGTGTCTCCTAGATTGGCTAGGTGTTACTTGGGAGCCTCCGACAAGATTGTGGAGTTGAACCAAGGAGTTTGTAAGGGCAAGGAGATCGCCTACTTCGTGAAGATCTACCGCTAGTGAGGCAAGTCCTTCGTGGGCGATGGCCATGGTGGGATAGACAAGGTTGCTTCTTCGTGGACCCTTCGTGGGTGGTTGCTTCTTCGTGGACCCTTCGTGGGTAGAGCCCTCTGTGGACTCGCGCAACCATTACCCTTCATGGGTGGAGCCCTCCGTGGACTCGCGCAACCATTACCCTTCGTGGGTTGAAGTCTCCATCAACGTGGATGTAGGATAGCACCACCTATCCGAACCACGGGAAAAACATCCGTGTCTCAAATTGCGTTTGAATTCTCCAAACCCTTCCCCTTACATTCTTGCAAGTTGCATGCTTTACATTCCGCTGCTCATATACTCTTTGCATGCTTGCTTGATATGTATTGTGTATGTTGAAATTGTGCCTAAAACTCCACTCAAACCAAAAAGGCCTAAAAATTGCAACTTTAGCACTAAGTGTCTAATCACCCCCCCTCTAGACACATCTACTTCTAGATCCTACAATCATTTGAAGCTATCCATTGGAATGAGTTGCACTTTCAATACCTACACAGGTTAGTCCCACAAGGAACAAACAAGGATATCCATAGACATAAAGTGATGCACACACAAGATGATGTCTATGAAAGCTTTTAGGTTACCTTGTCCCTTGTGTTACCAACAAGAGGGTTTGTGACTCCTTGAACTAGTGCAAGATGTGGAAGTTGATTGCACTTGTTCTTGCCAAGATGATAAGAGTGAAGTATGTTGGCGGATTCACCCTCAAGAACTCTCTAGTTCTTCTTCTTCGGGATCCACACCATCTTGATGGGAATCCTCGGTGTTGTAGTTGTACTTGATGAAGTGGAACTTGAAGTAGTCTTGGGAACCCACTTGACCAAGGCCTTAGGAGCTTCTTTGAATGCATCAATTTCCTCTTGAAGCTTGTCCTTGCCTTTTTGCTTGTGGTCTTGTGGTGGAAGATCATCTTGAGCTTGTGTCCCTTTGAGAGAAGTAGGATCATACTTCTCTTGTTGAGGAACAAACTTCGTCTTGGGGTATTGATCTTCTTCCCACTCAACTCCATTGGCATTGAACTTTCGTTCAAAACCAACACCTTGATTCTTCCGGTGCCTTCCTTGCTTGCGTACAATTTCCTCGAATTGCTTACTTCCGGCAAGGCTCTTGTAAACACCTTTCTTTATAATTCCCTTCAATAAGTTATTTTCTTGCTCAAGTGTAACTTGGCTAAGAGAATCATTAGTGGAATGAAGAGAACTACTAGAAGCAACAATATTGGATTTAGCATGATTATTGTTACTACTAGAGGAAGAATCTTTCTTGTTCTTGTTACTAGACTTGACTTGAGGCATGTAACTGGATAAGAGTAAACGCTTGGCAATGTAAGAAGAACTTTTCTTACGAAGATCTTCATTGATTTCTTTTAAGAACTCATGCTCTTGCTCAAGGTTGAGCTTTTCAAAGCGTAATTTCTCATGAGTCCTTAAAAGTTCTCGATGATCTCCTAAGATAGTTTCATGAGCTAACTTAAGAGTGTTTAGTTCTTTAGTTAGAGACTCAATCTTATCCTTATCATTGTCATTCGTTTTATCTTGATTAGCATGATTAATTGACGTTTCATCATAGTATTCATCACTAGAGTTGTCAATAAGTAAATCATCATCACCTAACAAGTCATCTTCATCACTATTGAAATCAACATACTCGGGATGTGATACCTTTGGGTCTTTAGCCATGAAGCATGTTCCAACTCCTTCATTTGGTGAGTCAAATATGTCGTAGGAGTTGGTTGCCACAAGTGCTAGACCGGCAACACCTTCATCTTGAGTATATTCGGAGTTAGAGTGATAGCTTCTCTCGGAGTGGTTGTCGGAGTCAGAGCCGGATACCCATTCACCAACATGAGCTTGATGTCTTTGTTTTGTGTAGCTCCTTGATGACTTGTCCTTTCTTTCCGAATCCTTGCTTCTCCGTGAGGGTCTTCGTTCATAACGATCATCTCTACTCCTTTCTCTAGATGGTGATTCTTCTCTTCTACTTCTTCTCTTGGGAGAATCTTCTCTTCTCTTGTAGGGGGCCGTACACGCATTGGAATAGTGTCCGGGCCTTCCACAATTGTAGCAATTTCGCTCTCGACTAGAAGATCTTTTGTCATTGTAGGACCTTGAATTGGAGCTTCTCTCTTTGCTTATACTCTTGTAGAACTTGTTGAAGTTCTTCACCATTAAGCTCAATTCTTCATTGAAGGTTTGTTTCTCACTCAATGATGTGGGGGCTTCAGATGAGGCTTTGTAATCACCACTTGATTTGTTGTGAAGTTCCTCTTTATCCTTGAGTGACATCTCATGAGCAACAATTATTCCGATGACTTCCGTTGGCTTGAGATCTTTTTAATTGGGCATCATTTGGATCAATGTGCACACGGTATCATATTTTCCATCCAAGGCTCTTAGGATCTTCTTGATGATGAATCTATCGGTCATCTCTTCACTCCCTAAGCCGGCAATCTCATTTGTGATAAGAGCAAGCCTAGAGTACATTTCAGCGACACCTTCACCATCCTTCATTTTGAACTTGTCAAGTTGACTTTGAAGCACATCCAATTTGGATTCCTTGACGGAGTCGGTACCTTCGTGCATATCAATCAAAGTATCCCAAATTTCCTTTGCATTCTCAAGACGGATGATTTTGTTGAATTCTTCGGGGCACAATTCGTTGAAGAGGATATCACAAGCTTGAGCGTTGTATTGTAGCATTTTCAACTCTTCCGCGGTAGCTTCACGGTTCAGTTCTTTCCCATCAAAGAATTCACCTTGCAAGCCAATACACACAATAGCCCAAACGGCGGGGTTATGTCCAAGAATATGCATTTTCATCTTATGCTTCCAACTAGCAAAATTAGTGCCATCAAAGTAAGGACCTCTACGGTGATAATTTCCCTCGCTAGACGCCATACTCTCCTAGGTTGTGAAACCAAGGCTATGATCACCAAAAGCTATGGAAATCAAAGCAAATGGAGACCAAAGCTCTGATACCACTTGTAGGATCGAAAGTATGTCTAGAGGGGGTGATTAGACTACTTCACCAAATAAAAATATAGCCTTTTCCCAATTTTAGTTCTTGGCAGATTTTAGCTATCTTAGCGCAAGTCAAGCAATCTCCACGCAATTCAAGCAAGCATGCAAAAGAGTATATGAGCAGCGGAAAGTAAAGCATGCAACTTGCAAGAATATAAAGGGAAGGGTTTGGAGGATTCAAACGCAATTGGAGACACGGATGTTTTGTCGTGGTTCCGATAGGTGGTGCTATCGTACATCCACGTTGATGGAGACTTCAACCCACTGAGGGTAACGATTGCGCGAGTCCACGGAGGGCTCCACCCACGAAGGGTCCATGAAGAAGCAACCTTGTCTATTCCATCATGGTCGTCGCCCACGAAGTACTTGCCTCACTAGCGGTAGATCTTCATGAAGTAGGCGATCTCCTTGCCCTTACAAACTCCTTGGTTCAACTCCACAATCTTGTCGGAGGCTCCCAAGTGACACCTAGCCAATCTAGGAGACACCATTCTCCAAGAAGTAACAAATGGTGTGTTGATGATGAACTCCTTGCTCTTGTGCTTCAAATGATAGTCTCCCCAACACTCAACTCTCTCTCACAGGATTTGGATTTGGTGGAAAGAAGATTTGAGTGGAAAGCAACTTGGGGAAGGCTAGAGATCAAGATTCATATGGTTGGAATGGAATATCTTGACCTCAACACAAGTGTAGGTGGTTCTCTCTCAGAAAATGTGTATTGGAAGTGTAGGTATGTTCCGATGGCTCTCTCCATGAATGAAGAGTGGGTGGAGGGGTATATATAGCCTCCACACAAAATCTAACCATTACACACAATTTGCCAAACTCGGTGGGACCGAATGGTTAAACTCGGTCGGACCGATTTAGCAAACCTAGTGACCGTTATGATTTTTGGTGGGACTGAGATGCAACTTGGTAGGACCGATATGGTTAGGGTTAGGGCATAACGTAATCTCGGTGTGACCGATTACACAAACTCGGTGGGACCGATTTTGGTAATAAGCTAACCAGAGAGTTGGTCAGGTAAACTCGGTGGGACCGATTCGCTCATCTCGGTGAGACCGAAATGTTACAAAAGGGAAACAGAGAGTTTACATTGCAATCTCGGTGGGACCGATCGCTCATCTCGGTAAGACCGAAATGTTACAAAGGGAAACAGAGAGATTACAATCCCATCTCGGTGAGACCGAGATTCCTATCGGTGAGACCGATTTGCCTAGGGTTTGTGGCAGTGGCTATGACATTTGGAACTCGGTGGCGCCGGATAGAAAGAATTGGTGGGACCGAGTTTGACTTTTGGTTTAGGTCATATGTGGATGTGGGAAGGTAGTTGAGGGTTTTGGAGCATATCACTAAGCATTTTGAGCAAGCAAGCCATTAAGCAACACCTCATCCCTCCTTGATAGTATTGGCTTTTCCAATAGACTCAATGTAATATTGGATCACTAAAATATAAAATGTAGAGTCTTGATCTTGAAGCTTGAGCCAAACTTTTTGTCCTTAGAATTTTGAGGGATCCACTTTACTCATCCATGCCATGCCATTCATTGAGCTTTTCCTGAAATATTAATCTTGGAATAATGTTAGCTCAATGAGCTATATGTTGATAGGAATTACCAAAACCATCCAGGGATAGTTGCACTTTCACCACCGTCCCCATCTTTGCTCATGGGGAGGGGCGCGGTCGCAAGAGGCGACCTAGACGCAAGCAGCAGCACCTCGCTCTCCTTTCTCCTCTTCGCCGCAGGCGTCGGCCTGGTTACACAACAAGCAAAAAGAGTCGGAAACAAGCATCAACAACAAGAACAAGGCAAGACGGGGACACTTACTGATCTGCCGTGACATAGTCCCTCTGCTTCGGGAGCTTGAAGCCTGAGAGCTTCGCAACCGCAGGCGTGGGCGTGCCAGCTCCGGAAGCAGAAGCAGGAGCGGCAGCTGGGCCGGAAGCGGCTCCAGACGGCGTCGGAGCAGAAGCAGCGTCCCGGGAGATCAACGCTGATCGGTCCCTCGCCGGGATGACAGGCGGCTCTCCCTTCTCCAGGCGGGCTTCAGCCTCATCGTCGTCTGGAAGGGTGCGGAGGATGTCAGCTTTGCTCAAGGGGGAGATCTCCCCCATCCATTCAGGGGTCACCTTCGAGTCTTCCTCTTCCTCCTCTTCCTCCCCGCGGAACTCACCAAAAGACAGCTCCACCAGCATCGGCGTCGCAGGGGCCCCGGTGGGTGCCAGTGGCACCAGTCCGCGCCCGTCAAAGGTCGTCCTGGAGGCCACGACCAGCGCCCTGTCCTTGCGGCGGAACAAGGGAGTGAAGACATTCGGCGGGTACTCCTGGCCATCCTTGACTAGGATGTCTAGAGCCACAGCCAGCTCATCATTGGACAAGGCTCTCAGGCTCAGGCGAACCTTGTCCTCTTCGTTCCCAAGCTCCCACAAGGGGCGTGTACGCGCCTTGAGTGGGGCTACGCACAACATCAGGAATTCCCTCAGGAGCATGGCCCCTGTCACCTTTGCCGCCTTCGCATTGCCCGGCTTCAGGTCGGCGTTCATCTGCTCCAGCACCAACATCACCCGCTCATCAGTGAGCTTCACGCGAGACCATCCCTTGTCGGACTTGGGCATCTCCGTCGGCAGTGTCAAGCGTGGGTGGACGCACTTGGCGTCCATCATGGCCCACTTGCTCCGGAAGCCGTTGGCCTTCAACCTAGTCTTTGAGATTGAGTTGGCCTTGCCGGCCATGATGAAATTGGCACACCCAGAGGTATGGACATCATTGATGCGGAGGAATAAGAAGTGGCGCAACAGAGCCACAGATGGCATCACGCCGAGGTACGCCTCGCAGTAGTAGGCAAAGATTGACAAGAGAAAGATAGAGTTGGGATGAAGATGCAGCGCCTGCAGTCCGAAGTGGTCAAGGACCTCGTAGAATAAGTCAAAAAAGGGGGGAACCAGCCCCGCGATGATGCTGCTCGTAAAGAAGGGGAAGAAGGTGCTTCCCTCGGGCTCCGGCACGTCGGAGCCGGCTCGGAGCCCGGTCTTCCCCTTCTCGTTGCTTTTCCCCACCGCCAGCTAGCACATGGCGGCGAGGTTCTTCTCCGAGACGTTGGGCGCGTCGAGGGCTGGCTCGCACCAAGCCGGCGACGAGGCGGGCTTGACCCTCCGGGGCGCCATTGGTCGATGATGCGGGAAAGGATGGGAGTAGATCTGGAGATTTCGGAAGCAGGGAGCAAGAAAGGGGATCTGGAGCAAAGCGAAAGGAAGTAGTGAAGGCTGTCTACGCCAGCCTTTTGATAGTCGGGTAGTTGCCGAGGCTACATGGGGAAGCGGAGACGCCCACGTCCAATCAACTGCCACACGTCGACCAAGGCCAAAGGCTATTGGGGACCGCGACACTCCATACTTGCCCCTTGGCTTCGCCTCGATGCCAAGCCCAAGCGCACCTTGGGCCCGAGGGCTATTGTCGGTGTTCTAGGAATGGGGGTCCCCAGACTTGCCTGCCTGCGGCCCACGGCGTGGCGCTGCAAGTGGGCCCGTATGGCCTAACTTCACCAAGAAGCATTCAAGACCCTCGCGAGGGGCCAAGCCTCTTGAGGCGGGCGACGCAAGACCTCCTCAGGAGTGGCCTCACCAGGCTGGCTCGCGAGGGGCAGAGAGATCAAGACCAGGCAAACCTCGCGAGGTTCCAATGACGTGAACCATGACGATCGAGACTAGGCGGGCGCCGACACTCACAGTGTCCTTGTTTCCTGTTTGGTCCTAAGGAGGCAAGCACAGACGAAGAGTACCGAGGCATCAAGCAAAGGTTTCCATATCGGTGCAACGAGACGAAGACCAGCAGGACGGTGGGATGGAGGTCACCGTGGATCCCAAGACGGTGTCACCACCAGAGCCTTTGGCAGGCGAAGACTGCTTTTGTCAGGATAACTTGTACTAGTTGTCCCCTTTCAAATTGGCCATTGTTGGATCCCTTCCCGCTCAATATTTGGGGAGAGGACCAGGGCCTCTATAAATAGGATTAGCCACCACATTAGAGGGGGGGATCGACCTCATCTTAGATCTGAGCCATTCCATCCTTAGCCACACACCAACCAAGCATAAGAACACCTCACCTCAGGAGGCTGTTCTTCCCCCTTGTACTGTTCATCATCAGCCCAAGAGGTAACCCACCACACCACACTGGAGTAGGGTATTACACCGCAACGGTGGCCCGAACCAGTATAAACCTTATGTCTCTTGTGTTGCGAGTTCGTCGAGCTAGCCTTTGAGATCGCGAAGTAATTGAGGGCGTGATCAGTGAGGGAGAGATCTTCGCGCGCAACCCAGTGTTCGAACCTTAAGGTTTTGCCGGAACCCGAAATCTGACACATGTGGTTGTAGTTCAAATTTGAATTATGGACTACATTAAATGCATAGAGAACTTAGTAATTAGTAATATATATACAATGGCCAAACGAACCCTGAATAGTTTCAAATTTCAGCCTGACACTCCTGTTATTCTATGTTGCCTGTAGAAAACAAATTTCAAGGTGAGAAGAGACATCGATTATCGTTTCGCCCACAAGAGGGGCATGTTTCCCAACCGGGACCACGAGGGTTGCGACAGGCTCCGGTTTGTAATAGGCTTGTAATATAGCTTCGTCCAAATTGGACAATTATATATACCATGTAGTGACACCATGCCAAGTTTCATGATTTCCTAGTGAGTTTTGGATTTACAGACATTTAAAAATCGAGATTCGCAATGTTTGTGGCCAGGCCAGGACAGCGAGATGGTTGAATTCGTTCCCATTCGTTCCATGGGACCTAAACATGCACCCCAAGGGAACATGTACGTTTTTCTAGCCATTTTGGTGCACTAGAGCATGTATTTGTAGTTCGGATTTGAATGATGGACATTAAATGCCTAGAAAACTCAATTAATGAATAAAAAAGGTCAAACGAACCCTGAATAATTTCAAAGTTCAGCATGAATCTCCAGTTGTTCCGCGTCGCATGTAGAAGAAAATACGAGGCTAGAAGAGGGAGTGATTATCGTTTGGTCCACAAGGGGACACGTTTCCGTATCGAAACCATGAAGGTTTTTGCGACAGGCTCCAGTTTGTAAGAGGTTTGTAATAAAGCTTGGCCCAAATTGGCAATGTTTTTACCACGACATATATGTGCCATGACATGACACCTTGCCACCTTTGATGACTTTCTGGTGAGTTTAGGATTTATGGGGACTTAAAAACCGAGATTCGAAATGTTTGAGGAAGAGCCAGGACACCGGTACGATTGTAATTCGTTCCCATTCCTGGCATGAGACCTAAACATGCACCCAAGGACACATGTATAATTTTTCTAGCCATTTTGGTGAACTGGAGCATGTATTTGTAGTTCAGATTTGAATTATGGACATTAAATGCTTAGGAAACTCAATTAGTGTATAAAAAGGCCGAACGAACCCTGAATACATTTAAATTTCAGCACATATATCTTGTGGTTCCATGTTTCCGTGGAATAAAATACAAGGTGAAAAGAGGCAGTGATTACGTTTCGCCCACAAGGGAAACACGTTTCCCTATCAGAACCACAAGGCTTCTTTGAGAGAAGCTCCAGTTTTTGTAAGAGGTTTGTAATAAAGCTTGGCCCAAATTGGACAATGTTTTTACCACGACATATATGTGCCATCACGTGACACCATGCCACCTTTGATGACTTTCTGGTGAGTTTAGGATTTATGGGGACTAAACCGAGATTTGAAATGTTTGAGTACGAGCCATGACACTAGTACGGTTGTAATTCATTCCCATTCCTGGCATGGGACCTAAACATGCACCCAAGGACACATGTATAATTTTTCTAGCCATTTTGGTGAACTGGAGCATGTATTTGTAGTTTAGATTTGAATTATGGACATTAAATGCCTAGGAAACTCAATTAGTGTATAAAAAGGCCAAATGAACCATGAATAAGTTTAAATTTCAGCACGGATATCTTGTCGTTCCATGTTGCCCATAGAAGAAAATACAAGGTGAAAAGAGGCAGTGATTACGTTTCACCCACAAGGGGGACACGTTTCCCTATCGGAACCATGAGGCTTCTTTGAGAGAAGCTCCGGTTTGTAAGAGGCTTGTAATAAAACTTGCGTCACAATGGACGAAAAAAATTCCTCGACATATAATTGCGATGTCGTGACACCATGGCAGGTTTCGCGATTTTCAGCTTAGTTTTGGATTTACGGGGATTTAAAAATCGAGATTCTTCTCACGAAATGTTTTCAAATAGCACACGGTTAACTCACGAAAGCCGATATTCAATGAAAACTTCGTGGAAACCATATTTTAAAGTTTCATAAAAATCTGAAAAAATGTGGGATGTTATGAAGGTGATGTTTTATTGCGATACAAAATTTCAAGTTGAAAAACATTACGAGATGTGAGCTATGAAAAAGAAAAATTCCACCCTGAATAGTTTCATTACTATTTGGCACTATTCAACACTGATTTTGTCTTCTTCATAGCTCACTTCTCTTAATGTGTTTCAACTTGAAATTTTGTGTGCTTATAAAACATCATCCTCATAACATCCCGCATTTTTTTTGAATTTTTTTGAAACTTCAAGACATCTTTTTCTCGTGGTTTTCACCGGTTTCCACCGAATGTTGGTTTCTGTATGATCTCCCCGCCGTTGCGCGCGCGATCTGAGTCCTGCGTGCTGACTGGCCAGAACCCAAACCCCACAGATCATATGTGTGCACCGTTGGATGCTCCCAGATTGAACGGCAACCCTGAGACCTTTCGACAGCACACACAGTACATGGGTAAGCACTATGCACATGCGTCGTGTAGCTCATGCTTCCTTCTCTACTAGGTTTTCATTCAAAACAGGCTACCGTTTCTCGCCACTCCTCTCACCGGTTTCCCGCCTCTTCTCCCAGATATGCATGATGTAGATGTTCGTTTAATTATTATATTTCATCTCATCCAAAATCAATTAGTTTTGTAAAAAAACTATTTCAAGATTCATGGAATTGTGCATTGTAAAGGTAAAAGCAAAAAGTGACAATTCATTTTGAAAAAAAGGTTTGGGCAATTAAGATTTGGAAGATTCTAGAGAACAAAGGAGAACTACTTGTGTTTAGAGGTTTGTGCATTATGCTTAAGTTCAACCATGGAGTCTTCTAGATTGTACATGTGGTAGAATCTGGTGGAATGTAGATGATATCCAACATCCAGTAGTGCTTGGATTTGCCATCTGTGTACCGTCGGATTGACTTCATCCAACGAGCAACTTTCATAGTTATTCGCACACTATATATGTGTATAGATGTATAGATGTATATATATATAGATGTGTCCCATGCTATACAAAACAAAGTTTGAGCGCATGCGTGGGATGACCCCCCCCCCCCCGCTGCCACCTCGAAGTTGGGAAACTGAGATCATAGGTATTGAACCAGGCTTGGAGTCGGGTACGGTGTTCGGTTTGTAATGTACTTGGCGTGGCCCATCGAAGTTGTGCATTTGAGATTTTAACACATCATACACCATCGTGCCCATACATATTTTCGGGCCGCATGTAGTGTATACGGGGTCTTCTGATCGACCATGTCTCCCTTGTGCGGTTTTTTGTGACGACACGGATATCTGTGGGTTCCCCGAGTGTATATATCATCCCTTTGACCGATAATGAGGGGCTTGTGTTGGCCATGAATGGATTCCTCCTAGTTCATGTTAGGTCCGGTCACCGTCCAATGTCAGTCAACCAAAGCTCGAGCTCATGCGTTGTCAGGATTCCCTCCCAGATGCTCGGATTGCTGGGTTCGACCTACATCAAACCCTGCGTACGTATCTCGTCCTTAACTACCTTGCCTTCATGGTTGTTGTCTGTATCGAGAGGTAGGCACCACATCTAAATTGTACATTATTCTATATTGAAAACACACATCACCCCTTCCCAACGTACATCATTTTGGGCCGCATGCAAGAGGTGCTGGTTTTGTGGTCCGTCTCATGCGATGTTTCTGATGGTTCAATCTATTGGCCCAAGCGGTTTATCGACAATAACAACTGTCATTTGACCAAACGAAAGATTCATTGGTCCGTATTATTGTAGGTCATGGCAACATGCATGTATGACCAAAGTATCGATCATTACGTGCATCCGCCCCGCTGACATGAAGTGGGAGGTGGTGGGCCAAGCATCCTAGCTAGGTACGACATTACGTCATTATATAAATCCTAGCTAGGTGGTTGTTAGGGTGCTTTCGGGTTTGCGACGCAGGTGCCACCAAAGTTATGCATTGTGTATTTAAATTTTTAAACATCCCCAATATTCGTACATATATTTGGCCACTTCCAGGTGGTTCTTGACTTCTGGCCCCTCTCATCGATCTTCAATGACGTGCCCAACCGTAGGCCCGCGGGGTCAAAGTTGTGCATTGGAATTTTGAACATCACATACCACCCTTTTCACTCATATATATTTGGGCCACTACTGGTGTGGCTGTCTTTTGACCCTCCCTAATGTTATGTTTTGCTGCAAAGACTCCGATGATCCTCAACGGACACGGGGTATAATATCTAAACTGTGTGCGATACAAGTGCGATGTGAATCACCACGACCGCGCAAGCGCGAGCAAATTAAGGTGGAGGTACTGGCTCAACCGTGTGCGATGCAAGTGCGCTGAAATCACCACGACCGCGCAAGCGCGAGCAAAGGGTGGAGGTACTGGCTCAAACGTGTGTGATGCAAGTGAGCTGAAATCACCACGATCGCGCAAGCGCGAGCAAAGGGTGGAGGTACTGGCTTAACCGTGTGCGATGCAAGTGCGCTGTAAAACCACCACCTGTGGAAGCTAAAGGCGGGTAAGTTTATGTGGATATTAGGACGAACCACATGCGATAGACCAGCTAGCTAGAAATATAAAAAACAAACTACCCGCCTTGAGCGTTGCAAAAATCGGCGGATCCGCGCCACTTTTCCTTATTATCATACACACATATTGTTATTGGACCGGGCGCAATCTTGGGCACTCCCGGCCCGCATCAATTCCTTTACCCAAATTTTAGTAGCTGCCATACTTTAACTGTCGCCCACACTCCTCCAGCACCGACCTTATAGTAAAATTTTAGTAGCCGCGGCATTTGAACCGTCACCCTCCCTCGTCCACCACCATCTCCACCCACCATTACTAAAATTTTTAGTAGCCGTGGCATATCCTCAAACACCACCCCTCCCCCCTTCGAACCCTAGCTCGTGGCCGCCGCCGGCGCCGCCGCCAACCCTGCCGGTCTGTCCGTTCCTCCTAGCTTAGATAATAAAGTTCAAGTTATCCAGCGATTCCCATACCATAGCCCCACTCCCCTGAGTTTTTAGATGAGGCATGCGGTGTCCCTCCACACCAGATCCACATCCCCTGCTCTAGAATGTCGCAGCCTAAGCTCGACCACGTATCCTGAGGAGCCTGATGAGCGTTCGGCCAAGAAGAGGTTTATCGTGGCCTCACCGGCGGACGTTGGCGAGGTGGCCGTCGTTCGCCCCGATCTGTCGATCCCGGAGCAACACGTCGCCGCGGAAGCCGGCGAAGATGTTGACTATGTTGCCATGCCGAAGGCTTCATGTCAGCGGGCTAGCGTATTACTGTATCTCTGGAAAGCTGGCTACGACATCAAGCTCATCCACACCGACGGCTTCACGTAGGCCATGTCACAGGTTAAGTGGTCCATCCCCAACCCCTCTGGTTCAACCTCTGTTGATCTCTTTGACGGCCCTGCCGCTGATCTCCTCCGCCAAGCAGTCAAGGATTTGCGAGCTTTATACGCCATGGAGCCCATTTTGTCACTTCTGATGGACACGTTCTACGGCGGTGGCTTGGGATCCTCAATTGCAAAGTCAGATCTCATCGACCACGACCACAACCACGAGGAGGGCACCCACGAAGGTTCTTCCAAGGTGAAACAACCCATTTATGACATCAGAGAGCGCACCATGGGTATGTGCTCTTCCAACTGGAAGGATCCCGTCCATGAAATGTGAGGCAACATTCTATCAGCAAATATTACCTTTTCTAGCTTGCCAACTCGTACCCTTTGTTGTAGTTGTTGGGGAACGCAGTAATTCCAAAATTTTCCTATGCACACGCAAGATCTATCATGGTGATGCATAGCAACGAGAGGGGAAGAGTGTTGTCCACGTACCCTCGTAGACCGTAAGCGGAAGCGTTATGACAACGTAGTTGATGTAGTCGTACGTCTTCACGATCTGACCGATCCTAGTACCGAAAGTACGGGACCTCCACGATCTCCACACGTTCGGCTCGGTGACATCCCACGAACTCTCGATCTAGCTGAGTGTCGAGGGAGAGCTTCGTTAGCATGACGGCGTGATGACGGTGATGATGAAGCTATCGTCGCAGGGCTTCACCTAAGCACTATGATGATATGACCGAGGTGGATTATGGTGGAGGAGGGCACCACACACGGCTAAGGGATCAATGATCAACCTGTGTGTTCTAGGGTGCCCCCTGCCCTCGTATATAAAGGAGCAAGGGGGAGGCCGGCCGGCCCTTGGGGCGCGCCAGGAGAGGAGTCCTCCTCCTAGTAGGATTAGGACTCCCCTTTCCTAGTCCTAGTAGGAGGAGGAAGGGGGAAGGAAGGAGAGGGAGAGAAGAGAAGGAAAGGGGGGCACCGCCCCCCCTCCCTAGTCCAATTCGGACTAGAGGGAGAGAAGAGAAGGAAAGGGGGACGTCGTTGAAGTCCCGGTTCTAAGCCGTAAAGCATGGCACACTGAACTATCGAGTAGTCATCAGCTTTGCTCTGCCAGGTGTTCACAACATCTGTCCTTGCTCCTGCAGCAGGTTTGTCACCTAGCGGTGCTCCCAAGACGTAATTCTTCTGTGAAGAAATGAGGATAATCCTCAAGTTACGGACATAGTCTGTGTAGTTGCTACCATCATCTTTCAACTTAGCTTTCTCTAGGAACACATTAAAATTCAACGGAACAACGGCATGGGCCATCTATCTACAACAACATAGACATGGAAAATACTATCAGGTACTAAGTTCATGATAAATTAAAGTTCAATTAACTAAATTAATTAAGAACTCCCACTTAGATAGACATCTCTCTAATAATCTAAGTGATCACATGATCCATATCAACTAAACCATGTCCTATCATCACGTGAGATGGAGTAGTTTTCAATGGTGAACATCACTATGTTGATCATATCTACTATATGATTCACGCTCGACCTTTCGGTCTCAGTGTTCCGAGGCCATATCTGCATATGCTAGGCTCCTCAAGTTTAACCCGAGTATTCTGTGTGTGCAAAACTGGCTTGCACCCGTTGTATGTGAACGTAGAGCTTATCACACTGGATCATCACGTGGTTTCTCGGCACGATGAACTGTAGCAACGGTGCATACTCAGGGAGAACACTTGTACCTTGAAATTTAGTGAGAGGTCATCTTATAATGTTACCGTCGAACTAAGCAAAATAAGATGCTTAAAGGATAAACATCACTTGCAATCAATATAAGTGATATGATATGGCCATCATCATCTTGTGCCTTTGATCTCCATCTCCAAAGCACCGTCATGATCACCATCGTCACCAACTTGACACCTTGATCTTCATTGAAGCATCATTGTCGTCTCGCCAACTATTGCTTCTACGACTATCGCTACCGCTTAGTGATAAAGTAAAGCAATTACATGGCGATTGCATTTCATACAATAAAGCGACAACCATATGGCTCCTGCCAGTTGACGATAACTGTGTTACAAAACACGATCATCTCTTACAATAAAATTTAGCATCATGTCTTGACCATATCACATCACAACATGCCCTGCAAAAACAAGTTAGACGTCCTCTACTTTGTTGTTGCAAGTTTTACGTGGCTGCTACGGGCTGAGCAAGAACCTTTCTTACCTACGCATCAAAAACCACAACACGGTATAGTGATTGCTTTTCGATCTTTGGAAAGAACCCCGTTCATTGAATCCGATTCAATAAAAGTTGGGGAAACTGACACCCACCAGACACCTGTGTGCGAAGCACGTCGGTAGAACCAGTCTCGCGTAAGCGTACACATAATGTCGGTCTGGGCCGCTTCATCCAACAATACCGCTGAATCAAGAATCAAGTAGTGACAACAAGCAATATGTATATACCCATGTCCACAACTCCTTTGTGTTCTACTCGTGCATATAACATCTATGCATAGACCTGGTTCGGATGCCACTATTGGGGAACGCAGTAATTTCAAAATTTTCCTACGCACACGCAAGATCTATCATGGTGATGCATAGCAATGAGAGGGGAAGAGTGTTGTCCATGTACCCTCGTAGACCGTAAATGGAAGCGTTATGACAACGCGATTGATGTAGTCGTATGTCTTCACGATTCGACCGATCCTAGTACCGGAAGTACGACACCTCCGCGATTTGCACACGTTCGGCTTGATGACGTCCCACGAACTCTCGATCAAGCTGAGTGTCGATGGAGAGCTTTGACAGCACGACAGCGTGATGACGGTGATGATGAAGCTATCCTCGCAGGGCTTCGCCTAAGAACTATGATGATATGACCGAGGTGGATTATGGTGAAGGGGGGCACCGCACACGGCTAAGGGATCAATGATCAACTTGTATGTTCTAGGGTGCCTGTCGGTGTCAAAACCGGCGGATCTCGGGTAGGGGGTCCCGAACTGTGCGTCTAGGCCGGATGGTAACAGGAGGCAGGGGACATGATGTTTTACCCAGGTTCGGGCCCTCTTGATGGAGGTAAAACCCTACGTCCTGCTTGATTAATATTGATGATATGGGTAGTACAAGAGTAGATCTACCACGAGATCAGAGAGGCTAAACCCTAGAAGCTAGCCTATGGTATGATTGTCTGTTGTGATTGTTGTCCTACGGACTAAAACCCTTCGGTTTATATAGACACCGGAGAGGGTTAGGGTTACACAAGGTCGGTTACAAAGGAGGAGATATCCACATTCGTATTGCCTAGCTTGCCTTCCACGCCAAGTAGAGTCCCATCCGGACACGAGACGAAGCCTTCAATCTTGTATCTTCATAGTCTAACAGTCCAGCCAATGGAGATAGTCCGGCTGTCCGGAGACCCCCTAATCCAGGACTCCCTCAGTAGCCCCTGAACTAGGCTTCAATGACGATGAGTCCGGCGCGCAATATTGTCTTCGGCATTGCAAGGCGGGTTCCTTCTCCGAATACATCACAAAAGAATTTGAATACGAGGATAGTGTCTGACCCTGAAAAATAAGTTCCACGTACCACCATAGAGAGAATAATATTTTCGCAAATTCAATTTGCTGACTTGTTTTGGCAGCATGGCGTTATGTCATGGCCCGGTGATTATTTGAACCGTTCCCTTTAACCAGCCCCGCACATAACGCGAGGCAGTTTTTTGACACGTCTTGTCAAAGCAGAGATTGTGTCCCCTTATTATGGGATTCTCATCAATACGAGCATGGGTAACCCAACCGCGCCATCAACTGCGGTGCTTGGGGGATAAGCGATTTTTACCAGGCAAGTGGGGACGCTTAGCTTCGTCCGCCCATATAAAGGGATAATGATTCACCTTTCTATCCACGCCTTCTTCCTCCTTTGCTCATCCGTTTTCGCACACTCGAGCTCTAGCGCCCAAGTCCACACTTCCCACCTCAACCTTCTCCAACCATGTCCGGAGCGGGAGGCAGGTGGATGGTCTCCTCTGTCACGGAGGGAGACATCAAAAAGCTGCGCGGAGCCGGATACTTAGCCGCGAACATCGCACATCGGCTGCCTGCTGTGGGGCAGATCCTCCCTACCCCAGAACCTCACGAGAGGTTTCCCCTCCATCCATTCGTCCGTGGTCTCATGTTCTACTACGGGCTGGACTTTCATGATCTGGCCCCGAACTTCATCCTCAACATTTCGGCGTTCATCGTCGTGTGTGAGGCTTTCCTCCGTATCCGGCCCCACTTCGGCCTGTGGTTAAAGACCTTCAATATCAAGCCGAAGGTAGTACAAGGCCAACAAGCAGAATGCAGCGGAGCCATGGTGGGCAAGATGCCCAACGTCATATGGCTCGAAGGCTCCTTCGTGGAGACAATAAAGGGATGGCAATCGGCGTGGTTCTACATCACTGAGCCGTGCGACACCAAATGGGCGGCAGCCCCTGAGTTTCGATCCGGATTCCCAACACGGCTCACTTCCTGGAAAGAGAAGGGCTTGTCGTGGGGTTCATCGGTGGAGCTGGATGGACTCCAAAAATGTATCCGGAGTATGGCGAGCAAGAAGCTCAAACTTGTCAACATAGTCCAAGTAATGCTCAT
Source organism: Triticum dicoccoides (assembly GCF_002162155.2). NCBI lineage: Eukaryota > Viridiplantae > Streptophyta > Magnoliopsida > Poales > Poaceae > Triticum > Triticum dicoccoides. The sequence goes on from NC_041384.1 coordinate 503,563,329, forward strand.
TCGCCGGGTCCTCTCGTGTCAACAACGGGATTTTACCTTGTGGGAGTTCGACCCAGGCCAGCACCAGACTTTGAGCGAGCTCTTCGATACGACGCACAAGGACGTCTGGAAGGTGCTGTTCAAGGGCGCCGAGGTCCCCCCTTCTCTCGCCGAGGACCATGGACTAAGCGCAAAGCGTATAGCGCGTTCGGTGAGTTCAATACGTCCCGTAGGACATTTATTTTCCCTAGCTTAATTATGCGCGGGGTCTAATCTCCATGCCTTTGATAGGACTGGGTGGAGATGTCGGGGCAGATTAACTGTCCGGCCCCTTTGCCCAAAGACACTGCGAGCACTCTCCTGATGGAGATGCTGGCTCTGGCTCCTTACAAGGTGCCGGAGAAGACCAAGAAGGCCAAGGGAACCCGAAAGAGTTCCCGACGCCAGGTGTTATCGGACTCATCGTCCGATAACTCTGCAGCACACTCTTTCCCCGAAGACAAGGAGGAAGAAGAAGATGCTCCCCCTCCAGGCGGGGGAGACAAGAAAAGGATGGCCACCCCAACTGGGGAGGCCGAAGGGTGCAAGAAGGGGAGGACTCTCCTTCCGGACAGTTCCACCGCCGCCGACGAGGGCGAGGACGAGTGGTTGCCCCGGGCCAAGCCCCCGGGGAGATCGTAAGTATTCGGATACCAGAGTAACTCATAGCATTCCTTTGTCACACTGCTTTCCCTAACGCCGAACATGATTATGCAGGCCGCCGCGAACCAGCATCGATGTATCATCGGACGGCTCCCTGGGCTCGTCGGACATGGATAGCGATCCAGTCCCGACCGCCACCTCCCCTCGTCCTGCTGACGACGCCGAGGTGCTATCTCAAGAGGCACCGGGTCGAGGGGAGACAGTCCTGGAGGCGCCTCAAGGTGACCTTCTGGACTCCGGGAGCCGCGGGGACGGGGCCCCCGAGAGCTCCGAGTTCGGCCCTTAGCCGAACACCGCGCCGGACCCTCCAGCAGTTCCGGGCTCGGGCAGGCGGCCTCCTTCTAAGAGGGGCAAGACGCCTGTGTCGGTGACCTCTGTCCATCCAGAGGCACCGGACAATCTGCTGGAAGCACTTCGTAGCTCTTCCATCGACGAGGGGCACTGCACTATCATGAGTGCGGTGATCCAGAAGGTTCAGTCCGCCAAGAGCGGATTGACTGAAGCCTATGCCAGCCTTCTAACAGGCTTTGAGGTAAGTGTTTTAAAATGTAGTAGAAATATTACCGCATAGACAGTAGCCCCTGATGCTTTGTTCAGTGTTCACAAAGAAAAGCCGAACAGAGGATCAAATAATATCGCAGGAGTCTAATATAAGTATGTCAATATGCGTATGCAGGCTTCGCTGCTGGCGTCCGCCGCACTGACTGCGGAGGTCGCCGTACTGAAGCAGGACCTCGAGGGGTCCAGGAAAGAGCTCGGCCTTGCCAAGAGGCAGCTCGAGGAGAACAAGGGTAAGTAGTACCCTGTCTTATGTATATATATAAAAGAGGACGCGATTGCAAAATGACAGGATCATCGTATGTTTGCCAGGGGCCACGACCGAGGTGGCGACCCTGAAGCAAGCGCTAACCAAGGTCGAAGATAAAGCGGCCAAGGAGTGCACCGAGCGAGAGAAGCACGAGGCTCGGGTGGGCGAGGTGCAGCAAGAGCTCCAGGCTCTTGTGGCGAAGCATGAGGCGTTGGAGCTTGACTCCAAGACGCGGGAGTCTGAGCTTGCCGCGGCCCTCGAGAGTGTAAAAAGTGCCAAGGCCGAAGCCCAAAAGGCCCCCCAAGAGATCGACGCGATGAAGAAGATAGCGGCGAGTAAGGCTTTCTATATGCAAAGCAAGCATGTAAAAGTAAATTACCGATTACTTACCTGGATCCGGAGCTCTTCAGGAGCATTCGCAGATTTGCCCCGCAGTGTGTCCGATGCCGAACAATTTTACCAAGCCTAGGACGGAAGCTCGACGGAGAAGCTGTTCTGGTCTCATTATGCTGAGGCCGAACATCCGGTGCCAATGAGCGACCAGCTGAAGCAGATGGTCGAGCTACATAAGGCGGCCGATCAGGCCATGAAGAGCTTTATAGTCCGGCTGTGGCCTGGCGACGCCCTTCCGAACAGCTTCTTCGGCTTGGTGAGGCGGCTTGTGGATGCCCGCCCGCGGCTGGAGGTCGTCAAGCGATCTGTCTGCATTGAAGGTGCATGCTGGGCTTTCGCCCGTGTGAAATTGCAGTGGGTCAAGCTAGACGCCGTGAAGCTGATCAAGGAGGGGTCGCCGGAGGGCAAGGAGCACCGCCACCCCGAGATGTACTACGAGGGTGTTCTGCCGGGTGCCCGTCTTGTAGCGGATGAATGTTCAAAGTATGTAATATTTGAGTGAACTTGCTCGTGTGATCCTGTATGATGAAAAATTGTTTCATATGCGCTATGCAATGCTTGTGTGAATTTAAAATATTACCTTATGTTTGGACGTTTATCCAATCTTAGAGATGGCTAGTCCTTGGTTTATGCCCCCATGCCACGAGTGCTGGGGTGTTCGGGATAAACCTGAGCAATCTTGTTCCCATATTTGGGTCCTTCGAGGGAGGTGCTCAGCACAATGAACAAGGCAACCGGACTAATAATGCTTTATCACTCTCACTTAGCCATAGAATTCTATAATTTTAAATTTCGGCGAAGCCCCTGGTATTTGGAAGGCCGAATTCGGGGCGCGATACACGCCTGTAAGCCGGACAGGGCCGGCCCCTCGCCCTAAGTGGCATAAGTCTTTAGGGACTCGAAAAACCTTGCCGAACAGCGAGCAGTCTCTCGCCTTATCATGACAGTCAGTTTTAGCTTTCTCTACTGAGGTGCTAAGCCCGGCAGAACCGGGGCACAATCGTAGTTGAGGGAGTCCTGGATTAGGGGGTGTCCGGATGGCCGGACTATACCTTCAGCCGGACTCCTGGACTATGAAGATACAAGATTGAAGACTCCGTCCCGTGTCCGGAAGGGACTTTCCTTGGCGTGGAAGGCAAGCTTGGTGATACACATATGCAGATCTCCTACCATTGTAACCGACTTTGTGTAACCCTAACCCTCTCCGGTGTCTATATAAACCGGAGGGTTTTAGTCCGTAGGACAACATACACAACAACAATCATACCATAGGCTAGCTTCTAGGGTTTAGCCTCTCCAATCTCGTGGTAGATCTACTCTTGTACTACCCATATCATCAATATTAATCAAGCAGGACGTAGGGTTTTATCTCCATCGAGAGGGCCCGAACCTGGGTAAAACTTCGTGTACCTTGCCTCCTGTTACCATCCGGCCTAGACGCACAGTTCGGGACCCCCTACCCGAGATCGGCCGGTTTTGACACCGACATTGGTGCTTTCGTTGAGAGTTCCTCTGTGTCGTCGCCATCAGGCTCGATTGCTCCTACGATCATCAATAGCGATGCAGTCCAGGGTGAGACCTTCCTCCCCAGACAGATCTTCGCCTTTGGCGGCTTCGCACTGCGGGCCAATTCACTTGGCCACCTAGAGCAGATCGAAAGCTATGCCCCTGGCCGTCAGGTCAGATTTGGAAGCTTAAACTACACGGCTGACATCCGCGGGGACTTGATCTTCGACGGATTCGAGCCACTGCCAAACGCGCCGCACTGTCACGATGAGCATGATCTAGCTCTGCCGCCGAACAGTGCCCTGGAGGCCGCACCCGCATTGGCTTCGACCCTTAATTTGGAGCCAACTGCGCTGGTCGAGGATGGGTGGTTGGACGCCGCCTTGGGGGTTGCGATCCCAACGGCGATCGAGCCGAACACCAGCCCCGCACTCTGCGAGACTCGTGACTCCAAGGAGCCGAACTCCTCTCCGGACTCCGAACCCTCCGCGCCCCTGCCGATCGAATCCGATTGGGCACCGATCATGGAGTTTACTGCCGCGGACATCTTTCAGCACTCGCCTTTCGGCGATATTCTGAAGACACTGAAGTCTCTCTCTTTATCAGGAGAGCCCTGGCCGGACTACGGTCAGCAAGGTTGGGATACGGACGATGAAGAAATTCAAAGCCCACCCACCACCCACGTTGTAGCCACTGTCGACGATTTTACCGACATGCTTGATTTCGACTCCGAAGACATCGACAGTATGGACGCCGATGATGGAGACGATGAAGAACCAGCGCCTATTGGGCCCTTGAACGCCACCTCGTCATATGACGTATACATGGTGGACGCACCAAAAGATGATGATGAGGAGCGGAAGGACGCACCGAAGGCTCTTTCCCTCGAAAGGCAGTCAAAGCGGTGACGCAAGCGCCGCCCCAAATCTCGCCTCGACAGAAATAGCGATCACATAGACCCAGCGCTGGAGCAGGGCGAACCGCTGCCGGACAACGGCAATCCGGATAATCAAACCGAACAAACAAATTCTATCAAGGATAATGGTCCGGACGACATGACAACGGACAGGCACCCGGAGCAGCAGAATGCCCGTAAAAGGCTTGTTGCCACCGCGAGGAGTCTTAAAAAGCAGAAGCAAAGGCTCAAGGCCGCGCAAGACACACTCCAAATCAGATGGAGTAAAATACTCAACACTGCAGCAAGGTACAGTGACAATCGCCCCTCCAAGAGCTACCCAAAGCGGAAGCTGCTACCCGAATTCGATGAGGAGGCCTCAGACCCCCCACAACCAAATATCAAAGCAGCCACCTGGTCGGATAGACGACCCCTCTACCAACACAGAGCGGCATACAACGCCGCTCACAATACAATACGCGACCCATGCGAGGGCTCGCACCCAAAGGACGACGCAACAAGATCCATCTATGGACCACGCAAGCGCGCCCCAGCATACAATGCAACACAACAAACATCCAAACAACGTGGTACACCCAGCTACAGGGGTGCCGCACACCCTGTATGTTTTACCGATGAGGTGCTGGACCATGAATTTCCAGAGGGATTCAAGCCTGTAAACATAGAGGCATACGACGGAACAACAGACCCTGGGGTCTGGATTGAGGACTACATCCTTCATATCCATATGGCTCGAGGAGATGATCTCCACGCCATCAAGTACTTACCCCTCAAGCTCAAAGGGCCAGCTCGTCACTGGCTCAAAGGCCTCCCCAAAAGCTCCATTGGAAGTTGGGAAGAGCTCGAAGATGCCTTTCAGGAAAATTTTCAAGGGACTTATGTCCGACCTCCGGATGCGGACGATTTGAGTCATATAACTCAACAGCCCGGAGAGTCAGCCCGAAAGCTTTGGAACAGGTTTCTTACTAAAAAGAACCAGATTGTCGACTGTCCGGACGCCAAAGCCTTGGCAGATTTCAAGCATAGCATCCGTGACGAATGGCTCGCCAGACACCTCGGCGAAAATAAGCCGAGAACGATGGCCGCATTAACAAACCTCATGACCCGCTTTTGCGCGGGTGAGGACAGCTGGCTAGCCAGATGCAGCGCCAACGACCCCAGTACATCTGAAGTTAGAGATGGAAATGGGAAATCACGTCGCAACAGCAATAACAAACGCCGGAATAAAGAAGACAACATGAAGGACACGGCAGTAAATGCCGGATTCAAAAGCTCTCGGCCAGGTCAAAAGCCGCCCCCTAAAGGCACCAGGGATGAACTGTCCAGCCTCAACAAAATTCTGGACCAAGTATGTCAGATCCATAGTACCCCTGGTAAACCTGCTAATCATACCCACAGAGAATGTTGGGTCTTCAGGCAGTCTGGCAAGCTCAACGCCGTACACAAGGGGGAGGATACACCAAGTGAAGACGAGGACGAGCCCCCCAAGCAAGACACGGGGGAACAAAAGAAATTTCCACCAGAAGTCAAAACAGTAAACATGTTACACGTGATCAAGGGAAAAACAACGCGACACTCCCAGGAAAATATACCCAAGTGCCTGTCACCGCGAAGTCCTGCCACTGGTCGTCTCAACCAATCACTTTCAACCATCGTGATTACTCAGCAAGTATCCGACACGCAGGATGGGCTGCCCTGGTATTAGACCCAGTAATTGGCGGATATCACTTCACACGAGTCTTGATGGACGGCGGCAGTAGCCTAAACCTAATATATCAGGATACAATCCGCGGAATGGGGTTAGACCCAACACAAATTCGCCATAGCAATACTACCTTTAAAGGAGTAACGCCAGGCCCAGGGGCTCGTTGTACGGGCTCCCTCCTACTACAAGTTATATTCGGCTCCCCCGATAACTTCCGTCATGAACATTTAACTTTCCACATCGCTTCGTTTCAAAGTGGCTATCAAGCACTGCTCGGACGCGAAGCTTTTGCTCGCTTTAATGCAATACCACACTACGCCTCCCTCACACTCAAGATGCCCGGTCCATGTGGCATCATTACAGTGCACGGAAATATCAAGCGATCTCTGCGCGCCAAAGAGAGTGAGGCTGCCTTGGCAGCCGCACACTAAAGGCGCCCGGAACAGCGAAAGCATCCAATAGGTCGTCAAGACCTCAGACACAACTAATCGAGTCCGGCGCTGCTACTTATACCGAATAAATGGTCACACCCCTATTTGTCAATACAAGGGTCTCAACACGCGCAGACAAGTGGCAATTTCTTCTCATCTTGAATTACACATGGTTTCTTTAACAAACTATCTTTTTGCACGATAACTTTTTCACCTAAATTCCTCTCTTTTATAGACGATCATTGTGCTACACCCATCCAGGATACGACACAATGGAGATACAGGCGCAGACGTGCAGCAGGGACCCGCTCCAAGGATTCTTTTTAGATTAAGACCTGCGTAAACCTTTTTTACTGTCTCTTGTTGATACATATCCATCATTGAGAAGGATGCTGACGTCTTGGCATGTGGCCACGCCAGAACAATGCACATACCTGGACACAAGGGGCTTCTTACAAAGGCCATTATTTAGGCCCGGTTTATACCACAAAGACCGAATACCTTAGGGAGTGTTCGGCGTCGCGAGTTTGGCCCTATATGCATCAGCTCCGGATCATTGTCTTTGGTCAAATGTTGGGTTTGCCCGGCTCCTGTGTTTTGGTGCCTTACGTTCCGCTTTACCGGCTAAGGTAGCACCAGGAGAACTACTGCGATTGTGCCCTGGTTCACCCGGACGAGCACCTCAGTAGAGAAAGCCAAAAACTGACTGTCATGATATAGTGTGAGACTGGTCAACCACTCGATGACCTGTGGGAATGTTAGAATTCCTCCGCCTTAACGAAGGGCCGTTTTCTGGCCAGGCATGTACGCACCCCGAGAACGGGAGAGTGCGGAGCCACCAGGGGCTATCTAGTAGCCCCACTGTCAAACTCCTATGGCTAAGTGAAAGTGCTAAAGCATTATAGTCCGGTTGCCTCGCTCGCTCCGCTATCACCTCCTTAATAGGACCAAGACGTTGGGTTAAGTGTGAAGGCGTGTTTTTGCGAGCACCTCCGCATTATATGCGTGGGGGTTGAAGCCGACGACTGCAATCTTTCAGGTTATACACATGTATACATGAACGGCCGCCCAGGAGGCATCATATTACTTTCAAGCAAAAGTATAAAAATAGCCTTATGAAAATTTATAAAAGCATTTCGCTTACAATGAAATTACATATCACTCAAACATAATATTTTTTGAGCACTGGGTCTCTATCAAATGAGCACCCTCAAGAACTTCTTCAAAGTAGTGCTCAGCAGCCCTTCGACCTATGGCCGAATCCCGCGCTGCAATAGTGGTAGCATCCATCTCCGCCCAGTATGCTTTAACACGGGCAAAGGCCATCCGTGCACCCTCTATGCACGCCGACCTCTTCATCGCATTAATGCGCGGCACCACGTCAAGGAACCGCTGCACCAAGCTGAAATAGCTGTTCGGTTTTGACCTTTCCAGCCATAGCTGATCCACAATAGACCTCATGGAGAGTCCAGACAACCTATTTAGTTCGGCCCATTCGGCTAATTGGCCAGTTAATGAAAGTGGACGCTCGGGAGAATGGAATTGTCTCCAAAATAGCTGGTCTACTTCATGGTCCGTCTGACCTTGGAAGTACTTGGCCGCATCGGTAGCGCTCGCCGCCAAATCCATATACACATCCTCCGAACTCCACAGCCGATCCAGAGGGGCATACCGTGGATCCCCGAACTTCCTCCACAACATAAAGGATTTCCCAGCTACAATATCCCCAGCTTCCCGTAGCTCCTCCTTCTTTGCCCTCATAGCAGAGCGGAGGTCTTTTTTCGTCGCAGCAGCCTTCTCAAGGTCCGATGCCTTCGCTTGGTTTTCCTTTTCAAGAACCCGGCAACGGTCAGCGGCGGCTTCTAATTCTATGGCCATCTTGTCTCGGCTCTCGCCATGCGCAGCCTTCTCGGCTTGCAACTCTTCGGTCGCCTTCAAAGCAGCCGCATTACCCAACCTCACTTGTTCCTTGGCTCGGGCAAGTTCTGCCCGCAAGGCTTCAACAGTGGCAGCTCCATCTGCAGTCACAACATATTAAAGATGCTGGCATCGTGCTTCTCTTCCTATTGTGGCATTTACCAGATAATGACACTTACCCTGTGCCTCGTCAAGCCTTTTGTTAACAAGCTCGATGTCGGCGTCTGCTGCATCCAACTGCCATTCTAAATGGGCGAACTTGCTAGTCCGGCTAGCCACCGGAGCTTCCATCACCTGCAAATAGAGGCGGTATGGTTATTACCTGGGAATATGATCCTCTGTTCGTCGTCGTTTCCGACGACAACCGGAGTCTCAGGGGCTACTATCTACACAGGGCACACCTAGCATGTGCAGGACTATCATACATTCTTTTACGTACCTCAAAGCCTGTCAGTAGACTCATAAAAGCTTCATGCAATCCGCTTTCGACGGACGATATTCTCTCCATCAATGTATTCATCAGCACACGGTGTTCATCTGAGATGGCCGCTCACCCCACCAACTCCCTCAGAACATTCGATCGCACACTAGACGGTGCCGGACTCTTTTGTCTGCTCTCTTCGGGAGCCAGACACTGGGAGCTTCGGGGGTCAATGGGATTATCTTCCGGCCTCACCGGACTCGGAGAGGCCCTCCACGATGACACTTCAGGGTCGCTCGCTTATGGAGCGGAGGAGTCTGGAGGAGGCGTTTCGCTCTCCATCATCTCTGGAAGAAGATCCCCCGAAGACGAGCTCATTTGAGAGGGGCTAAGGCCCGAACTGCAAAAATATATGCGGTGGTTATTCTCTTAGAAGAAAAAGATGGCATATCAATACTATTAAAGTATTTCGAGTCACTTACGACTCGCGGGAGAATGGATCCCCCCGCGGACTTTGTGCGGCAACAACGCCCCCCAAGGTAGGACCCTCTGTGGGAGACTTCTTCTCCCGTTTGGAAGCTTCGGCTTCCGAATCCCCGGGCGCAGTCCTTTTCCTCTTCTGGTCATCTTCCTTCATGGAGACGCTCGCTCCCTCGGTTAGAATGGGCAGCGTTGGGGGCCCGCATCCGCCCGTATTATCCTCCACAGTATCTTCCTTCAAGGGCTCCGGGCAAGGTGCGGTCTGGAGCATCTTTTCCAATACCGGATTTTCCAAACCTTCAGGAAGGGGGGCCGAACACCGAATCAACTTCGCCTTTGTTAGCCAGTCCTGGTCAAAAAAGCAAACTCTCAGAAATGACTTTGGAGAGATAGTATGTTCGGCCGGAAGATGCCTTACCTGCTCGGCGGTGCGGTTACTACTCAGGACCACGTCCTCGGTGATTTTCGGACACTCCACCTAAGGTCCGAAGAATGACTTGTACATCTTCTCGTGCGTCGGGCCGAGAAAATTTTGAATGACACGCGGTCCCTCGGGATTGAACTCCCACAGGCGAAGAGGCCGGCGTTTGCAAGGCTGGACTTGACGAACCAGCATAACTTGTATTACCGCAACCAAACTGAAATCTCCATTGAAGAGATCTCGAATGCGGCTTTGCAGTATAGGCACGTCCTTGGCTGGACCCTAGCTCAGACCTCTGCTGATCCATGACATTAGTTGTGGTGGAGGGCCCGAGCGGAAAACAGGAGCGGCCACCCACTTGGCACTTCTAGGAGCCGTGATGTAGAACCACTCCTATTGCCACAATTCAGACACCTCTGGGATGGAACCTTTGGGCCACGGAGCTCCCGTCATCTTGCGTATTGAGGCACCTCCACGCGCTGCATGTTGCCCCTCGATCATCTTCGGCTTTACCTCAAAGGTCTTGAGCCATAGGCCAAAGTGAGGGGTAACCCGGAGGAAGGCCTCGCACATGACAATAAATGTCGTGATATGAAGAAAGGAGTCCGGAACTAGGTCATGGAAGTCTAGCCCGTAATAAAACATCAAACCCCTGACGAAAGGATCCAGAGCAAGGCCTAGACCTCGGAGGAAGTGGGAGATGAACACGACGTTCTCGTGGGGTTCAGGGGTGGGGACGGCCTGCCCTCGGGGAGGCAGCCGATGCAAAATCTCGGCAGTCAGATATCTGGCCTCCCTCAACTTTTTGATGTCTTCTTCCGTGACGGAGGAAGGCACCCATCGGCCTTGAAGTCTAGATCCGGACATGACTGAAGGTTTGGAGCACCTGACCTGAACTTCGGGTGTTTGAGCTTGAGGTGGGGGAAGGATTCGATTGAGCACGGGAGGGAAAAATAAAAGCCTTGTCCCCTTTATAAAGAGGGTGAATATCAAGCGTCCTCTCCGTGTCCATTTGGACTTGCCTATAACCTAGGAGTCCTAGAAGCAGTTGGGTTACCCACGCCCGTATTGATGAGAATCCCGGAATAAGGGGACACGATCTCTGCTTTAACAAGACGTGCCAAGGAAACCGCCTCGCATGACGCGCTGAGGTGGGATAATAAAACGACTCGGATAAAGGCTTGGCCGTGGTGTGTTACACTACGGAATACGTCAGCAGATTAGATTTGTGTAAATATTATTCTCTCTATGGAAATATGTGGAGACTTATTTTTCAGAGCCGGACACTATCTTTGTGTTCAAAATCTTCTATGAAGTACTTGGAGGAGGAACCCGCCTTGCAATGCCGAAGACAATCTGCACGCCGGACTCGTCGTCATTGAAGCCTGGTTTAGGGGCTACTGAGGGAGTCCTGGATTAGGGGGTGTCCGGATGGCCGGACTATACCTTCAGCTAGACTCCTGGACTATGAAGATACAAGATTGAAGACTTTGTCCCGTGTTCGGAAGGGACTTTCCTTGGCGTGGAAGGCAAGCTTGGCAATACGGATATGCAGATCTCCTACCATTGTAACCGACTTTGTGTAACCCTAACCCTCTCCGGTGTCTATATAAACCGGAGGGTTTTAGTCCGTAGGACAACATACACAACAACAATCATACCATAGGCTAGCTTCTAGGGTTTAGCCTCTCCGATCTCATGGTAGATCTACTCTTGTACTATCCATATCATCAATATTAATCAAGCAGGACGTAGGGTTTTACCTCCATCGAGAGGGCCCGAACCTGGGTAGAACTTCGTGTCCCTTGCCTCCTGTTACCATCCGGCCTAGACACACAGTTCGGGACCCCCTACCCGAGATCCGCTGGTTTTGACACCGACAATAGTAGTTCTCCTAGCACTACCTCAGCCGATAGAGCGGAACGTATGGTACCAAAACATAAGAGCCAGGCAAACCCAACATTTGACCAAAGACATGATTCGGAGCTGATGCATATAATGCTATAAGTTCGGGGTGCCACACTTGTGAAAGTGTTCGGACTTTTCACACCATATTGTGGGGTACGTAAGCCCCTGGTGTATTGGCCGTACCAAAGTGTACGGTTGCAAGGCGTCGTTAATGAACACACACACACACACACACACACACACACACATATATATATATAAAACAAGAATGCAATAATAGTCGTAATGTCATGCATTGTTTATTAAAAAATTGCGTTGAAGCAGAGTGTTACAGATAGCGCGATAAGCAAAGAGTAGGACTATGTCCCTTCCAAGGGCAAGCTGAGGAATGATATTAAATTGAATATTTCACTCGTTACTGTAATCAACCTGGGAATTCCGTGGTATAACATAGTTGTCTGCCTCCTTGGTTGCTGCATCATGTGTTCGATAATAGTGCTGCCGGACAGTGTTTCCAGAGATTAAGGTCCTGAAAGAAAAAGAAAAATAACCGAATGGGAAGCCCCTAGTGCGGTTTAGGCCGCGTCTTGGGGCGTGCCGCAGTTGTGCCCCCCTCCCCACATGTGCCCATGGTATTTTTAATGCGTAATTATGTACGCATGGCACGAGTTTCGCCGCTGGGCTGGGATTGGGGTGGCCGCCGTATTGCTACGCGAGCTCATATCGCGCCAGGCGGTCTATTTGCCGATTGCCCCGAGCGCGCTTGAAGATGTCCGGGCTGTGAAGCGCCGAACCGGTTGATTGCCTTGAGAGGCTGCTTTGCATTTCTGTTGCGAGGGCTGCGGTGTGCTCCTCTGTTCGGAGAGAGCGCTCTGTGTTTCCATTGACTGTAATAACTCCGCGAGGTCCTGGCATCTTGAGCTTGAGGTATGCATAATGCGATACCACATTGAATCTAGCAAATGCGGTTCGCCCGAGCAACGCGTGATAACCACTTCGGAACGGGACTATATCAAAGATTAAATCTTCGCTTCAGAAGTTATCCGGGGATCCAAAGACCACTTCCAGTGTAATTGAGCCTGTGCAATGGGCCTCTACACCTGGAATAACGCCCTTAAAGGTCGTTTCTGTGGGTTTGATCCTTGAGGGGTCTATACCCATTTTGTGCACTGTGTCCTGATAAAGCAGGTTCAGGCTGCTACCGCCATCCATAAGGACTCGAGTGAGGTGAAATCCATTGATGATTGGGTCTAGGACCAGTGCAGACGGATACTAGTGGGGTGGTCCCTGTGATCGAAGGTGATCAGACATGAGGACCAAGGGTTGAACTTTGGGGCGACTGGCTCCAACGCATATATGTCCCTGAGCGCATGCTTCCGCTCCCTCTTGGGGATGTGGGTTGCGTATATCATGTTCACCGTCCGCACTTGCGGGGAAAACCTCTTCTGTCCTCCAGTGTGCGGTTGCCGGGGCTCCTCCTTGTAATCGCTATGCGTCCCCTTGTCCTTGTTTTTGGCAATTAACTTGCCGGCCTGCTTGAACACCCAACAATCCCTATTGGTGTGATTGGCTGGCTTGTCTGGGGTGCCGTGTATTTGACACGAGCGATCAAGTATACGGTCCAAGCTGGACGGACCCTGCGTACTTTGTTTGAATGGCTTCTTCCGCTGACCGGGTTTAGAGCCTTTGAATCTGGCATTGACTGTCGTATCCTCTGTATTTTCGCTGTTAATGCGGCGCTTATGCTTGTTGCGACATGACCTGCTATTGTCGTCCTTGGTATCTGAGGTACCATGGTTCTTTGATATGTTATTACTGCGAGCCAGCCAGCTGTCTTCTCCCGCACAAAAGCGGGTCATGAGCGTCGTGAGAGCTGCCATAGATTTCGGCTTTTCCTGACCAAGGTGCCGGGCTAGCCACTCATCTCGAATGTTGTGCTTCAAAGCCGCTAAGGCCTCCGCATCCGGACAGTCGACGATTTGATTTTTCTTTGTAAAGAACCGAGTCCAGAATTGCCTGGCCGACTCTTCTGGCTGCTGAATTATGTGGCTCAAATCATCGGCGTCTGGTGGTCGCACATAAGTGCCCTGAAAGTTGTCGAGGAATGCGGCTTCCAGATCTTCCCAACAACTAATGGAGTCAGTTGGCAAGTTGTTAAGCCAATGCCACGCTGGTCCTTTGAGCTTTAGTGGGAGGTATTTGATGGCGTGTAAGTCATCGCCGTGGGCCATGTGGATGTGGAGGAGGAAATCCTCAATCCATACTGCGGAATCTGTTATGCCGTCGTATGAATCAATATTTACAGGTTTGAAACCTTCTGGGAATTGATGTTCCATTACTTCGTCTGTGAAGCATTAGGGGTGTGCGGTGCCTCTGTATTGGGCTATATCGCGACGCAGCTCGAATGGGTCTTGCCCGCTGTGTTTGGCCTGGCCGGATTTGCTTTTACTGTATCCGACGTGACGTTTGTCATCTCGCAGAGTGGTGCGCCCTCGTGATCCGTAGATCGATCTTGTATGCTTTGCCTTGTCCTCCAATATGTCTCGCAGGTCTGGCGTATCTCCCCATGCCTTTTTATTTGAATGGCGTTGGGGTGGAGGCTGAGCTTTTGGCTAGAATGCCTCTCTATCGCGGCCACGAGGTGGCCGATCAGCCGTATCATACGCTTCTTCCTCCAGTCGAGGTAGTAACCTGCGCCTTGGGTAACTCTTGGAGGGGCGCTCGAGTTTATATTCCTCGGCCGTGAGGACTTTAGTCCATCTGTGAGCTAGCAGATCTTGATCAGCTTGAAGCTGCTGCTGCTTTTTCTTCAGGCTATTTGCCGTGGCCATGAGCCGGCGCTTGAAGCGCTCTTGTTCGATGGGATCCTCTGGTACAGCGAATTCATCGTCGCCGAGGCTTGCCTCGTCTTCGGAGGGGGCATGTGATTGTCATACTCCTCCTCTCCGTCTGCTGCTCTCTCAGGAGAGCTGGCTCCTCCATCCTCCTACTCTAAATCTTGCTGGAGGGGTTTGTTATTGTCTTCGGCACTATCCGGAGTGTTATTATCTCCTGTGCCAGTATCACCACTTTTGCTTTGGCGGGACTTAGAGCGGCGCTGCTGACGTCGGCGTTTGGGTTGCTTCTTGGAGGGGTCATCCTCAGCTATCCCGCCGCCATTGCCTTCTTTGGGTGTATCCACCATGTATATGTCATATGACGAGGTGGCTTTCCAGTGCCATATAGGTGCTGGTTCATGTTCGTCTCCTACATCGTCATCCATACCGTCGATGTCTTCGGAGTCGAAGTCGAGCATGTCGGTTAAATCATCGACAGTGGCTACGAAGTGGGTGGTGGGTGGGCGTCGAATTTCTTCGTTGTCCGCATCCCAATCCTGTTGGCCATAATCCGGCTAGGGCTCTCCTGACAAAGAGAGAGACCTTAGTGAATTCATAATGTCGCCGAAGGGTGAGTGCTGAAAGATATCCGCGGCGGTGAATTCCATGATCGGTGCCCAATCAGATTCAATTGGCAGGGGCGCGGATGGTTCGGAGTCCGGAAAAGAGTCCGACACCATGGAGTCACGGGCTGCACAGAGGGTTAGGCTGGTGTTCGGCTCGATCGCCATAGAGACTGCAGCCCCTGAGGCGGTGTCTAACCACCCGTCCTCGACTGACGCAGTTGGCTCCGAGCTAAGGGTCGAAGCTGATGCGGGCGCAGCCTCTGGGCTACTGTTCGGCGGCAGAGCTAGGACATACCCATCGTGACAATGCGGCGCGCCCGGCTGTGGCTCGAATCCGTCGAAGATCAAGTCTCCGCGGATGTCGGCCGTGTACTTCAAACTTCCAAATCTGACCTGATGGCCAGGGGCGTAGCTTTCAATCTGCTCCAGATGGCCAAGCGAATTAGCCCGCAGTGCAAAGCCGCCGAATACGAAGATCTGTCCGGGGAGAAAATTCTCACCCTGGACCGCATCGCTATCAATGATAGTAGGAGCCATCAAGCCTAACGGCGATGACATAGAGGAACTCTAAATGTAAGCACCAATGTCGGTGTCAAAACCGGCGGATCTCGAGTAGGGGGTCCCGAACTGTGCGTCTAGGCCGGATGGTAACAGGAGGCAGGGGACACGATGTTTTACCCAGGTTTGGGCCCTCTTAATGGAGGTAAAACCCTACGTCCTGCTTGATTAATATTGATGATATGGGTAGTACAAGAGTAGATCTACCATGAGATTAGAGAGGCTAAACCCTAGAAGCTAGCCTATGGTATGATTGTCTGTTGTGATTGTTGTCCTACGGACTAAAACCCTTCGGTTTATATAGACACCGGAGAGGGTTAGGGTTACACAAGGTCGGTTACAAAGGAGGAGATATCCATATTCGTATTGCCTAGCTTGCCTTCCACGCGAAGTAGAGTCCCATCCGGACACGAGACGAAGCCTTCAATCTTGTATCTTCATAGTCTAACAGTCCGACCAATGGAGATAGTCCGGCTGTCCGGAGACCCCCTAATCCAGGACTCCCTCAGTGCCCCTGCCCCCGTATATAAAGGAACAAGGGGGGAGGCCGGCTGGACCTTGGGGCGCGCCAGGAGAGGAGGAGTCCTCCTAGTAGGAGTAGGACTCCCCTTTCCTAGTCCTACTAGGAGGAGGAAGGGGGAAGGAAGGAGAGGGAGAGAAGAGAAGGATAGGGGGGCGCCGCCCCCTTCCCTAGTACAATTTGGATTAGAGGGGAGGGGCGCATGGCCCTGCCTTGGCCGTCCCCCTCTCTCTCCACTAAGGCCCATGTTGGCCCATTAGTCCCCTGGGGTTTTCGATAACCCCCCGACACTCCGATAATTATCCGGTGACCTCTGAAACTCATCCGGTGTCCGCATATAGTCATCCAATATATCAATCTTTATGTCTCAACCATTTTGAGACTCCTCGTCATGTCCGTGATCATATCTGGGACTCCGGACTATCTTTGGTACATCAAAACACATAAACTCATAGTACCGATCGTCACGGTACATTAAGCGTGCAGACTCCATGGGTTCGAGAACTATGTAGACATGACCGAGACACGTCTCTAGTTAATAACCAATAGCGGAACCTAGATGTTCATATTGGTCCCACATATTCTACAAAGATCTTTATCGGTCAAACCGCATAACGATATATGTTGTTCCCTTTGTCATCGGTTTACGTGCCCGAGATTCGATCGTCGGTGTCCCAATACCTAGTTCGATCTTGTTACAGGCAAGTCTCTTTACTCATTCCGTAATGCATCATCTCGCAACTAACTCATTACTCACATTTCTTGCAAGGCTTATAGTGATGTGCATTACCGAGAGGGCCCAGAGATACCTCTCCGATACATGGAGTGACAAATCCTAATCTCGATCTGTGCCAACTCAACAAACACCATCGGATACACCTATAGGGCATGTTTATAGTAACCCAATTACGTTGTGACATTTGATAGCACACTAAGTGTCCCTTCAGTATTCGGGAGTTGCATGATCTCATAGTCATAGGAACATGTATAAGTTATGAAGAAAGCAATAGCAACAAACTAAATGATCATCATGCTAAGCTAACGGATGGGTCAAGTCAATCACATCATTCTCCAATGATGTGATCGCATGACAACTCATGTCTATGGTTAGGAAACATAACCATAATTGATTCAATGAGCTAGTCAAGTAGAGGCATACTAGTGACACTCTGTTTGTCTATGTATTCACACATGTACTAAGTTTTCGGTTAATACAATTCTAGCATGAATAATAAACATTTATCATGATATAAGGAAATATAAATAACAACTTTATTATTGCCTCCAGGGCATATTTCCTTCAGTAGTAGCATTTGTCGTGCGGTGCTTTAACTGTGCCATGTTTAATTATTTTAGTTATGCAAAAATGTATTGTTCAATAGGTCTATGTGATGTTTAAGTATGAATTGTCCACTTTAGTTTCACTAATGGCTATATTTGGTTGTTTATAGTGAGTAGATGCCTTGTTTATCTGTATTTGGTTGTTAGGTTGGTTGGAGTGAGCATATTTTCAGTTATCGTGCAGATGCCTTGTTTATCTGTATTTGGTTCTTAATTTGGTTGCAGTGAGTATTTGTCCAGTTATCAAGCAGATGCCTTGTTTATTTTTATTTGGTTGTTAGGTTGCTTTTTTAGCATTTGTCCAGTTATCAAGCAGATGCCTTGTTTATCTGTATTTGGTTGTTAGGTTTCTTTTTTTAGCATTTCTCCAGTTATCAAGCATATGCCTTGTTTATCTTTATCTGCTTGTTAGGTTGGTTGTAGTGAGCATTTGTCCAGTTTTCAAGCATATGCCCTATTTATCTGTATTTGCTCGTTTGGTTGGTTGGAGTGAGACTCTGTCCACTTTTCAATGGCTATATTTGGTTGTTATACTGGTCATTTATGCCTTGTTTATTTCAGTCATTCACAATGTGTGGTTCATTATGTGCAAGTCGGAACTGTGCCGCTCGACTACATCAATACCAGTTTGAACAACTATATTTGGTTCCAGTTGTTCCTGGTGTAGTTAACACATGCCCTTTATTTCAGTTTTACACATTTATCCAGTGTGATGTTTAAGCATTACCTACGTTCTATTCATTTTCAACAATACCAATTTGAATTGCAATATTTGATGGTTGTTAAGCCTGCTGTCAGTAACATTGCCTTCCATTTTATATCTGCTTTAACAGCATGTTGAAACCAACACATTCAAGCTATCATTTGGAGATGATGTTGTTTACCTTTGCTATATTTGTTTGATGTTAAGATTGCTGTACTTATCATGCCTTTCCACTACTTATGCATGACAACAACGGGAGTGGCCACCATTTTCTGTCGAGGTTAGCTTCATCCCTCAGCTTGTACTCCCCCCGCCGTTCCATAATTTAGTGCATATAGATCCAGGCTTGGACACTAGTTAGCTTCTAATATTGACTTGTTGCTTGTACGTACATATGCCCTTGGCAAGGATCCATGCATCGACCCTTTTTGTGTATGGGGCAATGAGATATTGATGAACAAGCATCAAGTGAGGAAACTGATAGGGATTATTAGAAAAACGATACGAATGGTGAGAAGCAAATTATTTGTTTATGCTCTATCCAACACAACAGTGAGCTGTAGGATGAAAACTACGAACTCTGCAGCCTTCTCACTTTACTGCCCATAATGAGTTGTTAGACAACAATGTCCGAATCTTTTTCGTTCCTAGTGGTTCCCGAAGCAGTTCACTCAAGATTACCTCGCAAAGTACATGATTAGTGGACATGCAATGAAGGTTAAAGTATTTGATCAATACTACAATGAGAATCGAGAAGTTCTAATGAAGACAGCGAAGGATGGGCGGGCAGCCATCACAAGGGGTTGGCCTAGAGTCGTGTGCGCCTTACGCACGGAGGAGGGCACAATATGGGCATTACGCCTCACCTTCTCTAGCAACCAGAATGTCTTTCGCCTCTCTCTTTACATTCTTTAGTACAACTGTGGTTCATCATTCTTTACTTGGTGCTTCTGTAGTTCTTCAGTATATGTACCTGTGCATTGAATTATGGATTCGTGGTTGAACCTATATTTGTAATAAACATGGTTGGATATGAAATAAGTGATTGCCTACTTTCAAATTCATAACATGTGATTTTTAAATTAGGGATTAAATGGATTAGTTATGGATTAAATAGGGATTACACTGCACATGGTTTGCGAAAGCGAAACGTCTGCGATATACATGGAGATCAGAAACGTTTCTAGGATCCACTACGTGTGCGATCAATCTCCACTTCACACATGACTTTCTCTTAAAAATTGTTTGTGTTAGGCCACCTTTGCCACACAGTTTCTTTCTACACACCGTGTGTGATGCATTCAATAACGCAAATGACAAAATTATTAATATCATGTGCAATGGCAACGCTATCACAAACGATTTAATGGGAAAAATTGTGTGTGATGTACCTATGATGAAAACGTTTTCCTTGGAGCAACTGTGTGGGATGTACATACGAACGGAAACATTTAGCGGGACTGACTGTGTGGGATGTACTTGCGACCGAAAACAATTTCATCGTATAATTGTATTTTTTTAGTTGTACTGTACATATTTCGTATCCTCGCGGGTCGCACACGACCTCATTTTGCCGAATGTGTGTGCTAGGAGGGCATATCCTCGACGGTTTCTGGGTCGTGTGGGAAGGACCCCCCTATCGCCCACACTCACTTGGCGACGGTTCCAGATGCCGGCGCAAAAAGGGGTTAAAAACCGTTTGTTTAGGACCAACGCGCATGAGTGCTTGGAATTGGAATCGATTGAAATTGGAGTTCCACCAAAAAATTTATCCTATGCATCTAGTTCATCCTGATCGGAATTATATATATAATTTTTAGCCTCGTGAAGGAGAAAGTATCGCTCTAGCTTGGGGGAGGCTTAAGTCAATGTTATATTCATGCCCCAATCATGAGCTCTCAATAGAAATTATTATCCAGAATTTTTATGCTCGGCTTTCTCGTAATGATCAAACCATGCTTGATACTTCTTATGCTGGTTCTTTTATGAAGAAGACTATTGAATTCTAGTGGGATCTTTTGGAAAGAATTAAACGCAACTCTAAAGATTGGGAACTTGACAAAGGAAAAGAGTCAGGTATTAAACTTAAGTGTGATTATGTTAAATCTTTTATGAATACCGATGCTTTTCAAAAGTTTAGCACTAAATATGGACTTGACTCTGAGATAGTAGCCTCCATTTGTGAATCTTTTGCTACTCATGTTGATCTCCCTAAAGAGAAGTGGTTTAAATATTACCCACCTATTAAAGAAGAAATTAAGGAACTGGAACCAGTTAAATAAGAAACTATACTTTACAATGTTGATCCAAGTGTTCCTACTACTTATATTGAAAAACCTCCTTTCCCTGTTAGGATAAAGGAACATGCTAAAGTTTCAACTGTGGTCAACAAAAGCTATATTAGAACACCTAAACCTGATGAACAAATCAAAGTAGAACCTAGTATAGCTATGGTTAAAGATCTCTTGGAAGAAGATATAGATGGGCATGTTATTTACTTATGTGAAGAAGCTGCTAGAATTGCCAAACCTGATAAAAAGGATAAACATAGATCTGTTGTGGGCATGCCTGTTATCTCAGTTAAAATAGGAGATCACTGTTATCATGGTTTATGTGACATAGGTGCTAGTGTGAGTGCTATTCCTTACACCTTATATTAAGAAATTATGGATGACATAACACCCGCAGATATAGAAGACATATACGTTACTATTAAACTTGCTAATAGAGGCACTATTTCACCAATTGGGATTGTTAGAGATTTTGAAGTATTGTGTGGGAAAATAAAATACCCTACTGATTTTCTTGTTCTTGGTTCCTCACAAGATGACTTTTGTCCCATTATCTTCGGTAGACCTTTCTTGAACACCGTTAACGCCAAGATACGATTTTCTTTGAACAACGTCCTCTACTTAAACACAATTTCCCTATTGAAACTCTAGGTGGTGCTCCTCCACCTAAAGGTGATCCTGTGTTTGAATTAAAACAATTTCCAAACACTTTGAAATATGATTATCTTGATGAAAAGAAGATATATCTTGTTATTATTAGTGCTAACATTTCAGAACATGAAGAAGAAAGATTATTGAAATTTCTAAGGAAGCGCCGAGCAGCTATTGGATATACTCTTGATGATTTAAAGGGCATTAGTCCCACTCTATGTCAGCACAAAATTAATATGGAACCTAATGCTAAACCCGTTGTTGATCACCAACGTCGGTTAAATCCGAAGATGAAAGAAGTGGTAAGAACAGAGATACTAAAACTTCTAGAAGCAGGTATAATCTACCCTATAGCTGATAGTAGATGGGAAAGTCATTTTCATTGTGTCCCTAAGTAGGGGGGTATAAATGTTGTTCCTAATGATAAGAATGAACTTATTACACAAAGAATTGTTGCAGGCTATAGAATGGTAATTGATTTTAGAAAATTAAACAAAGCAACTAGAAAAGATCATCACCCTCTGCCTTTTATTGATCAAATGCTTGAAAGATTATCTAAGCACACACACTTTTTCTTCCTTGATGGATATTCTGGTTTTTCACAAATACCTGTTTCTCAACCTGATCAAGAAAAGACCACTTTTACTTGTCCCTTTGGAACTTATGCTTATAGATGCATGTCTTTCGGTTTATGTAATGCACCGGCTACCTTTCAAAGATGTATGACTGCTATATTCTCTGACTTTTGTGAAAGGATTGTTGAGGTTTTCATGGATGACTTCTTTGTTTATGGGAAGTCTTTTGATGATTGTTTAAGCAATCTTGATGGAGTTTTGCAGAGATGTGAACAAATAAATCTTGTCTTGAATTGGGAGAAGTGCCACTTTATGGTTAATGAAGGCATTGTCTTGGGTCATAAATTTTTTGAAAGAGGTATTGAAGTGGACCAAGCTAAGGTTGATGCAATTGATAAAATGCCATGTCCTGAAGATATAAAAGGTATTCATAGTTTCTTAGGTCATGCTGGTTTCCATAGGAGATTTATTAAAGACTTCTCTAAAATTTCTAGGCCTCTCACAAATCTTTTGCAAAAGGATATTCCTTTTGTTTTTGATGACGATTGCTTAGAATCCTTTGAAACACTCAAGAAAGCCTTAATTTCTGCACCTATTGTTCAACCACCTGATTGGAACTTGCCTTTTGAAATTATGTGTGATGCTAGTGGTGATGCTGTTGGTGCTGTTCTAGGACAAAGAGTTGATAAGAAACTGAATGTTATTCATTATGCTAGCAAAAACTCTAGACAGTGCTCAAAGAAATTATGCTACTATTTAAAAGGACTTCTTAGCAGTGGTATTTTCTTGTGACAAATTTAGAACTTATATTGTTGATTCCAAAGTAACTATTCACACAAACCATGATGCTATTAAATATCTTATGGAAAAGAAAGATGCTAAACCTAGACTTATTCGATGGGTTCTCTTGTTACAAGAATTTGATTTACATATCATTGATAGAAAAGGTGTTGAGAACCCAATAGTTGATAATTTGTCTAGGCTTGAAAATGTGCCTGATGACCCACTACCTATTGATGATAGTTTTCCTGATGAGCAGTTAGCTGCAATAAATGTTGCTCATAAGACTCCTTGGTATGCGGATTATGCTAATTACATTGTTGCCAAATATTTACAACCTAGCTTTACTTATCAACAAAAGAAAAAGTTCTTCTATGATTTAAGACATTACTTTTGGGATGACCCACATCTTTATAAAGGAGTAGCTGGTATTATTAGATGTTGTGTACCTGAGCATGAACAGGGACAAATACTACAGAAATGTCGCTCCAAAGCTTATGGAGGGCATCATGCTGGAGATAGAACTGCTCACAAGGTATTGCAATCTGGATTTTATTGGCCTACTCTCTTCAAGGATGCCCGTAAGTTCATCTTATCTTGTGATGAATGTCAAAGAATAGGTACTATCGGTAAGCGTTAAGCAATGCCTATGAACTATTCACTTGTTGTTGAACCATTTGATGTTTGGGGATTTGATTACATGGGAACTTTTCCTTCCTCTAATGGGTATACACATATTTTGGTTGATGTTGATTATGTTACTAAATGGGTAGAATCTATTCCAACCAGTAGTGTTGATCACAACACCTCTATTAAAATGCTTAAGGAAGTTATTTTCCCAATGTTTGGAGTCCCTAGATATTTAATGACTAATGGTGGTTCACACTATATTTATGGTGCTTTCCGTAAAATGCTTGACAAGTTTGATGTTAACCATAGAATTGCATCACCTTATCATCCTCAGTCTAGTGGTCAAGTTGAACTTAGCAATAGAGAAATAAAATTATTTTTGCAAAATACTGT
Organism: Triticum dicoccoides; assembly: GCF_002162155.2. Taxonomy (NCBI): domain Eukaryota; kingdom Viridiplantae; phylum Streptophyta; class Magnoliopsida; order Poales; family Poaceae; genus Triticum; species Triticum dicoccoides. The sequence continues at coordinate 503,586,800 of NC_041384.1, forward strand.
TAATAGTTCCAGGAAGAATTGGTCTAAGAAATTAGATGATGCACTTTGGGCTTATAGAATAGCTTATAAAAATCCTATGGGTATGTCTCCTTATAAAATGGTTTATGGAAAAGCATGTCATTTGCCTCTTGAGTTAGAACATAAAGCATATTGGGCCGTCATAGAGCTCAATTATGATTTCAAACTTGCTGGTGAAAAGAGGTTATTTGATATTAGCTCTTTAGATGAATGGAGAACCCAAGCTTATGAAAATGCAAAATTATTCAAAGAAAAAGTTAGAAGATGGCATGACAAAAGAATCCAAAAGCGCGAGTTTAAAGTCAGAGAATATGTTCTTTTGTACAACTCTCATTTCAAATTCTTTGCAGGAAAATTCCTCTCAAAATGGGAAGGCCCCTATGTTACCGAGGAGGTTTATTGGTCCAGAGCCATCAAAATAAATAATTCCGAAGGTACTAACCCGAAGGTTGTCAATGGACAACGAATAAAACATTATATCTCAGGTACGCCCATTAATGTTGAAAGTAATATTATCCAAACTTTGACACTGGAAGAACACATAAAAGAGTCCTTCTCGAACACTCCAGAATTGTGAAAATAAGGAGGTATGTGATACGGTAAGTAAACAGACTCCGAAAAATCTACAAAAATATTTTTTCTCGGTTTTGGAATATTTAGAAAATTAGAAATAAATAAACTTCCAAGAAGCGTACCCCGGTGGGCACAAGACACCAGGGCGCGCCAGGCCTGCACGCCCAGGCAGGTTGTGCCCACCTGGGACACCTTCCGGAATCCGTTTTTCTACATCTTACTTGTCCCCCAAGATAAATATATATATATACTTCCCGAACCTGTTGATCACTGTATCATGGAGAAATCCACTGTTCTATTTCCTTGTTGTTTTCTGCACAGCTCTAAAAATATGTCATCCCAAGATTCTCACAGAGAAAGCTATGTCTCACACCTCATTGCTGACCCAAAGACCTATGGGGACCTATCTCCTTATGGTCGAACTAGCGATGACGAGGAGGATGCTCACTTGATGAGGATCGATGATTCGAGCTCAGAGGAGGAGGATGTTCCTCTGCCTCAACCTGGGGATATGCTCGTGGAGTTCAGGAAGTCAAATCTCCCTAAGAGAGCTTTCTGGTCTAAAAACCGATCTATTCCTCTTCGTTTTTGGCAGAAAAGCAAAGGGGATTTATGTGACAAGATCTTGAAGCTGGAGCTGGAAGTCGACGACTTAAAAGAGGAAGTTGCTCTCCTCAATTATAATATGAAAAAGTTGAAGGCACAATTCTCTTCACCACCACCATCATCTTTACCACCAAAGGAGAATTGAGTATCGGGTATGGGCACTCCCCTTGGCTTCTGCCAAGCTTGGGGAGGTGCCCTGGTATCGTATCATCCCACTATCTTTTTGCCTTTACTTATTTTAGTTTGATATTTTTCTTTAGATGAATAAAAGTTTAGTTCGATCTTTTCTTCATTGAGAATTTTCTTAGTGATCTATCCTTGTAATTGTGTGCAAGTTATATAATAAAGTTTAGTTTGAGTTTTTGCTTTCTTTACTTTCATGCTGCAAATAAAAGAGAAGAAACAAAGAAAGAGAAGGAGAAAGAAAATAAATGAAGGAAAGATCATATACTAATCTTATGGTAGGCGATGACACCACATAAGGAAAAATAGAAGTAGAATTTTATTTTAGAGATTGACAAACATAACATTAGTTAATGATGCAACTCATGAAAGAATTAATAAGGGAAGAGAATATTCACATATAAATATACTATCCTAGAAATCTTTTGTGATTGTGAGCCCTCATGAAAATATTATATGCCAAAATTGTTGATGTTGGACAAGGGAGACAACTTAATGGTTTATGTTTGTTTATATTCACATAGAAGTCATATTATCATAGATCCTTTAACATGTGGTTCATGCCCCCTATCTTTGCTAGCCAAAAATTCCGCACTAAGTAGAGATACTACTTGTGCATCCAAAAACCCTTAAACCCAAATCTTATTTTCAATTGTCCATCATACCTACCTAGGGATTGAGCAAGATCCCTCAAGTAAGTTGTTATCGGTGCAAAAAGGCAATACAAATTGCTTCTAAAAGTCTGAGATCATTTAGTGTAAGAGAAAATTGAGCGTTGCACGAACTTGTGATGGTGAAGAACAAAAGCAACAGACTACATAATAAAGGTCGCTATCACAAGGGGCAATGCAACGTGACATTCTTTTGCACTAAGGGGTTGAGCATACAAACAAATAAGCGCATGGCAACCTCTGCTTCCCTCTGCGAAGGGCCTATCTTTTACTTTTATGTATTTAATTTTATGCAAAGAGTCAAAGTTTTCCCTCTGTTCCTTTTATTTTTCTCCTTTGTCAAGCATCATGTGGTGAGGAAAGATCTAGGCACATATGTCCAGTTGAATATAGATAGCATGAGTTATTATTGTTGACATCACCCTTGAGGTGAATATGTTGCACTACAAAAAAGGACACTTCCGTGATGATACTTGTTTGTCATAGTAGGTCACGTTTTCTGTCATGCATGTACACCCATGACGATTTTATGACAGAATCAAGATAGTCATACCTGTGCTGTCGCAGAAGTGTTCCATGACATTACCAAAATTATCATCACGGAAGTGTACACTTCCATGACGATAAATCGCGCGTTATAGAAGTGCTTTCGTCAAGGGTGACCGACATGTGGCATCCACCATAATGGGTCACCGTTAAGCTATCGGGTCCGGTTTTGGATCCAATAACCCGTTAACAGCCCAGACCAATGAGGATTTTCCACGTGTAAAATTGTCATTGGCCGAAGGAAACACATGTTGGCTCACCGTTGGGACAGATGTCATCCATTCACTGGACACAAGGCGCCTATGATACATCGACACATGGCATGACCCAATAAAGGCCCATATAGGTTAAAAAGGCCGGCCCAGTCAAAGGCACGTAGTACTTACTCAGGTACTAGTGGGCCTGCCCAATAACAGCCTCTTTAATAAGGCCCATTTACGGCCCGAAGCCAGTTCTGGCCCGTTAATTGTTCGCCTAATATTTGGGCCCAATTACGGCCGAGTGACTTTCGACCCGTTAGAGGCCCGATGTAGACATGGGCCCATTTCAGCCCATTGTGTCTTTCATCCTGGGAATGGCCCGTGCTGCCCACGGGCCATATATGGTCTGACGCGACATCCGGCCCACTAACGGCCCGTGATAAAGGTGGCAACAGTTCAGCCCAACATGTCTTTGGGCCTGTTAAAGGCCTATCGTATAATTCGGCCCGTTGATGCCTATACTAAGCTTTCGGCCTCTTAAAGGCCCATGATATTAGTGGGCCAACTAAGGCCCAAAATATGTTTCGGCCTGGTAACTGATACGTCTCCAACTTATCTATAATTTTTGATTGCTCCATGCTATATTATCTACTGTTTTAGGCAATATTGGGCTTTATTTTCCACTTTTATATTATTTTTGGGACTAACCTATTAACCGGAGGCCCAGTCCAGATTTGCTGTTTTATGCCTATTTCAGTGTTTCGAAGAAAAGGAATATCAAACGGAGTCAAAACGGAACGAAATCAACTGGAGAAGTTATTTTTGGAACGAAAGCCACCGGATAGACTTGGACTCCACGCCAGGAGATATGGGAGGTGCTCACGAGGGTGGGGGGCGCCCCCCCAGGGCGCGCCCCCTGCCTCGTGGGTCCCCCGTGGCTCCTCCGACGTACTTCCTGCACCCATATATATCGTTGTACCCTAAAACTTCCAGAACGCACAATAGATCGGGAGTTCCGCCGCCAGAAGCCTCCGTAGCCACTGAAACGCCAATCTAGACCCGTTCCGGCACCCTGCCGAAGGGGGAATCCTTCTCCGGTGGCCATCTTCATCATCCCGGTGCTCTCCATGACGAGGAGGGAGTAGTTCTCCCTCGGGGCTGAGTGTATGTACCAGTAGCTATGTGTTTGATCTCTCTCTCTCTCTCTCTCTCTCTCTCTCGTGTTCTTGAGGTGATAAGATCTTGATGTATCGCGAGCTTTGCTATTATAGTTGGATCTTATGTTTCTCCTCCCCCTCTTCTCTCTTGTAATGAATTGAGTTTCCCCTTTGAAGTTATCTTATCGGATTGAGTCTTTAAAGATTTGAGAACACTTGATGTATGTCTTGCCGTGGATATCTGTGGTGACAATGGGATATCACGTGATTCACTTGATGTATGTTTTGGTGATCAACTTGCGGGTTCCGCCCATGAACCTATGCATAGGGGTTGGCACATGTTTTCGTCGTGATTCTCCGGTAGGAACTTTGGGGCACTCTTTGAGGTCCTTTGTGTTGGTTGAGTAGATGAATCTGAGATTGTGTGATGCATATCGTATAATCATACCCACGGATACTTGAGGTGACATTGGAGTATCTAGGTGACATTAGGGTTTTGATCGATTTTTGTCTTAAGGTGTTATTCTAGTACAAACTCTAGGCCTGTTTGTGACACTTATAGGAATAGCCCAACGGATTGATTGGAAAGAATAACTTTGAGGTGGTTTTGTACCCTACCATAATCTCTTCGTTCGCTCTCCGCTATTAGTGACTTTGGAGTGACTCTTTGTTGCATGTTGAGGGATAGTTTTATGATCCAATTATGTTAGTATTGTTGAGAGGACTTACACTAGTGAAAGTTGAACCTTAGGCCTTGTTTCCTAGCATTGCAATACCGTTTACGCTCACTTTTATCACTTGTTACCTTGCTGTTTTTATAATTTCAGATTACAAATACCTTTATCTACTATCCATATACCACTTGTATCACCATCTCTTCATCGAACTAGTGCACCTATACAATTTACCATTGTATTGGGTGTGTTGGGGACACTAGAGACTCTTTGTTATTGTCGGCGTTCTGGGAACGGGGGTCCCCAAACTTGCCTGCCTGCGGCCTGCGGCGTGGCTCAAAGGGGGGCCCAGCACGGCCCATCTTCATCAACACAGACCCAAGACCCTCACGAGGGGCCAAGCCTCGTGGGGCGGACGACACGGAACTTCCTCAGGCACGGCCTCATCAGGCTGGCTCGCGAGGAGGCGGAGAGATCAAGGCGGGGTACCTCGCGAGGTGCCCGTGACGCAAGCCATGATGACCAAAGGCGCCAGGCGGGAGCCAGCCGCGCAGTGTCCTCCTTTCCTCTTTGGTGCAAAGGGAGCAAGCGCGGGCGAGAGCATCAAGCAAAGGCACCCGTTTCGGTGCAACGAGACCAAGACCAGTCCAACGGCAGGGAGGAAGTCATTGTGGAGCCCAAGCCAGTGTCACCACCAGAGCCTTTGGTAGGCGAGGACCAACTTTAGTCAGGATAAGTGTACCCGATGTTCCCCTTCAAAATGGCCAATTGTTGGCGCCCTTCCCGCTCAATATTTGGGAAGAGGCCCAGGGCCTTTGCCTATAAATAGGACTAGCCACCCCCAGGGTAGGGGGGCAATCAAGAAGGGAGAATCTAGAAGCCAAGAGAGAAACTAGCTAGGATCGGATCGAGTAGCATCACACACAGAGAGAGAGAGAAGGGCGACTGAACTCCTCCTAGCAGTTCATCCCCCCAGCCAAGAACAGACCCTCGCGAGGCTGTTCCTCCTTGTATTGCTCATCATCATCAGCCCAAGAGGCAATCCACCACACCACACACTGGAGTAGGGTATTACACCACAACGGTGGCCCGAACCAGTATAAACCCTGTGTCTCTTGTGCTGTTCTTTCCATAGCTTAGATCTTAGCGAGGCGGAGGGGTGCAGGTAGGTAGAAGGCGAAATCTCCGCGCGCACCCCAGTGTTCGAACCTCAAGGGTCTGCCGGAACCCGAAATCCGACATTTGGCGCGCCAAGTAGGGGTGCGTCGGAATCCACCTTCTACCGCTTCGTGTCCCGTCGCGTCGTCATCACCATGTCCGGCGACCAGGCAGGCAACCCAGATCCATGGGCGGCGTGGCCCGCCCGCGCAGAGCCGCTCACCTCGGGCGACCCCGTGCCCCAGGCAGCTCGCGGTCCGCAGGGCGCTGTGGGCCGCGGGCGACGCGGACATGCTTCGACAGCTCTCACACCATGGCAGGCGCGGTCGGCAGCAAGGGCCTCCAATCACGCCGCGACCACGACACCGTACACCCGCCGGGAGCAGGCAAACTCGAGGGTCGCGCTCATGGTGGCCCGAGAGCTGCTGTAGTGCAGGCTGCTGGAGGGCGGCCGCGATGTGCTGCTGGAGCGGGTGGCAGAGCTCCTAGGCTTCGCCGCCTCGGGGGCTCACCCCTTCTGCACCCAGCTCCCATCTCAAGCCCAGGGCGGCCCGCGCGGGGGCTCCGCGCGCGCCCGTGGGCTCCAAGGCTACCCCAACGCCGGCAAAGCTGTTGGCACCGGACCGTCGGCGGCGCTGCCCCCGCTCCTGGTCCGCGAAGAAGAAGGACTTGACGCAACCCACGGCCCTAGTGGACAGCCGCGCTACCACCCCATGGTGGGCGCGTCAAGCAGGACTGCGTGGCACGCGGAGCACTACGGCGTGGCCTTCGAGATGACGGCGCCAGAAGAATACGTGCCCCTCATGATGGACCAAGGACACCCTCACGAGGGCGAACAAGGCTCACTCCTCAGCCCAAGCTAGGGGGACGAGGTGCCAGAAGCTGAGCCCTTCCAGGAGCCCCGGGACGGTCCCACTGGCCACGCTGGAGGCAACGATTATCGGGTACCGCTAATTCCTCAGGAGCAGGCATACGCTAATCATGGATCGCAGGAGGTGCAGGTCGCCACAGCGAGCAACTGCCCCGCTCCCACAGTCTCCTACCCCTCGGGAGGAGGGCGTAGGGGGCTGCAGGAGAGGGGCTGAGATCCGACATCACCACGGCGACGTTCGGAGCAAGGTGTTCTCAGGAGGTAGGCCCTCTGCTGGGGAGGTGCCTCAGGGCCTGCCCCTGGCGGAGGACCCGTGGTCGTCGGGGGAACCGCTGGAGACCGCTCTACCCCATCGGTGGCGTCCTGGTTTCCGGTCGTCATTGATGGCACTAGAGTGTGGCGCAAGGCGGGCCCCTCGTCTGGCGATATGAAGCAAGGCCGGTACCTGTGAAGAAGGCCCAGTGCCTGTGAAGCTCCCCGCCCCGTGACACTCTCACATAATAATGAGTGGGGCTGTACACGCCCCGGAGTCTCAGGAGTGCCGGCCTCAGGCCCTGGGGCTCCCTCCCACGCCCAGTGGCAGCACTTAGCTCCGCGCTGGTGAGAAGACATCCAAGACTAGATTAGGTGCCGGACGCGGCCTTTTGTCTGCTTTCGTCGCTTTTCCCTTTGGTTGTCACTTTCCCCCGCTGGATTCAAGTTGGATTCGAATTTGATATTTGCGTGTGTTCGGGGAAGGGGTGCTTAGTCTCGTTCGAGCAATTTCTGGCGTTTTGATTACCACTTCGCCTCAGCTGCCTCCCCTCGTGAGCCCCTCGCGAGCCGGGTCAGGCCTAGCTTGCGCACAGCCCAGACTGCCGCCGCCGCGTCCTCTCAGGAGGGTTTTTTACTGCAGATCCCACGGATTTGATCAGGGAACACTCGGGACACCACAGCCTCCCACAGGCTGCCTTAGGGCCCACACGGGACGAAGGTAAACTAGCCAACTAGCGCGTCGCTTAGCTAACCACTTGGCGCGGGCGCATGTGCAATGTAACATCTACTAATACGATGAACACAAGTTTTACATGAGGGGCTCCCCCTCCCAAAATGCTCTCACAACCATCAGGCCAAAACCTGAGTTCTATTCATGCAGGGTAAGGAAACAGGAACGATGCATGATTAGTCGGATAAATCCCCCAATGCGTCCTCAGGAGCACCACCCGAACCGTTGCTGGCGTCGCTGGACTCGCCATCGCTGTCTGCGTCACCGCCAGCGGCGTCAGGGCCGTTCACCACACCGCCCTCGTCGGCAGCCACGATCACGCCGTCGTCGTCTGAAGCGAAGGCCCTGACAAGAGCATCCACATTGTCTTCCACCCAGTGCGCCAGGTCGTCTCGGACGGCCTGGGGGACTGGGGCGATGGCGTCGTCGAAATCGAAGTGGGGATCCATGTTCCGGAGATGGCTGAAGACGCGAGAAAAGGCGCGCCCGAGCAGGACGCGGCTCCTCTCCTCCACCAACCTGTCGACCCTGACCGACCGCGCCTCCAGCTGCGTCACCATGTCGGTGAAGAACTGAAGGTTGCCGGCGTAGTTGACCGCGTGCGGCTCGCCAACAGCCGCCTCGCAGATGTTGCCCAAGGCTATGTTGGCTCTGTCCCGGAGCATGGTGAGCATGGGGCCGTGCTCATGCTCCAGGACCCACCGCTGACGTATCTCGTCCGCATTCTGGCACGCGACGGCTTCAGCCTCCTCCACCCGATGGCGAAGAAGGAGCACCTCGGCCTGGGAGGTGGTTGACTCCCCTTGCGCTACTTCAAGGGCGTCCCGAAGAGCATCGGCCTGCCGCGTCGCTTCCTCCAGCTTGGCCCTCAAGGCAGCAGTCCTACCTTTAGCCTCAGCCTGGATCAACCCCAGCCTCTCCTCGGACTCGCGCTCGAGGTCCAAGCGCGCCATCGCCACCCAACGTCCGACCTCCTCCAGGACACGGGCTTCCCGTGCAGCGACATCATCCTCCGCCTGCGTCACCAAGCGCTCCCTCGTCTCCAGACGCTCATACTCGCGGGTACGCTCGGCAGCTTCCAGCGTCAGCGCCTCCTCACGCTTTTGGAACTCTGCTGGGTCGCCAGAGGCCACCTTCATCGACGCCAGGGCTGCCTCGTGCAGCTCCACTTGCTCTTCCAGTGAGTGGCACCAGGCCAGGAGCTCCCGAGCCCGCTCCTCCGCCGCCTCTCGCCGCCGGTCAGCTTCCCGGGCCTCCTCAGTGGCCCAAGATCGGGCCTCCCGAGAGGCCACCAGCGATGCCTTGGCCTCTTCATCGTCAAAATCGCGCTGATGGCGCGCAAGGGCGATGGCGCCCTCTAGCTCGCGCCTCTCTGCAGCCAGGCGCAGGCCCTCGGCCTCAAGGCGCGCATCTTCATCAGCAAGCTCCTCACCAAGCAGGCTCACCGCGTCAGCCGCCCTTCGAAGGAATCCTTGGCGAAGAGCGCGACGCTTCCAGGCGCGCTCGAGCACGTCTTCCACACCATCATCTGCCCCAAGCAAGCGCCGGGGGCCACGAATCAGCACTCCCCCTCCGGGCAGGGGCCTGGGGGCTGGCACCCTCGCGACGGCAGGGTACGCCACGCCAGAAGCCCTGCCTAGAGCCAACCCGTCCACAGATGAAGAGCGCAGGGAGCGCCTCTGCCAGTCGCAGTCCACAACCAGGCGAGAAGCCCACGGCAGGCTGGCTATGCCACGAGAAGGCCCGCGAAGGAGGATCGCGAGGTGCGCAGGGCCTCGATGCGCCTTGGGACGGGTCGCCTCTCCGATCGTCCTCACCACAAGGGCTCTGCTGCTCGGAGCGCTTGAGAACGGTAGAGGGGGCGAAGCCAAGGGGGACGACACCTCAGCCATCTCCGCGAGCTCGGCTGGAAGGGGCCTGCGGAGCAAGGATCAGTAAAAGCAATAGAAGGATCGGGAGCTGGAAAAGGAGAAGGCTTACTCATCAGTGGCGAAGTACTTCCTACGCTTCAGCGGGCGACAAGGGTAATCGTCGCCCAGGGCCTCCCTTCTCTTCCGGAGGGCCTCAAAGTCCATGCAGAAGCGGCCCAAGAGTTGAGCGCATGGATCAACCTGCGACAAGGGCGAAGCGTCAAGGCGATCCGCGTCAGGGGCGCCTGCCTGATGCGCACTGCCAGTCGCCTCGCCAAGAGAAGCGGCTGGAGCCTCAGGGGCCTCAGCCGCAGGCGCTAAGGGCAGCTGCTTGCCGCCCTCAGCCTCAGCGGCATGGGCCCCAAGGGCTGCTCCCTCATGAGCATCGCCCGACGCTGTCACCCCGCCGGGAGCCCCCTCGGCCTCTGGCGCCTCACGCCTCCCTACTCCGCCACCCGAGGAAGAGTCGCCTTGGCCGACTGGAAGGGCAGTCACCATCACTGGGTTCTCGCGAGGCCCCGGAGGCCGGCGGGGTGCAGCCCCCACTCATCAAAGATAGGCATCTGATTCACAAAATCGCCCATGTTCTGGCAGAGGTACAACAAGGCCCCTCCCTGCTGGATGCTGCCAGGGTTGAGGTCCCCAGTCAGGATCAAGAGCACTATCCTTAGCACTTCAGGCGTCAGGTCCTCTTCCTGGAGCCTCATACGATCATCACGCCCGCTGAAGGCCCACATCCGGCGGGAGTGGCGTTGGAGAGGAGCAATGCGGCGAAGCAGGAACTCCTTCACCACCTTGGGCGCTGTCACGCCAAGCGACCTCAAGAATGCGAAGCGGCGCCAGACGAAGACGAGCCGGGGGCTCTCAAGCGTCTCCTGGCCCCAGCCCGAATTGGGGACAGCAGGCGAAGTTGGCTCCGATAGCAGGGGGCTGGGCACCCCCGCATCCACATACAGCCACCGCTCGCGGAACCCAGCCGTGGGCAGAGGGAGCCTGAAGTCAATCCCTGAGGCCGCTGTCTCAGACGCGGCAACGAAGCTCATGCACGCCCAGCATTGGGTAGGGTCGACAAGGCACAGAGAGAAGAAGTGGCGCAGCAAGGCAACCGAAGGAAGGATGCCCAACATTGCCTCGCAAAACAAAGGCGAAGACCAAAAGGAGGGTGATGGATTCAGGACCCAGATGCATCATGTGGATGTGATAGTGGGAAAGCACGACATTGAAGAAATCAGAAAAGGGGGGAACCAGACCCGCCCACAGGGCGTCGACAAAATACTGGACCTCGGTGACTATCCTGTCGATGGAGAAGTAGGACGCGGGCCAGGCCGTCGTCCTCCCGCACTCGTTGAAGATAGTGGCCAGAGTCGAGCTGACCTTGCCCAAGCCCTCGGCGGGGGCCGCCAACGGCGGCGAGCAAGGCGGAGGCATGGGTTTCTTCCCTCTTCCCTTCTTCGTCGGAGCCATGGTGACGGGAAGGCGGGAAAGGTTCGAGATTGGGTTGAAAACAGAAGCTGGAGTTCGAGAGGAGGAAGGACAGAGGGCGCTCGAGCAACAGAAAGGGGAGCGGCTGTGTACGACTACGAGTCCGCCTAACATGGCAGAAAATAAGGGGGCGTGGGGGAACAGTGTCGCCCACGTCCAATCAACCTCCACACGGCGCCCAAGGCCGCAGGCTATTAGGGCCCGCAGCGCTTCGCTCTTGCCCTTTCACCTCCCTGCACGGCCAAGTCCGGGCGCGCCTTGGGCCCGGGGGCTACTGTCGATGTTCTGGGAACGGGGGTCCCCAGACTTTCCTGCCTGCGGCCTGCGGTGTGGCTCAAAGGGGGCCCCAGCACGGCCCATCTTCATCAACACAGGCCCAAGACCCTCGCGAGGGGCCAAGCCTTGCGGGGCGGACGACACAGAACTTTCTCAGGCACGGCCTCATCAGGCTGGCTCGCGAGGAGGCGGAGAGATCAAGGCGGGGTACCTCGCGAGGTGCCCGTGACGCAAGCCATGATGACCAAAGGCGCCAGGCGGGCGCCAGCCGCGCAGTGTCCTCCTTTCAATTGTTGGCGCCCTTCCCGCTCAATATTTGGGAAGAGCCCCACGGCCTTTGCCTATAAATAGGACTAGCCACCCCCAGGGTAGGGGGGCAATCAAGAAGGGAGAATCTAGAAGCCAAGAGAGAAACTAGCTAGGATCGGATCGAGTAGCATCACACAGAGAGAGAGAGAGAAGGGCGACTGAACTCCTCCTAGCAGTTCATCCCCCCAGCCAAGAACATACCCTCGCGAGGCTGTTCTTCCTTGTATTGCTCATCATCATCAGCCCAAGAGGCAATCCACCACACCACACACTGGAGTAGGGTATTACACCACAATGGTGGCCCGAACCAGTATAAACCCTGTGTCTCTTGTGTTGTTCTTTCCATAGCTTAGATCTTAGCGAGGCGGAGGGGTGCAGGTAGGTAGAAGGCGAAATCTCCGCGCGTACCCCAGTGTTCGAACCTCAAGGGTCTGCCAGAACCCGAAATCCGACAGTTATTTGGTTGCAGGGTTGGTTGAGAGAGACCATCTTCATCCTATGCCTCCTACGGATTGATAAACCTTAGGTCATCCACTTGAGGGAAATTTGCTACTGTCCTACAAACCTCTGCACTTGGAGGCCCAACAACGTCTACCAGAATAAGGTTGTGTAGTAGACATCAGTAACAGCCTGTTATATAACTGGATCAAAAAAAGCCCAGTCTACCTTTCAGCCTGCTGAAGGCCCATCGACGACTAGTGAAAATTGAGGCCCAACATGATTTTTGTCCTGCTAAAGGCCCATGGTTTCTTCTGGGCCGTAACAGGCCACCAGAATATTCAGCCTGTTAATAGCCCAATGCTACATGGGCCAAACTAAGCGTTGGGTCCACAAAAGGCCCAACTAAAATTTGGGCCGAATATAGGCCGAAGTAAGTTGTGGGCTTGGCGCAAAGTGTGAAGGCCCCAATGGCCATTCGGGCCCAAGAAAGATGCAGGCCGGCCCAAATAGGCGCAAAGTGTGAAGGCCCCAAAGACTAGGAAGGTAGGCATGGCAACGCGCCCAGGCAGCGGTGACGCTTTTGGGCGAGCGGCTCCTGACCTCCTGTTAGTCCGGCATCTCCTTCTAGATTCATGCCGTCCGGGGACGGCAAGTCGCTGGCGAGGCAGGCGGCTGGGGGAGACTAGAGATCGGAAACGCGCAGCAGAACAGAGGGGAATCGGGGCCTGGGCCCACCCAAAATTCTAGGGTGGGCCACGGCCCACCATGGGCACCCTATAGAGATACACACTCGAGCGGCGAACATGCATTTTCGAAACTAAATTAGGAACATTTAGCTGACCAATTGAATGACTCTGTTTTAATAATATCAGATTCGTATTTGAACAACTAAGCTTGTTTAGCTTGATGTGTGGAGCAGTGCTATTATGACACGAAGCACGTATGCTGATCGTATAGTGATCATAAAAGGGGGAAACCCTAAGCATTTTTTGAGCAAAATAGGGTTTCCCCTCCGATTTATATTAAAGAAACCACCATGGAACCAACATGATCAATTAAACCCTAAGCATGATCAACTAAACCCTATTATGACTGTGCCATGGCAGATTTAAAGCTGCAAACCGAGGAAATGCTATTTAGCATCCATTGTTTGCTTCGAACTAAGGACTAAATTCTAAGAGCTGAAAAGAAAGTACAATAACCAAGTTACGATCTATTTTCTGGTTGAGATCAAAAAGTTGTGGAGATATGAAGTACCACCTCTCTTGCGGCGCCATGTAGGCATCGGCGGTGCGATGGCTATCGGTTGCGTTGAAGCAGATCTGCAATGGTAGACGGGTGCATCGGGGGATAAGTCCCATTGCGGTGGAAGAGAAGGTCGTGTGAGCGGCCCCGACAAAGAGGACGATGGCGCCGATGAAGCGAAAGGACGTGATGCAAGGCTCTTGGTCCGTCGCCGTGGATGAGAAACGTCCATCTCTAGCAGTGGACGACGCGGTCTTGGTAGGCGCTCCAGCATGGTGGAGGATGGTGGCGATGGATGGTGTGGAGGACGGCAGTGATGGATGGGGTGGAGGACGGCGGCGATGGATGGGGTGGCGGACGGAGGAGGCTGGTGTGAGGATGGTGTTCTAGCGCGGATGGTGTATGAATGGGAAAATGAAGGGAGAGGCACGGGGAACCATGTTTTTGGGACGCGCCTGTCTGAAATATGGGAAAGTTACGAACTTAGCTCCGTTTAAAATTTGGACGTCTCGTCGGTTGGGGATAGGATGGTAAGCTCGCATCTCACAAATATTTGCCTAGAGCCATTTCGGGCAAGGAGAGGGTGTTTTGGCGCCCATGGTTGGCGCCCACGGTGTATGAACGGGGCTGATAGGTAGGACGGTTGTGTCACGTCTGAGTGAAGTTATAAACCTGCCCCTATTGAAAATATTTGCCTACATCGATTTCGGCCGAGTCAAGTTTGTTTTGCCGCCCACCGTGTATGAATGGGGAAATGGAGGGAGAAACAGAGGTCTTTTGGACGAGCTTATATCAAATGTGTTTTGCCGCCCATGTTTGGCGCCCACCATGTCGGAATGGGCTCTGAGGCGGCCGTGTCACGTCTAATTGAAGTTACTAACCTACCCCTATTGAGAGCAGTGGAAATCGGGCCGATGGATTGTTCGTGTAAGGGGTAACCGTAATTTCCATCTCCCAAACAGTTGGCTTCGGGCAACTGACGTGGGAGTGGACATTTTGCCGCTTCTTCCGAATTTTGGGACAATAAGCATCCACGTTTACCCTGGCAACTAAATTTTCATCCATTTTGTATTCCTATACGAATCTTTATAAATCATTCTATGTGTTTTTATATATCTTCAAAAGCACGACAAAGATGTATTCCACTGTCATATATGAATATGATTTACAAATGCCGATACTCGAATTTAGAAGCTAGAATCCAGTTTAAGGTGAATTCGAATATTTGGAACACTTTATGTCCAACTCAAATGTCACACGCAACATAATGTGTACTCCCATTTAGATATGTACACAAGCGATTTATCAAGATTCAAATACCGAGTCAATTAACCAATAATGTACAAAACTAACAGACATATAAAAACTTATAGAGTATATGAATCAATAATATGAACTAACATACATAAGCCAGGCCACTATACTTTTTTTTGCTAGAAGAGCATCCTTTTTAGCGAAGCTAGTACAACATCTTGGCCCTTTCTGATGCGTGCCACTTATGGTCCATCTATACTACTATTATTGATGAATGCATATTCAGCCCTATTGGCATATTTGTAGGTCTGGCACAGCAATCAAAATGAAATGTCTCCGAGTCTTATCAATTAAAACATACTTGTGATCAAATAAAATTACAAACCAAAAAACAAAAAACAATTATTACATGATCTCTAAAACAAATGGTTTGATCAATTACATGAACAAACAACACAAAGGTTATTCAACAATGGAAAGAACACTTCACCTATGATTTACCAAGTGGGAATTTAATGTCCTTTTTTCCTTCAGGACCTTAACAATGCAGTCAGTCCCAACTTGCTTCGTTTTGAAATCCACCAAATATTTAATGGTTGTCTTGAGTACTGCTTGTGATTGTGTTGTTTGCTTCCTCAACATGTCAACTTCATCTCTAAGTGCAGAAGCAGAATCTCTTTCTACCACTAGTTTAGCCTCTAGAGTATCAGCAGTTGGCAATTCATGATGCACGATTAGGCCGGTGCCACTGCTGTGGGATGATACAACGTCCATGGGGACCTCACTCTTTGATCTTGAGCTAACCTGTTTTGCCATTAAAGTTCCGATTGGATTCCGAAAAGTCGAAGTTAGCAAAACATCTCAACTAGGAGTTATAACAGCAAACCAGTTAAACAAACAAGAAAATAAACAGTTTCAATTGGATGCTGAAAAGTAGTTATTAACATCATTGTAACCAGTTGTTGCAGCAGCAAAGTAGTTAAACAAACAAGTTTTGCAAAAGGTACCTGTTGTGGCATTGGAGTTTCTATTGGATCCTGAAAAGTTGAGTAGCCAGTAACATGATTAGAGCAACCGGTTGCAGCAGCAAAGCAGTTAAACAAACAAGTTTAGCAAAAGGAACCTGTTGTGGCATTGGAGTTTCACTTGGATCCTGAAAAGTTGAGTAGTTAGTAACTTGATTAGAGAGACAAGTTACAATAGCAAACCTGTTACAAAAATATATTTTTGAAAATGTACCTGCTGTGCAATTGACTTCCAATTGGATCCTGAAAACTTGAAGTTGGTAAGATGATTACATCAACAAGTTACAGCAGCAAACTAGGTAAACAAGGAAGTTTCTGAAAACATACATGTTGTGCCAACGGAGTTTCATATGGATCCTGCAAACTTGAATGTTAGAAATCAATAAATAAAGTTTTGCAAGAGCCGTAAGAAACTAACATCAAACTAGTAAAACTAACCAGTTTTGGCAATGTATTTAATTACACATGAACTAGTAAAACTAACAAGTTCTTGGCAACATATTAAAGTAACAAGTCGGTACCATTTACCAGCAACCCAGACATCTGTAAATTTCTTTGATGTAAGCAAAATGATTGCAACACATATCTCTCCCTAATAATAAAGCACGGATCGAGTCTGCGGGTTAACCATCGCGGCATTTTTGCGAAACACTCCCTCAAGTTTCTAGTAATTAACCCATGCTCCAGATTTAAGTTAGTTGTAATAAGTAAAAAAACGATTCGTTCTCACCCGAACGGACGGACGCAACACCCGGTCTTTGCCTGCCCAATCCCGACTCCAGGCCGTCGTCCCCAACACACCATGAGGACGAAGATGGCGGCGGCGCTGGTCCGGGCCTCCGGGGGGATCGGACCTCCTACGCCTGCCCGATCCTCCTACTTCTCCTCGCGCTGCTCCTCGCTGTCCCCGCTCGCGGCCATCTCCAACGCCTCCTCCCACGCCTACGCCTTCGCGGGCCGTCAGCCGATGCCCGCCCCGGATCCCACCTTCTTCGATGATGTTGTCGACGCCATCGTCGACAAGTACGGCTGGGACCCCGACGCCGAGGTCCGGGTTTGGCCGCTAGACGCCGAGGGCGCGCTCGTCGATGCCGTGTAGTGCTACGAGTTCCCCGCCCACGTGGGGCCCCGTGGTCGCGCTGGCGCGGGCCTCCGACGGGGCCGTCGACTGGAGCCTCCTCGACGCCCCCGTGGTGGCGGAGGTGGTTGGGCCCAACGGGGTCGACTTCGTGACCGACGATGGTGACCTGGCGTTCGGCTCCGGCGTTAGGGTCCGTGACATGGTAGGGCCGTTCGAGCTGGTGGTCTGCGATGGCGCTGGCAGGGGCCGTGCAGAGCTCCAGTTGCCGTCGGTGAGTGTTGTTTGTCTTTTATCTTTGTTGCTTCAGTTTTTTTGCTTCTGCTTGCTTGCTTGCTATGCTCTTGAAGTTGTGTGGCCTGTAACATGAAGTAGTTACTACAATTGGTGAATGGTCTAGCTGCTGCTTATCCCTTTTCTGTTTCTGACTTTGAATTGATTGCGTTTGTTGTAGTGTCTGCACCACCGTCCATTGATTAGAATGCATGTTTCGACAGTCCATGCATCGATCACTGGCAAATTAAAAAGGCATGAACGCACTAAACAGAAATTCTGTGTAGATGATTCTTGTATATGGCAGTGGCACACGCGCTGGTTGATGAAGCCGCTGGGCCGGAAGGCCCTCTCATTGCCATGCTAATGAGTATCACGACGAACATGGCCCCCACCTCAATGCCTCCCTGTCGGCGGTGAGGTCCGGATCTGTACAACCCGCAATATTAGTAAAGAAAAAGAATAGCTTGATTGTTCTATGACTCTGTCGTGGATAGGTAATTTGCATCAGAGGTCTATAGGATCTCCTCCATTAGTTTCCCACTAGAAAATTGAGTTACTAAATTAAGGAAGATGTCCAAAGAGAGGTAATCGATGGCATGATATGCATCAGAAGATCCTCATCACTAAAGTAGTACTCCACCAGTCCACCTACAGTTTTGGAACATATAAACACGGCATCAAAGTGCTACCTGGCACCAAATGAAGAGTTCAGGTCAGGGAGTTATACTGCAGCTAAGCAGTATAGTCTGAATTTCTAAGTTTGAGGAGGATTTCAGTGTTTCTAAAGAAAGGGACAAGGATCAGGGCTATAAGATTGTTGAAAGACTCAGAGACATGTACCATGAATCGGGTACAATATGCTTTCTACCCGTCTTTTCCTTATATTGACTAAACTTTAGTAAATAACTATTTCCAGTTTTCTCATGTAACTTGAACTGCTGCTGGTTTAAATTTCAGTTCCGTAAGCTGCGGCACACATGGTCTGCCTCCGTGTCGTCCTACCTGCTTCAGGGCCCTCTACTTCTTCCCCCAAGATTGCCATTATGATTAACAAATCTGACGAGAGCAATTTAATTGGTTACACATCATATTTATTCTGCAACTGCATGTGAATTCTCATCTTGCGCCTACCTCTTTTGCTTACCAGGTTGCAAAATTTCATTAACTTATTTGTCGAAGTATCCTGCAAAATCATTTCTCTTATGGAAATTAGCCTATTGTATTAATCTAACAAGGTCCACTTCAACCTACGTAACAATTATGAAGTGAAGATGGAGAGCTTTAGGCAAAAAAAGAAAAAAAAACTAGCACGTGATCTATGTAGAATAATTTTGACAGCAACTCCAACTGTAAGATTGCTGAAGTTATTTCTATGAAAGTTTGTAAGTTTTCTTGATATCTATGTACACTAACATATATCGCAATTAATGTTGGCAGATGCAATGGAGTACACTTGATGCGATCAATTCTGGTGTGTGTGTGTGATGCAATGACGTATGAATAATGACAGAAAAATATGCCTGAGGAGTATGGGTATGTAGTAACATTTCTCTGTTATTTTCGGAACAACTTGGAATATCTTATTGGTAGTTTATATACAAAGTCATTTTGATAATTATCATGCTACAAACCTACATAGTTTTCTATATTAATCATGTCATGCTAAAATATAAAAGTTATAGCTTCAATAAATTGATAAAATACAGATTTGGGCTTTACATATTTATTGAATATATATTTACATATGAATACGTGGTTACAGTCGGACTCCAATGAGCAGCAGTGGTTGTTATACCCCACCAGGTAACTTGCTACTGTTGGTGAAACTCTCTTGTGCAGAAATGCCGATCTTGAAATCTTGATCCTACTTATAGGCCGTATTGCAAGCAATGTACTCATGTTTTACTCAACATGTAGGTAACATGAAATTTTGATCTTCTCCCATCACTGAAAGTTGTGTTTTAAACTTGCAAAAGCATTGCTAAGCCTATTCAATCATTTCTATTTTACCCTAGATTTCACTCCATACCATAATTGAGATACAAATGGGCGTTACTGATGTCGAGGAGAAGAGTTAGAAGCTCTTGGATTGAGAATCTGAGATTTATATAGGTTCAGTAGAACAAAAAGTTTCGGATTCACTACTCCAGATACAACGGGAGACCTCTGATGTCATAGTTGGCATGGACATTTAGCAATAAATTTGTGCCTTCCTGAACATTATTACTATTAAACTATGAATAATGATTTTTGCAACTGTAGGAGAATTTCTTTGCCGCATCACAAGAAAAACAATTTGAAACAGAAAAGTGTACTGAACCTTCTAATTATTGTATGAACTTGCTTCACTTAATTTAAGAAGTACACATACTGCTAGCATTTGCATCATACCGGGCAGCCTATTATCGAGAGATCTGACTTCATCAGGATTGCGGGTTCGTGACTTAATCCTGATTGGGTATGCTGGCTGCCCGTATAGGATTGACGTGCCCTATATGCGGCGACCCGCGGCTACTCCTCCCAGCCCCGGATATGCTCTTCCGCCACCTGCGACCCGCAGCTCCAATGATCCACGACAAGGGATGACGACCAACTCGGCTGCCCCTCCCTCGTGCAGCTCCCTCTGAGGCTGCAGCAGCCTTCGCACGAGGCCACTACGGTGCCACCTATGCTGTCCTAAAGTTCCCTCAGTTTTGACAGTTTCAATTTCATCAGTTTCGTCAGATTTAGTTTCATCAGATTCAAAAAATTCAGTTCATCAGTTTCATCAAAGTTTCAGTTGTCAGTTAATTTGTCGGGCACGTTGGCACTCATGCACGTCGTCCGCTTCCTCACATCACTCGCTTACATAGCCCACCTGCCGATCCAAACAACGGCTTGGTCAGGGATCGGACTGGACCAGACGGTGTCCACCATGACCTGAAGGCGATGCCCGAGTCCAAGTGCGTGTAAGTTACACCAGCCTTTGATTTATATATCCACCGTCCACTGATCAGTGACCTGAAAAGGTTGGGCGCTCTGAGCTAGCACATAAGTTGATTGATGAGATGGATTGAAATGCTTTTGATTTGTTAGGCCGTCAATATTCCAAACTGAAGTCCAAGGAAGAACGATCAGGAACAACAGGTAAGAAGCCCATGAGTTAGTTGTCTTACAGGCATGCACGTGCACAAGGTGCTGATACATAGCTGCAGATTTCCAATGGATGCTGGTATTGTCGGCTGGCATCTCGTGGGCTATACATCATGATGGTTACCAAGACACGACAATGATCACAATGCTACAAACTTGAATGGAATACCATAACTGCAGACCTGATCACAATGCTACAGACTTGAATGAAAGACCATGATTGCAGGCCTTTGCTGATTTGCGTTTTCCATTGATCTTCAATGCACTAAAGAATAGTGAAATCTTGGCATCTGATTCATTTTGCAGGCTATGCTTTTAACTCAATGAAAATGTGCATTGTTAGTTGACCTTATTGTCTGTTTGTAGCTAATTGGGAGACAAACATGGGCAATGAGCAGCTTTTTTTATGACAGTGCAATCAAGGACTCACATATTCACTGATGAATCTACCTCTATTTGGTACTGTGTATATACCTGAAAATAGTAGCATCGACTTTGCATATTTATTTTCTGAATTAGCAACACTGTATTAGGGTCTTCATCGGCAATGTACATAGTGATGCTTAACTGCCGGTTTGAATTATTGGATGCATCTGTTGTGAGACATTCATGTGTTGTCATAGTGACTTGCCTGCGCTCATTGTTGATCGCTAAGAAGTGAGTTGGTCCAGAGATTGCACCTGAGATGGAGCTCAGCAGGACAACTAGACATGCATAGCTTGGTATTAGTCATATCTAAAATTTTACATATAAGTTTTTTCCTAGATTCAAGTACATTATATCATTATTTTGCAGGTGTGATCCACAGAGGAGATCACATTTCCAGTCCAGTCATAAATTATTATAATTATTTTACTCATTTTCATACTAAATTTGAAACGGGTCAATCCACAAGCTTCTGATCCTCGGTTCATTTGTGAACTATATCCATGTGTTCTATCAAGGACCATTTTGGCGCATATCGAAAAGACAAGCAATTTTGTTACCAGAATTATCATATTTGTAAGGTCAATCACCCATGGGTTCTGCACTTCACTAGAAATAATTTGTACCCTTGACCTGATAAGTTGTTGTTGTATTATGAATTATTCATAGTATGAGACCAAATTTGTTGTTTTAGTTTCATACAATTTTTTGTTCTTTGATAAATGGAGATTGTCATTGTCTTCCATTTGCATGCCAGAATTTAGCGGTTCATTGTAACAGTTATTTGGCTTGATATTTATCTGTTTAGATGCGTGGGTTCAAGGATATTAATATCCCGTTGCAACGCCTCCCTGGGTGGCAACATTCTGATGTTGCCGTGCCATGCAGTCGGATGTTTTGAGTTCGGTGTTTAGGTGGACAGGGTAACTAGCACTTTCTTCGTAGCGAAACATGGGGGTTGCGCTTGCATATATATTTCTTAGAAAAATTGAGTGCATGCTAAAAAAATTCTCTCCCGTTGCAACGCACGGGCATTTGTGCTAGTATAAGTTAAAAAGACGGTGTCCCTCATAAAAACCTGACAGTTGCCTATCTATGAACATGCAAACATTACTAGTGCTACAAGTGATAACAACAAACCATTTAAACAAATAGTGTATCGGAATGTAAATTACACA
Organism: Triticum dicoccoides; assembly: GCF_002162155.2. Classification (NCBI taxonomy): domain Eukaryota; kingdom Viridiplantae; phylum Streptophyta; class Magnoliopsida; order Poales; family Poaceae; genus Triticum; species Triticum dicoccoides. The sequence continues at coordinate 503,608,474 of NC_041384.1, forward strand.
TGAATTCTGCTGCACCCTAGAAGTACATATGACCAGCTTGAAGGAAATATGCCCTAGAGGCAATAATAAAGTTGTTACTTATATTTCCTTATATCATGATAAATGCTTATCATTCATGCTAGAATTGTATTAACCGGAAGCTTAGTACATATGTGAATACATAGACAAAACAAAGTGTCCCTAGTATGCCTCTAGTTGACTAGCTCGTTAATCAAAGATGGTTAAGTTTCCTGGCCATAGACATGTGTTGTCATTTGATGAACGGGATAACATCATTAGAGAATGATGTGATGCACAAGAACCATCCGTTAGCTGCATAAACGATCGTTTAGTTTTATTGATATTGCTTTCATCATGACTTATACATGTTCCTTTGACTATGAGATTATGAACTCTCGAATACCAGAGGAACACCTTGTGTGCTATGAAACGTCACAACGTAACTGGGTGATTATAAAGATGCTCTACAGGTGTCTCCGATGGTGTTTGTTGAGTTGGCATAGATCGAGATTAGGATTTGTCACTCCGATTGTCACAGAGGTATCTCTGGGCCCTCTCGGTAATGCACATCACTATAAGCCTTGCATGCAATGTGACTAATGAGTTAGTTGCAGGATGTTGCATTATGGAACGAGTAAAGAGACTTGCGGGTGACGAGATTGCACTAGGTATGATGATACTGACGATCGAATCTCGGGCAAGTAACATACCGATGACAAAGGGAACAACGTATGTTGTTATGCGGTTTGACCGATAAAGATCTTCGTAGAATATGTAGGAGCCAATATGAGTATCCAGGTTCCACTATTTGTTATTTACCAGAGATGTGTCTCGGTCATGTCTACATAGTTCTTGAACCCGTAGGGTCTGCACGCTTAACTTTTGATGACGATTTGTATTATGAGTTACGTGATTTGATGTACCAAAGGTTGTTCGGAGTCCTAAATGAGATCACGGACATGACGAGGAGTCTCTAAATGGCCGAGACGTAAATATCAATATATTGGAAGGCTATATTCGGACATCAGAAAGGTTCTGAGTGATTCGGGTATTTTTCGGAGTACCGGAGAGTTACGGGAATTCACCGGGGGAAGTAGTGGGCCTTAATGGGCCATATGAGGAAGGAGAGAAGGTCCTCAAGGGGTGGCTGCCCCCACATGGGCTGGTCCGAATTGGACTAGGAGGGGGCTGCACCCCCCTCTTTCCTTCTCCCTCTCCCTCTCCTTCCTTCTTTTCCTACTTGGACTAGGAAAGGGGGAAACCTACTCCTACTAGGAGTAGGAATCCTCCCTTTGGGTGTGACCCTTGAGGTCGGCCCTCCTCCCCTCCTTTATATACGGGGGAGGGGGCACCCCATAGACACATAAGTTGATTGTTTAGCCGTGTGCGGTGCCCCCCTCCACAGATTTCCACCTCGGCCATATCGTTGCGGTGCTTAGGCGAAGCCCTGCGCCGGTACCTTCATCATCACTGTCACCACACCGTCATGCTGACAAAACTCTCCCTTCACCTCATCTGGATCTAGTGTTCATGGGACGTCAGCGATATGAACGTGTGCAGATCGCGGAGGTGCTGTATCTTTGGTGCTAGGATCGGTCGGATCATGAAGACGTACGACTACATCAACCGCGTTGTCATAACGCTTCCGCTTTCGTTCTACGAGAGTACATGGACAGCACTCTTCCCTCTCGTTGCTATGCATCACCTAGATGGATCTTGCGTGTGCATAAGAAAATTTTGAAATCACTGCATTCCTGAATAGTGGCATCCGATCCTGGTCTATGCGTAGATGTTATATGCATGAGCAAAACATAAAGGACTTGTGGGCGTGGGTATATACATGTTGCTTGCCGTCACTAGTTGATTCTTGATTCAACAGTATTGTTGGATGAAGCGGCTCAGACTAACATTACGCGTACGCTTACACGAGACTGGTTCTACCGACGTGCTTCGCACACATGTGGCTAGTGGGTGTTAGTTTCTCCAACTTTAGTTGAATCAGATTCAATGAACAGGGTTATTTCTGAAGATCAAAAAGCAATCACTATACCGCGTTGTGCTTTTTTATGCCGTAGGTAAGAACGGTTCTTGCTAAGCCTATAGCAGCCATGTAAAACTTGCAACAACAAAGTAGAGGATGGCTAACTTGTTTTTGTAGGGCATGTTGTGATGTGATATGGTCAAGACGTGATGAGATATAAATTGTTGTATAAGATGATCATGTTTTGTTAAAGTTATCAGCAACTGACAGGAGCCTTATGGTTGTCTCTTTAATTGCATAAGATGCAAGCACCATATAATTGTTTTACTTTATCGCTATGCGATAGCAATAGTTTCAAAAGCAATAGTTGGCGAGACGACCATGTGGCAACAGGTTGATAAAGATCAAGATGATGGAGATCATGGTGTCGTGCCGGTGACAATGGAGATCATGACGGTACTTTGGAGATGGGGATGGAAGGCACAAGATGATGATGGCCATATCATGTCACATATTTTGATTGCATGTGATGTTCATCTTTTATGCATCCTATTTTTCTTAGTATGACGGTAGCATTATGAGATGACCCCTTACTAAATTTTCAAGGTATAAGTGTTCTCCTTGAGTATGCACCGTTGCGGCAGTTCATCGTGCCGAGACACCACATGATGATTGGGTGTCATAAGCTCTACGTTCACATACAACGGGTGCAAGCTAGTTTTGCACACGCAGAATACTCGGGTTAAACTTGACGAGCCTAGCATATGCAGATATGGCCTCGAAACACTGAGACCGAAAGGTCGAGCGTGAATCATATAGTAGATATGATCAACATAGTGATGTTCACCATTGAAAGCTACTCCATCTCACATGATGATTGGACATGGTTTAGTTGATATGGATCACATGATCACTTAGATGATTAGAGGGATGTCTATCTAAGTGGGAGTTCTTAAGGAATATGATTAATTGAACTTAAATTTATCATGAACTTAGTCCTGATAGTATTTGCATATCTATGTCGTAGATCAATTGCTCACGTATAGCTTCCCCGTTTTATTTATGATATGTTCCAAGAGAAAACTATGTTGAAAGATGTTAGTAGCAATAATGCGGACTAGTTCCATGATCTGAGGATTATCCTCATTGCTGCACAGAAGAATTATGTCCTTGATGCACCGCTAGGTGACGGACCATTTGCAGGAGCAGATGCAGACATTATGAATGTTTGACAAGCTCGGTATGATGACTACTTGATAGTTTAGTGCGCCATTCTTTACAGCTTAGAATCGGGAATTCAAGAACGTTTTGAACGCCATAGAGCATATGAGATGTTCCAAGAGCTGAAATTGGTATTTCAGACTCATGCCAGTGTTAAGAGGTATGAGACCTCTGACAAGTACTTTGCCTACAAGATGGAGGAGAATAGCTCAGCTAATGAGCATGTGCTCAGAATGTCCGAGTACTACAATCACTTGAATCAAGTGGGAGTTAATCTTCCAGATAAGATAGTAATTGACAGAGTTCTCTAGTTACTATCACCAAGTTACTAGAACTTCGTGATGAACTATAATATGCAAGGGATAACGAAAATGATTCCCAAGCTCTTCGCGTTGCTGAAATCGATGAAGGTAGAAATCAAGAAAAGCATCGAGTGTTGATGGTTGACAAGACCACTAGTTTCAAGTGAAAGGGCAAGGGAAAGAAAGGGAACTTCAAGAAGAATGGCAAGCAAGTTGCCACTCTTATGAAGAAGCCCAAAGCTAGACCTAAGCCTGAAACTGAGTGCTTCTACTGCAAAGGGCATGGTCACTGGAAGCGGAACTACCCCAAATACTTGGCGGATAAGAAGGATGACAAAGTGAACAAAAGTATATTTAATATACATGTTATTGATGTGTACTTTACTAGTGTTTATAGCAAACCCTCAGTATTTGATACTGGTTCAGTTGCTAATAGTAGTAACTTGAAACGGGAGTTGCAAAAATAAACAGAGACTAGTTAAGGGCGAGGTGATGATGTGAGTTGGAAGTGATTCCAAGGTTGATAAGATCACCATCGCACACTCCCTTTACCTTCGGGATTAGTGTTAAACCTAAAATAAATGTTATTTGGTGTTTGCGTTGAGCATAAATATGATTGGATCATGTTTATTGCAATACGATTATTCATTTAAGTCAAAGAATAATTGTTGTTCCATTTACATGAATAAAACCTTCTATGGTCATACACTCAATATAAATGGTTTATTGAATCTCGATCGTAGTGATACACATATTCATAATATTGAAGCCAAAAGATGCAAAGTTAATAATGATAGTGCAACTTATATGTGGCACTACCGTTTAGGTCATATTGGTGTAAAGCGCATGAAGAAACTCCATGCTGATGGACTTTTGGAATCACATGATTATGAATCACTTGAAGCTTGCGAACCATGCCTCATGGGCAAGATGACTAAGACTCTGTTCTTCGGAACAATGGATCGGGCAACAGACTTGTTGGAAATAATACATACTCATGTGTCCGGTCCAATGAGTGTTGAGGCTCGCGGTGGGTATCATTATTTTTTGACCTTCACAGATGATTTGAGCAGATATGGGTATGTCTACTTGATGAAACATAAGTCTGAAACATTTGAAAAGTTCAAAGAATTTTAGAGTGAAGTGGAAAATCATCGTAACAAGAAAATAAAGTTTCTACAATCTGATTGCGGAAACAAATATTTGAGTTATGAGTTTGGTCTTCATTTGAAACAATGTGGAATAGTTTCGCAACTCACGCCACCTAGAACACCACAATGTAATGGTGTGTCCGAAGGTCATAACCGTACTTCATTAGATATGGTGCAATCTATGATGTCTCTTACGGAATTACCACTATCGTTTTGGGGTTATGCATTAGAGACAGCTCCATTCACGTTAAATAGGGCACCGTCTAAAAATCCGTTGAGATGACACCGTATGAACTATGGTTTAGCAAGAAACCTAAGTTGTCGTTTCTTAAAGTTTGGGGTTGCGATGCTTATGTGAAAAAGTTTCAGCGTAATAAGCTCAAAGCCAAATCGGAGAAGTGCGTCTTCATAGGATACCCAAAAGAAACTGTTGGGTACACCTTCTATCACAGATCCGAAGGCAAGATCTTTGTTGCTAAGAATGGTTCCTTTCTAGAGAAGGAGCTTTCTCTCAAAAGAAGTGAGTGGGAGGAAAGTAGAACTTGATGAGGTAATTGTACCTTCTCCCGAATTGGAAAGTAGTTCATCACAAAAATCAGTTCCACTGATGCCTACACCAATTAGTGAGGAAGTTAATGATGATGATCTTGAAACTTCTGCTCAAGTTACTACCGAACCTCGTAGGCAACCAGAGTACGTTCCGCACCAGAGTGGTACGGTAATCCTATTCTAGAAGTCATGTTACTATACCATGACGAACCTACGAACTATGAGGAAGCGATGATGAGCCTAGATTCCGTGAAATGGCTTAAGGCCATGAAATCTGAGATGGGATCCATGTATGAGAACAAAGTATGGACTTTGATTGACTTGCCCAATGATCGATGAGCCATTCAGAATAAATGGATCTTCAAGAGGAAGACATACATTGATAGTAGTGTTACTATCTACAAAGCTCGAATTGTCGCAAAAGGGTTTTCGACATGTTTAAGGTGTTGACTACGATGAGAATTTCTCACTTGTATCGATGCTTAAAAGTCCGGCCGAATCATGTTAGCAGTTGCCGCATTTTATGAAATATGGCAAATGGATATAAAACTACATTCCTTAATGGATTTATTAAAGAAGAGTTGTATATGATGCAACCAGAAGGTTTTGTCAATCCTAAAGGTGCTAACAAAGTGTGCAAGCTCCAGCGATCCATCTATGGACAGGTGCAAACCTCTCGGAGTTGGAATATACGCTTTGATGAGTTGATCAAAGTATATAGTTTTATACAGACTTGCAGTGAAGCCTATATTTACAAGAAAGTGAGTGGGAGCACTACAACATTTCTAATAAGCATATGTGAATGACATATTGTTGATCGAAAATAATGTAGAATTTTCTGTAAAGCATAAAGGAGTGTTTGAGAGGAGTTTTTCAAAGAAAGACCTTGGTGAAGTTGCTTACATGTTGAGCATCAAGATCTATAGAGATAGAACAAGACGCTTGATAAAATTTTTCAATGAGTACATACCTTGACAAGTTTTTGAAGTAGTTCAAAATGGAACAGTCAAAGAAGGAGTTCTTGCCTATGTTGCAAGGTGTGAAGTTGAGTAAAGACTCAAAACCCGACCACGGCAGAAAATAGAAAGCGAATGAAAAGTCATTCCCTATGCCTCAATCATAGGTTCTATAAAGTATGCTATGCTGTGTACCAGACCTATTGTGTACCTCACCATGAGTTTGGCAAGAGGGTACAATTGTGATCTAGGAGTGGATCACTGAACAACGGTCAAAACTATCCTTAGTGGAATAAGGAAATGTTTCTCGGTTATGGAGGTGACAAAGGGTTCGTCGTAAGGAGTTACATCGATGCAAGCTTTGACACCGATCTGGATGACTCTAAGTCTTGATCTAGATACATATTTAAAGTGGGAGCAATTAGCTAGAGTAGCTCCGTGCAGAGCATTGTAGACATAGAAAATTTGCAAAATACAAAGAACTCTAAATGTGGTAGACCCATTGACTAAACTTCTCTCATAAGAAAAACATGATCACTCTTTGGGTGTTAATCACATAGCAATGTGAACTAGATTATTGACTCTAGTAAACCCTCTGGATATTAGTCACATGGAGATGTGAACTAATCACATAAAGATGTGAACTATTGGTGTTAAATCACATGGCGATATGAACTAGATTATTGACTCTAGTGCAAGTGGGAGACCGAAGGAAATATGCCCTAGAGGCAATAATAAAGTTGTTATTTATATTTCCATATATCATGATAAATGTTTATTATTCATGCTAGAATTGTATTAACCGGAAACTTAGTACATGTGTAAATACATAGACAAACAGAGTGTCCCTAGTATGCCTCTACTTGACTAGCTCGTTAATGAAAGATGGTTAAGTTTCCTGACCATAGACATGTGTTACCATTTGATGAACGGGATCACATCATTAGAGAATGATGTGATGGACAAGACCCATCCATTAGCTTAGCATAAATGATCGTTTGGTTTTATTGCTATTGCTTTCATCATGACTTATACATGTTCCTCTGACTATGAGATTATGCAACTCTCGAATACCGGAGGAACACCTTGTGTGCTATCAAACGTCACAACGTAACTGGGTGATTATAAAGATGCTCTACAGGTGTCTGCGATGGTGTTTGTTGAGTTGGCATAGATCAAGATTAGGATTTGTCACTCCGATTGTTGGAGAGGTATCTCTGGGCCCTCTCGGTAATGCACATCACTATAAGCCTTGCAGGCAATGTGACTAATGAGTTAGTTGCGGGATGTTGAATTACAGAACGAGTAAAGAGACTTGTCGGTGACGACATTGAAGTAGGTATGATGATACCGATGATCAAATCTCGAGCAAGTAACATACTGATGACACAGGGAACAACATATGTTGTTATGCGGTTTGACCAATAAAGATCTTCGTAGAATATGTAGGAGCCAATATGAGCATCCAGGTTCCGCTATATGTTATTGACCTGAGATGTGTCTCGGTCATGTCTACATAGTTCTCGAACCCATAGGGTCCGCACGCTTAACGTTCGATGACAATTTCTATTATGAGTTATGTTATTTGATGTACCGAAGGTTGTTCGGAGTCCTGGATGAGATCATAGACATGACAAGGAGTCTCGAAATGGCCGAGACAGAAAGATCAATATATTGGAAGGCTATATTCGGACATCGGAAAGGTTCCGAGTGATTCGGGTATTTTTTTTGGAGTACCTGAGAGTTACAGGAATTCGCCAGGGGAAGTAGTGGTCCTTAATGAGCCATACAGGAAAGGAGAGAAGGGCCTCAAGGGGTGGCCATGCGGCCCCCATGGGCTGGTCCGAATTGGACTAGGAGGGGGCGGCGCCCCCCTCTTTCCTCCTCCCTCTCCCTCTCCTTCCTTCTCCTACTTGGATTAGGAAAGGGGGAAACCTACTCCTACTAGGAGTAGGAATCCTCCCTTTGGGCGCGCCCCTTGAGGCCGGCCCTCCTCCTCCTCCTCCCCTCCTTTATATACGGGGGAGGGGGCACCCCATAGACACACAAGTTGATTGTTTAGCCGTGTGCGGTTCCCCACTCCACATATTTCCACCTCGGTCATATCGTTGCAGTGCTTAGGCAAAGCCCTACGCCGGTAGCTTCAGCATCACCATCACCACGCCGTCGTGCTGACGAAACTCTCCCTCGACCTCAGCTGGATCTAGAGTTCGTGGGACGTCACAGAGCTGAACGTGTGCAGATCGCGGAGGTGCTGTACCTTCGGTGCTAGGATCGGTCGGATCATGAAGACGTATGACTACATCAAGCGCATTGTCATAACGCTTTCGCTTTCGGTCTACGAGGGTACGTGGACAACACTCTTCCCTCTCATTGCTATGCATCACCTAGATGGATCTTGCGTGTGCGTAGGAAAATTTTGAAATTATTGCATTCCCCAACACAACTATCAACGTGCTTAAGTAGCTATTTAAGTAGAGGCAAACAGGTAATTCTTAATAGTAAGTATCAAACACATAGATAGGCGCAATCTATAATAGGATTAACATGCTATGGCATTATGTAATCAGTAGCAAACTAAATTAAGCCAAGAAACGTAATTGAACAATTTTGCAATAAGTGGCTAACTAAAATTCCAAGAAGCAGGTAACTGAACTTATGCTAGCTCTTTGTACAGGCACACTGCAACTTCTTTTTCGCTTATAAGGTTCTACGAAGGAGTCCATGGCATCAATTGCTTGGATACACAGTCGCAATACTTCTTTCTTTCCACCCTGCATTGGTAAGTCGAATAGTTAATCTAGTCAGATGGTGCCTCCTTAATATGTTATATGAGGACGTGTAGTCAGACTATTTGTAGCCACACACATCACACTGGCTTTTACTATATATTTCATGCGATTACATTTGGCATATCGAGATCTAAGCAATCTACAATAGGATGAAAAGACTGGCATCCTTCACATTATTCACGAACTTAGTCAATATAAACAAGCAATTCAACCATTCTGTGGGTAAATCAAAAGCGCCACTGGAATATTTTTGACTACCCCAATCATACACGCAAAAAGGGGCGATGCCACCATAGGGGCTGGTATGGGCGGCCGCCTCGGGTGGCTGGAAAGTGTGCACCTAGTTTGAGTCGTCTAGGTTGGTCCAGGCTAGTTATGTTCGTCCCAACGCACGAGCAGGCAATGTAAAAAATGAAGAAAAATGTTTCAATTTGGATGGGCCAATAATGTAAGTGCAAGGCAGGCCCTATAGCAGGCTCGCGGCCCAAACGAGCGCCTCCCATATCGATCGACAGCAGGAAAAAATCCCAATTCGTTCCCTCCAGCCTCTAGTCTGGTTCGCTCCTAACCTAGCCGTCGCTAGACAGACCAACACAACACTTCCTCGCACCCTCATTGGAGTGCGTTCACCGGGATTCAAGCGAATGGAAGGACAAGAAGATGATGATCCAGACCTGGGTGTAGCCTACATGGGAGGCAATGGCGGCAGCACGGGCATGGCATCGAGCTTGCGCAAACGGACAGTCTCAGCTTGCAAGAGCAGCATGCGCAACGAGCAGGTACATCACATCCCTCATTATATCTAATTCAACTGTTCAATTTCTGGCCAATAGTGAAACCTCACAGTGTTGTGAAACTGCTTGTATGTAGGGAATCTATGAGAAAATGAAACCAATTTCTTCTTATTTTATAACTCCCCCAATCAATACTGAACTGACTGAATCTGATGTATCTAATCAAGTTTCCAATGTAAACATACAAGCTCATGTTGTTCTTGAGCCTGAAGTGTCTAATGAACAGACTGCTAATGATGGATTTGATGCAAACATTTTACATGCTCCTAGTGATGAACATATAGTGTCTAATGAGGGATCTAATGCAAGCATTTTGCAAGCTCTCATTGAAGGATTTAGTGTCTAATGATGATCTGCTATGTTGAGAGAGACATAAAGATTTGCAGACATTAATGACAAGCAAATTATAGTACATTTTCATGGCTTCAGGAAACGTCGAGGCCATCTACCAGAAAGTCCCCGTATCATGACAACGTAGCATAAATACTTTTCTAGTCTGTTGTTTGAAACTATTGGCATACTTATGCAAGATAGATATATTGATATGCAGTTCGCGCACTGGTTATAGGTGCAATTACACTTCGATATTTTTATCCAAAGAACGAATAATTCAAGCAGGTACAGACCAAGTTAGTAGTTCTTGTACACCATGTTGAATTTTGTGTTTTTTGGTGCTTGCATCATTTAGTGTTTTATAATCTGAACTACTTTGGTTCATTAGCTGGTTCTCAAAGTGCATGTAGCTTCACATTTCTCAAGTTAAGTTGATTTTCGGAGTGCAAGTGCCTTCGTATTTTTTAAATTAAATGTTTGCCCCTGGTAACTTGAATTCGTGGATCTGCCACTGCACACAAATCATACGCGCATGCCAGTACACATTAAATGATATGCCGGGACTTATGCTAGCTCGTTGTACAGGCTCACTGCAGCTCTGCTTGCGCTTGGGATGTTCCATGTACAAGTCCATGCTACCACATGCTTGGATGTGCAGGCCTTGTGCTCCTTGCATCCCTCTCTGCATTTTTGACACGGCGAATGGTTGATCAAATAAGAGGAATCGACCTTGCTGTTGTACCGGAGGACATATACTTACAACGTCATACGGGTGTGCAGGATGTGTGCCAGATCTCGTAGCGCTGTCATGCTTCGCTAAAAAAATGGTTTTGCTTGTTTCAGATGATAGCTCCAGAAGAGACAGTGAAAGGATGTGCAGGATGTGTGTCAGAGTTGCATAGGCGTGTAAGCTAAGAGAGCAGTGAAAGGATATCCAAACATCATCGGAACAGTGCACAAGGGAGTGATGTGTGGATACCTAGTTCGGGCTGACGTTTGGGCATGATTGCCTAGCTAGAGTGCGGACCACTTCAGAGCCGTTGAGGGTGATGCGCTGGCGTTGGCTGGCCGCGCACGGATTCAGATCTTGAGTGGCAGCGGAGCACTATGATGCGGTGGACGAGACCGTTGGTGAAGCCCCAACGGGATTGGGGGGCGGAGGCGCGACGATGTGCTCGGTGAAGTAGCCCCGGTGAGGTGGGAGACGGCGTCGGTGAAGCGCACCTGATGCGGTGGAAGTTGGTGTCTGTGAGGCACATCAGTTGCGGCAGCCGACATTGTCGGTGGACCACCCGGTGCCGTGGACGAGGGCATAGATGAGGTAGCTCCGGTGCGGTGGTGAAGCGCAACCGTCGTCTTCGTCGTTGTCGGACACAGAGGTGGGTAAAGAGACGAGACAAGGGGCGATTCGAACTTTGCTTGGGTTGGCGGTGAATTAGGAATTTGAGCAATCTGGGCGCGGAAGGGGACGATGGAGAAGGGAGATTTTGCAGGGCTAGAATTGGGGCCGCCAGATATTTCAATACAAAACGTGGAAGCGCGAACTTATTTTTCGTCATTCATTTTTTCGGTGGGGGGTTGGAGGGAGGGGGTGGGTGGCTGGGTGCTAAGCATCCGTACGACACACGCGACCACCATGACACGACCCTGGTCTGCCTAGTGCGCCTACATTTGAGAATGCAAACGAATCTTCTTTCATTTGCAAATGAATTTGTATGTATTACCATGCCCGCGTTTTCCTTGCAAATAATTAGTCATTTGAAATGAGATACTATAAATTAATTAATGAGGAGTTATTTGAAAAAAATCGTAACAGTATCCACGCTAACGTGGATTAGAGTGTGTGTCACATAATTAGTTATTTGAATTAGAGTGTGTGTCACATAGCAATCTCCAATTCTAACGTGGATTTTGCATTTCACGGTATCCATGCTAATTTTTTAATACAAATTCATATGTATATGATGAACACCGTGGTAGTGAGAAAACTTTGGATGGATTCAAACATATGACCTACAAAATAGCACAACAATCGAGTCAATGTCAACTTTTCCAAACCTAATATGGCACGAATTCGAAATAATTACCCATATGCATGGTCCTCAGTTCAAATCTTACAATGTACACGGAATTGAGACATCGATATTATCAAATGTTGTTTTTAGCCCTCCCCGACACTCACGCTATATACTTCCTGTATCGGTCAATCTTCCTCTCCTAACCACCTTAGGAAGCTATCGGTTTTCGACACATGTTCATTCTTTCTCTCCATGTTTCGATCTCTAACTCTCTCAACTACACAACCCTATTTTTTCCCACTCTATTACCAAATGTATTTATCTCACACACCCGCCATTGCACCCCATGCCGACGTCTCCCTCTCTCTCTCCCTCCCACCCTCTCTCGCTAGATACATGCATTGCCTATCTAGCCCCCAACCTCTCGTGCGCACGCACGCACGTTGTCTATCTAGGTCACTACCTCGAGACTGTCTCACTCTTTCTTCCACACGGCGGGCCACACTCGCTCAATCTCGCTCTCTTTATCCGAGTCTCGATTAACCTCGTTTTCTTTCACACACAAATGATATATCTCCCTGTTCGGGCCTCGATCGACACACTCTATACTCTCTCACGCAGATTGTCTATCTAGGTCAGTCTATCCAAGCCGCCCCCACTCTTTTGACCTTATGGCGGGCTACGCTCGCTCAATCTCTCTCTCTCCCCCCCTCTCTTTGTATGTCTCGATTGACCTCACTCTTTCTCGGACACAAACGATATATCTCCATGTTTGAGCCCAAATCGACATATTCATATTGTATACTCTCTCATGCACATTGTCTATCTAGGTCACTCTCTCCAACCCGTCTCACTCTTTCGATTGCACGACGACCCACACTCGCTCAATCTCTCTCTCCCTTCATATATGTAATCGATTGACCTTGCTTCCTACAATGCACAAAATATATCTACATGTCTGTGGCTGGATCATCTCTCAAGCTCTATCTTACACGCCTCACCCTTCCCAAAAGCTCAATCCAACAATATCTCTCCAGAGCATATATATATATATATATATATATATATATATATATATATATATCTTTTCAATGAATGTCAAACCACACTCACTTTGTCTCTCTATCTATATGTCTCTCGATTGACCTCGCTTTCTCATGTTGTATCTTCCACACCTTGAAGCTACATCTCCATCCCTCGCAATGCCAGAAGTATTTACATTGCAAGCGGTACTCCAACCTTGGATTAATTTGTGTAGGCATTTATTCCAGTGGGTTTAGATTATATTTTCGTAGCATTCGGCCCACAACTACTCCAAACACCGTTGCAACCTCCGCACCTCCCCCAATTGATTTCCCTCTGGCTCAGTCATCGCTCTCTCGCACGTCCTTTCTCACCTTCAACATCGCACCATGGTATTATTGCAAAAACCGTTGTTGTTCTCTTTAATTATTACAAATAAGCTACAAAACTACACACCGATAGTCCACCTAGAATGGAAGAAATTTCGAACCACAAATTAAAGTGCTACAAACTACACACCGAGGGGCCTACCTGTCATGAAACAAATTTGGACCCGTATACAAATTAAAAAATAAAGGACGAGGATCGAACATGCGACTAGGGCCTTCAAACTGCACGTCAATAGGCAACATGCGTAGAATAAATTAAAAAATAAAGGACGAGGATCGAACATGCGACCAGGGCCTTCAAGCCACACGTCAATACGCAACATACTTAGATCAACAATGTTTGTTGTACCCCCTTTGTTCATATAGTGTTTTATATTACCACAGCCTATTTAATGGATAACATGTAATATTATTTTTAGTACATTAGTGGGACCAGCTCGTTAGCACGTAGTACTATTTTCCTTCACTTACTGGTGGGTTTCATGTGTGCTCTCTCTCTCTCTCTCCTCCCGTTCTTCGTTTAGACGCACGGGCAAACACAACGAACTCACTGGCGATGTTGCCGTTGACCATATCTGGACGCATTCACAAGTTACGGCACCAGTTTCACGTACTAGTAGTACCAGTCAATGTGTACGTGCAATGCACGTTAATTTGGAAGTATATTAAGTGCATGCGAATATTAAGTAGGATATTATTTGCGTGTTATTATGTGATTAGCACTATTTTTGGCATGAAATTAACTGCACGCTAAACGTGTTGAGTGCTCGACATTGAAGCAGTCTAGGTCGTTGGATAAGAAAGAATACATGTGGCTTGATGACGTTTTATATTTAATTTGATACGGCTCTAGCAGAACATTAAATCGATCAAACCATATATTTCATTCAGTCTAACTCTGACTTTACATTCATACGACGATCGATCTAAAATAAATAGAAATGATAAACATTTGGATTTTAAGCATGGCAATCCGAACGTTTTTCATGGCAAATTTAGATTACACGGCGGTGGCGGGGGCGTCTTGCGGTGGGAAGCGGCTCCTCTGCCGTGCTCTGTGTGTCATCGGGCCACTGACTGACGGCGATGGCGACGTCTTCCGCCGTTGTTGGCGTACTCCTGGACATTGGCCCTAGCTTCAAGGAAGGCCACAATGTTCTGGACTTCGGTCAACAGGAGCGGGTCAACTGGCGGGAGGAGGCGACTGGCGTTAGTGCAAGGAAGCGGTCGACGGCGGCCGTCCATGCTATTGAGGGGGGAACTCTCACCCACGCGGGGACATGCGCTAGCAACGGCGCAGCGGAGACATTCATGTGCACGGGCACCGGCACGGGCGCGCACGTCAATGCACGCGCCGGCGCATGCGCTGGCAGGTGCACGGGCGCTGAAACTCGGCAGGGACCTCATGGAACCCGGTGGCATCAAGCTCGGAGACAATGTGCGGCTCCCAGCCCATCAATGCCATGGGGATGGGCGCTGGCGCAGTCGGGGCGACGGGAGCCGGAACGGGAGCGGGGACAGACGTGGCGTCTTCCCGCAAGGTCGGTTCAAGCTTGTCCCAAATCGCCTTATGTTCTTGAGACTCCTGCTAGGTGTCTTCCTTAGGAAACTAGAAGACTAAGGGCAGACCATCATGATGCGGCATGGTGTACAGTTAGGTCAGGCTGGTTGGAGGTAGACGACAGGAGAATCGGAGAGGGAGAGAGAAGATTTTAGCAATACCGGGTAGTGCGGGGTTGATTTTAAATTGTGGTGCCAGCGACATTAAAAGTGGGAGCAGTTGGGATGAAGGTGGCGGCAGAGCCTGGTCAAAGGGCTCGCCTCCCGGTGGGCCTGAGCAGCGGTCTGCTCGCACGCCTCCTATCAGCGGGCGCAGTGGTTTTCTCGCACGCCTCCCATTGACTCACACGCTTGCTCGGATGGCACCTGCTGATGAGAAGCAGGACTCGTAGCGGCACGTAAACGCCCACAGTTTCAATAGTGATTGTGTTCGCCTTAACGTGACAAATCTTTGTTCCAAAATACCTTGGCTCTTCATTTGTGCAACTTCACATAAGCAGCCTATCTCAAATTGAAGAAAAAAAGTCCGTAGGAATATTTGAGCCATATCATGTGACCATGCTCAGTTTCATGAATTTCTGGTCACTTTTGGATTTTCTAAAATTTAAAATCCAGGATTTGAAACAATATCATAACCCGCATCATGCAATAAATTTTCAAGCGATACATCTTTCCTGTTGTATTTGTTAAGAAAGGATTTGGTCAAACATTTTGCTTAGTTAGACTTCAGACAAGTTATATATGCAGAGTAAAAGGATAATCCTTCCGTACCAGTGCATTGCCTGATATATTAAGTCTAGTACTAGGCACAAACAAACATGCTCAATTTTGTGCTCATCCTTGTGTAGCACTTCTATTAGTACTAGGCAATGCAGTTGACAGGTGACCTTGGGTGGCGGCGACCGAGGGAATTGAACCGTGCTCCGCACGGTAGGTAACGTTATCTAGTTACTAAAGCATCCCTCCATTGTTCATCGGTAGTCACTATGGACCGGGGACATGAGGGGAATTTCCTAGGGGTGGAATTATGGCCGCCAGATATTTCGACTCGAAACGCGGAGGCTCGACTGGTTGGGATTGGCTAATGTGCATATCACGCACGCCACCGGAAGGACACGAGCCCGGTTTTTTTTGAGGATCAACACGAGCCCAGTTTTTTTAGGATCAACATGAGCCAAGGTCTGGCTGGTACAGCATTGGGTCCTACCATTCGAGTATATGAAATGAATCTTTTAAATTGTCGAACGAATCTATGTGTATTACAATGCCCGTATTTTCCTTGCAAATAGTAATCTCAACGTGGTAATTGATTTATGACGAGTTCTTGAATTAGAGTGAGTTTGTGATATAGTGATCTTAACGCGGATTTCACATTTCATGGTATCCCTAGTAAGTTTTTCATTACAAATTCAAATTTAAAAGATGAACGGTATGGTGGGGAGAAAACTTTGTATGTATCAAGCATATGACCACACACACACACACGAACACAACAACAATCCAATAAGTATAGTGCATCTATTTTTCCAAACCATGCATGTATCACACGGATTCAAAAATACTCCTTCTGTTCGTAAATATTAGTCTTTTAGATATTTCAACAAGTGACTACATACGGAGCAAAACGAGTGAATCTACACTCTAAAATATGTCTATATACATCCGTATGTGACAGTCCATTTGAAATCTCTAAAAGACTAATATTTAGGAACGAAGGGAGTAAAATGTAAGACATGCATGGTCCTCAATTCAATATTTAAAATGAATAGGAAACTAAAACATGAATATTAAGTCTAGCGCTACAGTACATACAAATGTTGTGTTTAGGCGGAGCTATGTAGATTATTGGGGGTTAACCCCTCGACCTTACATGAAATTGTAAGGCTGTGTTTAGGATTGTTTAGATTATATTTGTCCCCACCCTCCCAAACACCGATTGGTTCTGTACCCCCTCCTCCCTGGGAGAATATCATGTGCCCCCACAGCTTAGATGTTATATACTGAAATGAGGTCCTTGGAGCTTGTAAATCTGAGATATAGCAGCTCATAGGATGTCTTAATATTTTTACAGGAAACCTTGACGAGTTTGAGAATTGCACACAATTTGTACAAAAACTACTCCGATGCCCTTGGATCCCATATCCAACGACCTCGAAGCTCGTATCACCGTAGCATCTAAGATGAAGGAGGACATCATATTCTCCTGTATGTAAGAATATCATGTGCTACCACACCTTAGATGCTTTGGTGATACAAGCTCTTCAGAGCAGTTGGATTTGTGACCCAACAACTCCTCGGTGGTTCGAATGTTTTTTTGCAGAAAAGCCCCCAAAGAGTTCGGCCACTGCTTACAAGCACAAATACTGCTCAGATGCCATTGGATATCAGATCAAACGACCTCGAAGCTCGTATCACCGTAGCGTCCAAGCTGCGAGAGCACCTGATGTTTTCTCGCAAGGGAGAATATGAGGTGCCCCCGCACCGTAGATTCTATGGTGATACGAGTTCACGGAGATCTAACAGCTCATAGTATGAGGTTTGAATGTTTTTGCAATATACGCCTGAGAGAGTTTGGGAATTGCGCAGAAAGTACAAGTACTATGCATGTGGCATCTGATCGCAGATCATATGACCTAGATGCTCGTATCACCGTATCGGCTAATTAAGCTACGGGGAGCACCTAATATGAGCAATGGGGAGCCGTTGGATCCAAGATGTAGTGGCACACACGAGGCCTGAATATTTTATTTGCAAAAAAAACCTTGGAGAGTTTGGAAATTGCGCATAATTACAAAGACTACTCCCAAGCCATTGGATCTCAGTTCTAACGATGTAAAAACTCGTATCACCATAGCATCTAAGCTGCGGGGTGGATGTGATAGTCTATGTCGCTGTCATTTTTGTTCGTAAACTTGCAAAATATGTGTAACTCGTGTCGTTACTTGTCTAACTGCGCAAAATGTTTGTTCAAAAAAAACCATCCTATACTGAAATATCGGAACAACACACGGGGGTCCTACTTGTCATTGATGAAATTTGGACCTAAAACTAACAAATCTGAAAGACGAGATTCAAACTGGCAACCTGGACTACAAAGCGTAAGTCGATAGCCTGAAACAACAACGGTCGTTGGCTTTGTCCCATAACTTGATTTTATACAGTATTACGTTGAGTAGAGTAGAGGGAGTGGCTCGTCAACACGTGCATGACCATTGACACACTTACTAGTGGGTCCCAGGTCTGCGATCTCCCTCTCCTCTCCATCGTCTAACCTTTAGACGCACGGGCACACACACGCAGAGCGGCACTAGCTTGCCGTGGTGTTATTATAACTAAAAAAGCTTGGAAAATAGAAGAATCGCCTAGAACAAGAGACGTTGTGGCTGGTCGAGACAGAGCTAACCACACCACACCTATCCTCTGTGCCACGTTAGCATGATGAAGCTGTGTGGCCAGTGGGGTGTTTTCGACCGACTGGCTGGGTCCCGAGGTAGAACCATAGGTAGTACGTCTGATACAGTATAATTTTACATGCACAGTTTTCCTCCATGCTGAGACATGGCACACCCTACCGCGCGGTTTCGGGGTCCTCCCGGGTGGTGCATGCATATATTCTTCCTTGCCGAGACGTGGGACACCCTACTGCACGTGTTTTGGGTCCTCCTCGGCCGTAGCGCCGAAGCAACTAAACAAGTCATCGAATCAAAAAAGACCACCTTTCCCGCGGAGTACATCAGTGAAGCATGGTGGATAGCTAGTTGGGCTAGTGCGACCGATTAGCTAGGCCGCCGCCACATTTGTTTTTTCACCCCTTTTTATCTCCTTGTTGGCAGGTAAATTTAAATATCCACCGCGGCGTTGCTCTGGTCTTTGGGTGCAACAGACGCGGCACGATTTTTAATTTTTTTGATTGACGGGAGGAGGCACGGCAACATTTTTAATTTTTTGATTGACGGGAGCAGGCGCAACAGCAATTAGTCATGATGACTCCACCTGTAAAACCCACTGCTCGCTGATATGAAAAGTCGTCGACTGGTGTTTTCCCATGGTGAAAACCAAAAGATACACCCCGCTCCTCGGCTGGCTCCCTCCGTCTTCCCGTAGATTGCATTTCCTTTCAGCCGTTTCGCCCCCTTTGCTACCTCTCCCCATTGCTTCTACCTGGTGCCATGGTGGCGCAGCAGATCACGGAGTCTGAGGTGAGGCGCCTGACACAGGAGCTCCAGGCCAAGGATGCGGAGCTCAGGGCTAAGGACGTGGAGCTCCGTGAGCTTAAGGAGGAGAGGAGTGCCATGATCCTCCATTATGTGCGGGAGTTCACGGAGCTTCAAAACTGGCAGGCGTCCACCACAAAGATGCTCGAGGCATTGGCGGTGTTGCTGCAGAAAGCGAGAGATACGATAGGCCATCAAGGGAGCTGGCTGGAGCGCGAGCGAGCCGATCGTGACGAGGTCCAGGATCGCCTCTTGGTGGACCAAGTCGCCACGCACGTGTTGCGGCTGCGTGATGCCTACTGTCGTGCCAGCGCGACTATGCCGGCGGGCGGGCTAAACCCGTTCGACCACCCCGTCGACGTCTATGAGCTGCGGCTTCCTGACTGATACGTCTCCGTCGTATCTACTTTTCCAAACACTTTTGCCCTTGTTTTGGACTCTAATTTGCATGATTTGAATGGAACTAACCCGGACTAATGCTATTTTCAGCAGAATTGCCATGGTGTTATTTTTGTGCAGAAATAAAAGTTCTCGGAATGACCTGAAAATCAACGGAGAATTATTTTGGAATATATAAAAAATACTGGAAGAAAGATCCACGTCAAGGGGGCCTCCACCTGTCCACGAGGGTGGGGGGGCGCCCTACCCCCTGCCTCATGGCCCCCCTGACGCTCCACCGACCTCAACCCTGACTCCATATATTCACGTCCGGGGAGAAAAAAAAATCAGAGATAAGGATTCATCGCGTTTCACTATACGGAGCAGCCACCAAGCCCTAAACTCTCTTGGGAGGGCTGATCTGGAGTCCGTTCGGGGCTCCAGAGAGGGGAATCCGTCGCCATCATCATCATCAACCTTCCTCCATCACCAATTTCATGATGCTCACCGCCGTGCGTGAGTAATTCCATCGTAGGCTTGCTGGACGGTGATGGGTTGGATGAGATTTATCATGTAATCGAGTTAGTTTTGTTAGGGTTTGACCCCTAGTATCCACTATGTTCTGAGATTGATGTTGCTATGACTTTGCTATGCTTAATGCTTGTCACTAGGGCCCAAATGCCATGATTCCAGTTCTGAACCTATTATGTTTTCATCAATATATGAGAGTTCTTGATCCTATCTTGCAAGTCTATAGTTACCTACTATGTGTTATGATCCGGCAACCCCGAAGTGACAATAATCAGGACCACTCCCGGTGATGACCGTAGTTTGAGGAGTTCATGTACTCACTATGTGTTAATGCTTTAGTCCGGTACTCTATTAAAAGGAGGCCTTAATATCCCTTAGTTTCCAATAGGACCCCGCTGCCACGGGAGGGTAGGACAAAAGATGTCATGCTAGTTCATTTCCATAAGCACATATGACTATATTCGGAATACATGCCTACATTACATTGATGAACTGGAGCTAGTTCTGTGTCACCTTAGGTTATTACTGTTACATGATCGATCGCATCTGGCATAATTCTCTATCAGCGATCCAATGCCTACGAGCTTTTCATATATTGTTCTTCGCTTATTTACTTTTCCGTTGCTACTGTTACAATCACTATAAAACACCAAAAATATTACTTTTGCTACCATTACCTTTCTCCACTATTACCTCTACTATCATATTACTTGGCTACTAAATACCTTGCTACAGATATTAAGTTTCTAGGTGTGGTTGAATTGACAACTCAGCTGCTAATACTTGAGAATATTCTTTGGATCCCCTTGTGTCGAATCAATAAATTTAGGTTGAATACTCTACCCTCGAAAACTATTGCGACCCCCTATACTTGTGGGATATCAAGAACATTTTCTGGCGCCGTTGCCGGGGAGCATAGCTCTATTCTTTGAGTCACTTGGGATTTATATCTTCTTATCATTATGAAGAATTTGAAAGATCCAATAACCAAGATCTATCCCTCAACTACGAGGGGAGGTAAGGAACTGCCATCTAGCTCTGCACTTGATTCACCTTCTGTTTTGAGTAAGCTTGCGACACCTAAACCTGCTTCTGCTATTGATTCTGATATGTCGCATGTTATTGATGATGCCACTTCTGTTATGCATGATACTTATGATGAAACTACTTCGATGCTTGATACTACTATGCCACTAGGTGAATTTCTTGATGAACAACTTGCTAGGTCTAGAGAGAATGAAATTATTGAAACTGATAATATTGATGAAAGTGATGGTGAAGATTCTCCCCCTAGATATGAATTACCTGTTGTTCTTGAGGGTTATGTTATGGATGAAGAAACTGCTAGAGACTTTCTTGCTTGCAATGGTATGAGTGATCTTAAGAAACTTTTAGCTAAGCTGAAACAAAAAACTTTGAATGCTAGAATGAAATATGATCATGCTTATGCTACTTCACCTATCTTTGTTACTGATAAGGATTATGATTTCTCTGTTGATCCTGAGTTAATTACTTTGGTTGAATCTAATCCTTTCTATGGCTATGAATCTGAAACTGTTGGGGCACATCTTACTAAATTAAATGATATAGCTACCCTGTTCACTAATGATGAGAAAACTCGCTACTATTATATCCTTAAATTATTTCCGTTCTCATTAAAGGGTGATGCTAAGATATGGTTTAATTCTCTTGATCCTGGTTGTGTGCGTAGTCCCCAGGATATTATTTACTACTTCTCTGCTAAATATTTCCCCGCTCATAAGAAACAAGCTGCTTTAAGGGAGATATATAATTTTGTGCAAACTAAAGAAGAGAGTCTCCCACAAGCTTGGGGGAGGCTTCTCCAATTACTTAATGCTTTTCCTGATCATCCTCTCAAGAAGAATGAAATACTTGATATCTTTTATAATGGACTAATCGATGCTTCCAGATATTACCTGAATAGTTGTGCTGGTTGTGTTTTCAGGGAAAGAACTGTTGATGAAGCTGAAATTCTATTGAATAATATGTTGACCAATGAAAATAATTGGACACTTCCTGTCGTGGTTTTGTCATGGCAGATGTCCTCGTGAAAGGACTTAGTAGTGGAGCCATCGCGACAGGTTAGCTTGAAGGGGTTAAAGCAGACAAGGGACGCGAGGAATTATACTGGTTCGGCCCCTTACGATGAAGGTAAAAGCCTACGCCCAGTTATGATGGAATTGCTAGGGTTTTGATGACCAGGGAGCGAATCCGCTTTACCTGGCTCTCGAGTTATTGTTTGTTGTCCCTAAACCGCCGCCGGGTCATCCCTTTATATACTCAGGTCGACGCCCGGCGGTTTGCAGAATCCCGAGGCCAGTTCGTACACGTGCCCGGCTTGGTTTCTACCTTTCCTTGCCTTACAAGATAAGTTACATATCATATGGCGGTTTATGTCTACGGGCCCTAATCCGCCTTTGGGCCGTGGGCCTTCTTGTTAGATCTCCCCTTTAAAGCGCCATACTTCTCATCTTCATGGGCTTCAAACATGACTAACTCATTGTGGGCATAACCCTGCCCTTCATGACCAGTTTATACCTAGTAGTAATATCTTCAACATTAGGCCCCAGATTGATTTGAACTTGTTCATGTCAATCTTTAACACTTAGAAAAACTTCTCCTTCCGCACCTTCGCATAAATCTTGTAAACCGCCATGACGTCATCTTCCAGGTTCATAATAAACCGCCATGACGTCACCTATTATTAAAAATTGAATATACATCACCTTCATTAATGAGCCTCCGACAATCGAGGCGACCGCTTTGTCACATATCCAACTTTTGGGCTCCTCGATTTTCGCGCCTGTCACTTATCCTTTCACCTTATAAATAAGACCGGGGGGTCCGTTTCATTTTTCCCCTCTTGCCTCCTCGCTTCTTCTTCCTCGCGCCGACCTGACCCGTACGCACAGCCGCCATCGTCAAGCTCTGCCCTCGTCTTCACCTCCGGCCGCTGCATCAACCTGGTCGTTCCAGAAAAACACGGCGCACCTCCGCAGCTTCAATAGCTTCGGTAAGTTCCTCTTCCCTTCCTCTGTAGATCCGCTAGGGTTTGCAAGTTCTTCTATGTTCTTCGCTGTTCCTTACAGATTCTTCGTAGTTTCTCCACTGCATCCTCTTTTGATCTAAAAGAAGTCTGGAACTCACGCGGTAGCTGTTTCGCAACCATTTCAGATGCTAGCAGATCCCCTTTAATTACCAGTACAAAGGCCTTCTTTAAAACTGATGAACTTCTCTATACTGGTTTTTAGGTCTAGCTTATTTTCCTTTTCCTGAAATGTGGTAGATCCAAAATTCCAATGTAAAACTGTGAAACTTGTTTTTCCTCACTTAGTCATTTTTGCATCAGATCTATACTTTCATTGTCTGTGTGGGCGGTTTATCCTTTAGAAAATAATCTGCCATATGCCATTAGTCCCCTTGTAAACCGCCAATCGCTTTACCATTTATAATAACATCAACCTCCGGTTTAACAATCTTTCATGCTTGAATACCTTTCCTTAACCTGCTACGCTTTACACTTGTCTGTCATGAACCTTAAACCCGCATTTGATCTTTTTCCAGCTTTTTCATTTGAAATAGCCAAACAATTTTATGCCTGAAACTGGGTCCCTTCCCGGGTTACTGAGGAGCAGCTAGATGGATGCGTCAGAACTAGTGTTTTACCAAAACAAAGCGAAATCCACTGGCGTATTCCCGGTCCAGAAAATCCTCCTACTCCAAAAGATAGCGAGGTAGTGGTATTGGCTGATCACATGAACTGTGGTTTTAGACCGCCCGGATCCAAGTTTTTCTGTGATGTGCTTGCCAGCTTCCAGATCCACCCTCAAGATATTGGACCCAACTCTGTGTCCAATATTTGCGACTTTCAAGTGTTTTGTGAAGCCTATCTACAAGAAGACCCAACTGTTGAATTGTTCCGGGATTTTTTCTATTTGAATCGTCGTACTGAATTCATAGATGGACCCAACACTAAACTTGGCGGCGTCTCCATTCAGAAAAGGAAGGATGTCAGCTTCCCTCACGCCAAACTTCACAGTCATCCTAAGGGTTGGAACCAGACTTGGTTCCACTGTAAGGATACTTCCCTTGAAGATGAGAACCCTCTGCCGGGTTATCGTGCTCACCGGCTTACCAACACACACCCATTTCCGCAACGACTGACTGCCAAGGAACGGTCCACATACGCACCACAACTCGCCAAGCTTAGAGCTTTCATGGCTAACGGCTTGATAGGAGTGGACTTTGTTCCTTGATGGATATCTTGGAGTATTTTACCGTTAAGCCGTTCCCCCGGTTTAATGTGTGAGTACAAAGGGGACTCAAAAGATCCTCAACGTCATATTGATATTCAGCTAACAGAGGCTGAAGTTACTGAGTCTGTTAAGAAGATGCTGAATGAACCGCCAACTGTCTACAGCAGGACCGGGTTAAGTCCCTTTTATACATTGAATAAACCGCCAGCTATAAGAATTGCCTCACTCCTGCTTTGTACTTGATATTCTTAACTGTGCAATCTTTTATATCCTCTATCAATCTTTTAATAGGGTGACGACCCATTCTGGATTAAGAAACCACAGGATAAACCAGCCAAGACCCCTCGATCAAAGGCAAAGGTTGTTAAAAGACCTTCCAAGAAAAAGACAGCTGAACCCATCGGGTTAAAGCTTGATGATCCGGACGTAGAGGTAGAACTTGACTCTCTTGGTTCATTTTTCATACACCTCATTGACAATGATTATTACTAGGATGACGTTGAAGGCAGCCAAGCTGATGACGCAGAGGTAATTATCCTTTCCTCCGATTCAGACCCTCTGCCAACACAAAAATTCCGTCAAGCAATCCGGAAAGTAAGATTTTCTCACCCCCTAGCTCACTTGGACCCACACTTTCTTTTGAATAAGCAGCAACACGAAGCTCGCCGCACAACCCGGCACATCGGCCAGGTATTCACTTCAGCCGGTTTACCAGACACTCCGGTTCGGAAGCATCAATCTGAGGTCTCACCCACTTCTGATCCTTCTTATCCCAAGGCAGGTTATTTCCGACAACCCCTTAATCCGTCCAATTCCAATTATTAGGGAACGCCTCATTCATCATCTGGCGAGTCAACGGCCACACAACTCCCTCCTCTTAAGACCATTCCTGGGTGAATACTTTAAACTTAATCTTTTGACGCTTCATACTTTCCTGTTATACTGACCTTTATATCTTTTCCTTTCAAGGCAAAGGCCAGACCCAGCAAGAAAGCTCGGGTGAATAAACCGTCTGATGACCATGTGGATGTTGAACTAGAGAGAACTCCAGAACCGGAAGGAACGAATGCTGACGCCATGTTTGATGATCCCCCCTTAAGACCATGATTTTGTTGAACAAGTAGAAATTGATGCAACATGTCATGTTGATAAACCGACAAGCCCAATCCGTATTGATGATAAACCGTCTAGTCCAGCTAAGGCTGCTGATAAACCATCAACTCCAGTAAGGGCTGCCGGTGACAAGGAAGATGATGTTACAATTACTGGCGTTGGCCACACCACCCCTGGCAATCCTGTTGCATTATCAAAGCATAGTGCCAAGGAGGAACTTTCTGCTATGGTCAAAGGCAAGTTGAGCACATACTTGTCAAGCTACGCCCACCTCAACACCCAAGAACTTCATTCTGGTTTTTTAAACCATCTGTACACAAACCGTGATTACGAAGCCGGTTTAGTGAATCTGATGAAGGAGCGTTATGAGGTAACTACATAACCTTTTCTCTCTTATGTCCAATTTCAAGTACCAACTCCAGTAGGCCCCAAGGGCTGATTTATGATGCCAATCTAAACCGGGACTTTACAATATCTCAACTCTGCATGCTTATCCTCCTAGAGTCGGTTGATCCTTTTAAGATGAACCGATGCTTTCACATTGTAATCCTCTAACTTTCTCCTATGTAGTCCCCAAGGGCCGGTTTATCTTTCGAAGCTGAACCGGGACTTTAACCGATGTTACTTTGAGCAAACGTACATTAGCCCCCAAGTGTCAAGAATAATAATTGTATTGTGCTTAGGACTTGTTACAAAATTTCGGATAATCAAGCGAATAGGCATTAGCCCCAAAGTGCCAAGTGTATAACTTGTTATGTGCATGGGACTTCAAATATTGACTGCCACCTCATAATATGTCCTTCTCTTATAGGCTGAGCTAAGCAAAAAGGAAGCCCAAACCACTGATCTTCAAGAAAACATCAAATCTCAGCAAGCGGAAACCTCCAAAGCCAAAGATGAATTGACCAGTGCCTTAGCAGCCATGGAAAAGCTAAAAGAAGCTTTTAATAAAGAACGGGCAGAATGGGGCACAGAGAAAACCGGATTACAAAAGAGAGCTGAAGACGCAGAAGCAGCCCTTAAACCAGTGGTCGAAGAACTGACCGGTTTAAAGTGGCAAATAAATGCCATGACCTCTGCTGTGTTTGGTAAGTATCCTCATCTGAAGCTTTTCAATATGCATTATCACATCAGTTGTCGGTTTACTGATGCTTGCAACGACACAGGAACTCGCATTATCCATCTGGGCTCTGACATGCTTGTAATAGGCTAGTTCAAAACACTCGTCTGCTATGCCATCGTGCATACTTATTTTGCCCGATACTGTGAATCCACCATGCTTTGAGATATTGCATAATCTGTAACGGTGTTATTCAAATTATTCCTGCATACAAGAAATTTAAAAGTGTCCTGGCAGTTTACCGCTAGATGGGTCATGATGCCCAAATATATAGCCGAGGCTAATAACCAAGGTTGTACTTTGAAAAATAATCAAAGATAAGACGATACTTGTGATATCGAATCACACTGTTGGTTGACCAAATTTTGTATATTTAGGGTGATAACCCCAATCTTGAGTATTGATAACTCCTTGCATGTTTTGCCGGTTTATGATAAAACTGTACCGGGTTATAATAAACACCGGTGTATCCACATATAATACTGGTGACTTGTAGGCAAAACCAGACCGGGTCAATAAGCGCCGGATTATAACTGATCATGTACTAACAACTTATCATTGAAAGCCAGCCCAGGTCAATAAAACGCGGTTTATCATAAGATATTGAAATCTCACTGTCGGTGTCAAAACTGGCGGATCTCGGGTAGGGGGTCCCGAACTGTGCGTCTAGGCGGATGGTAACAGGAGGCAGGGGACACGATGTTTTACCCAGGTTCGGGCCCTCTTGATGGAGGTAAAACCCTACGTCCTGCTTGATTTATTCTTGATGATATGGGTATTACAAGAGTTGATCTACCACGAGATTTGAGAGGCTAAACCCTAGAAGCTAGCCTATGGTATGATTGTCTGTTGTCCTACGTACTAAAACCCTCCGGTTTATATAGACACCGGAGAGGGTTAGGGTTACACAGAGTCGGTTACAAGGAAGGAGATCTACATATCCGTATTGCCAAGCTTGCCTTCCACGCCAAGGAGAGTCCCATCCGGACACGGGACGAAGTCTTCAATCTTGTATCTTCATAGTCCAACAGTCCGGCCAAAGGTTATAGTCCGGCTGTCCGGATACCCCCTAATCCAGGACTCCCTCAGTAGCCCCTGAACCAGGCTTCAATGATGATGAGTCCGGCACGCAGTGTTGTCTTCGACATTGCAAGGCGTGTTCCTCCTCCGAATATACCACGGAAGAATTTGAATACAAGGATAGTGTCCGACCCTGCAAAATAAGTTCCACATACCACCATAGAGAGAATAATATTTCCACAAATCTAATCTGTTGACACGTTTTGGCAACATGACATCATGCCATGGCCCGGTGATTATTTGAACCGTTTTTCTTTAACCAGCCCTACCCATAACGCGAGGTAGTTTCTTGACACGTCTTGT
Source organism: Triticum dicoccoides (assembly GCF_002162155.2). Classification (NCBI taxonomy): domain Eukaryota; kingdom Viridiplantae; phylum Streptophyta; class Magnoliopsida; order Poales; family Poaceae; genus Triticum; species Triticum dicoccoides. The sequence continues at coordinate 503,636,559 of NC_041384.1, forward strand.
CAAAGCAGAGATCGTGCTCCCCTTATTACGGGATTTTCATCAATACAGTCGTGGGTAACCCAACCATGTCTAGGACTCCTAGATTTTAGGCAAGTCCCAAACAACCACGAGGAGGACGCTTGATATTCGCCCTCTTTATAAAGGGACAAGGCTTTTACTTTTTTTTCCCTCCAGTGCTCAATCGAATCCTCCCCCCGCCTCGAGTTCTAACACCCAAAGCCCAGGTCAGGTGCTTCGGACCTTCAATCATGTCCGGATCTAGCCTTCAAGGCCGGTGGATGCCCTCCTCCGTTACGGAAGAGGATATCAAGAAGTTGAGGGAGGCCAGATACCTATCCGCCGAGGTTTCGCATCGGCTGCTTGCCCGAGGGCAGGTCGTCCCTACTCCCGAACCCAACGAGAACGTTGTGTTCATCTCCCACTTCCTCCGAGGTCTAGGCCTCACTCTGGATCCCTTCGTTAGGGGTTTCATGTTCTATTACGGGCTAGATTTCCACGATCTAGCCCCGGACTCCTTTCTCCACATCTCGACATTTATTGTCGTATGTGAGGCCTTCCTTCGCATTACCCCTCACTTCAGCCTGTGGCTCAAGACCTTTGACATGAAGCCAAAGATGGTCGAGGGGCAGCATGTAGCATGCGGAGGCGCATTTATGGGCAAGATCGCTGGAGCTCCGTGGCCAACAGGTTCCTTTCCAGAGGTGTCCGAATTATGGCAACATGAGTGGTTTTACGTCACCGCTCCCAGAAGTGCCAAGTGGGTAGCTTCCCCCGCCTTTCGCTCAGGCCCTCCACCACAACTAAAGTCATGGATCAGCAACGGGCTGAGTTGGGGTCCAGCCAAGGATGTGCCCATACTGCAGAGCCGCATCCGGGATCTCTTCGAGGGAGATTTGAGTTTGGTTATGGTAGTGCAAGTCATGCTGGTTTGTCAAGTCCAACCTTGCAAACGCCGGCCCCTCCGCATGTGGGAGTTCAACCCAGAAGGACCGCGTACTATTCAGAATTTCCTCGGCCTGACGCACGAGGAGATGTATAAATCATTCTTTGGACCTCAAATAGAGTGTCCGAACACCACCGAGGACGTGGGCCTGAGCAGCAACCGCACCGCGGCCCAAGTATGTAATCCTCTAGCCGAACACACTGTCTTTTATTTATCATAACATCATTCTGAAGAATTGCTCTTTGACCAGGACTGGATAACAAAGGCGAAGATGATCCGGTGTTCGGCCCCCTTCCGGAAGGCTTGGACAATCCGGTGCTGGACAAGATGCTCGAGCCAGCACCTTGCCCGGTGCCCTCAAAGGAAGATGAAGGGGGGATAAAGAGGGCAAAAGCGGGCCTCCACCGCTACCTATTCTGACCGAGGGAACGAGCGCCTCCGTGAGGGAGGATAACCAAGGGGAGGAATCTGACATTCTCTCACCCCGGGGAAGGAAGAGGACTACCTCTGAAGATCCGGAAACCAAGGTTTCCAAACGGGAGAAGAAATCTCCACCAGAGGGTCCTGCCTTGGAGGGTGCTCTTGCCGCACAAAGTCCGCGCGGGGATCAGCCCTCTAACGACCTGTAAGTAATCAAAAAGTACTTTAATAGTGAATATATACTACCTTACCTCTGAGGAAAATAACCGAAGCATTTATCTTGCAGTTTGGAACTTAGGCCTTCTCAGCAGAGCTCGTCTTCGGGGGATCTTCTTCCGGAGATGATGGAGAGCGAAACGCCTCCCCCGGACTCCCCCGCTCAAGAAGCGGGTGACCTTGAAGTGTCGTCACGGAGGGCCTCACCGGATCAGGCGAGGCCAGAAGATAATCCCATGGTCGCCCGAAGTCCCCAGTATCCGGCTCTTGAAGAGAGCAACCAAAAGAATTCGGCACCGTCTGGTATGCAGTCAGACGCACTGAGGGATCTGCTAGAGCGAGCAACTATCTCAGAAGAACACCGTACATTGATGGGTACAGTGATTGAAAGGATTTCGTGTGCCGAAAGCGGGTTGCATGAAGCCTTTATGAGTCTACTGACGGGTTTTGAGGTACGTGAAATGATATACATTTGTGATAGTACCGCACAGTTTTAGGTGTGCCCTGTGTAGATAGTAGCCCCTGAGACTCTGGTTGTCGTCGAGAACGGCGGCAAACAGAGGATCGTAGTCCCAGCTAATAACCAGACCACCTTCATGTCCAGGTGATTGAAGCTCCGGTGGCTAGCTGGACTTATGGGTTTGCCGAACTAAAGCGGCAACTGGATGCGGCGGATGCCGACATTGAGCTTGTTAACAAGCGGCTCGACGAGGCACAGGGTAGGTGATTTTTCTGGTGATTGTCACATAGTAAGAGCAGCGTGATGCCAGTATCTTTAATATGTTGTGACTGCAGATGGAGCTGCCACCGTGGAGACCCTTCGGGCGGAACTTGCCCGAGCAAAAGAACAAGCAAGGATTAGTAATGCGGCTGCTTTGAAGGCGGCCGAAGAGTTGAGAGCCGAGAAGGCCGCGCATTGCGAGAGCAAAGAGAAAATGGCCAAGATGGCTGTAAAACTAAAAGACACTGCCGACAGTTGCCAGTTCCTTGAAGAAGAAAACCGAGAGAAGGCGACGGACCTTGAAAAGGCCACGATGGCGACCAAAGACACCTACTCTGCTATGAGAGCAAAGAAGGAGGAGCTGCGTGAAGCTAGGGATATTGTGGCTGGGAAGCCCTTTATGCTGCGGAGGAAGTTCGAAGATCTGCGGTATGCCCCTCTGGATCGGCTGTGGAGTTCGGCAGACGCATATCTGGACTTGGCGGCGAGCGCGGTCGATGCGGCCGAATACTTCCGAGATCAAACAGATCGTGAAGTGGACAAGCTGTTCTGGTCGCAGTTTAACGTTCCAGAGCATCCGCTTCCATTGACTGATCAGCTAGCCGAATGAGCCGAACTCAATAGGTTGTCTGGACTCGCCACGAGGTCTGTCGTGGATCAGCTGTGGCCGGAAAGGCCAAAGCCGAACAACTATTTTAGCCTGGTGCAACAGTTCCTTGGTGCGGTGCCGCGCATCAATGCGATGAAGAGGTCGGCGTGCATAGAAGGCTCGCGGATGGCCCTTGCCCGTGTCAAAGCATACTGGGCGGAGATGGATGCTACCACTGTTGCAGCGCGGGGTTCAGCCATAGGCTGAGTGGCTGCCGAGCACTATTTTGAAGAAGTTCTTGAGGGTGCTCATTTGATAGAGGCCCAGTGCTCGAAGAATATTATGTTTGAGTGACATGTATTCCCATTGTAAAAACAATGTTTTATTGAATTTATCAAGGCTGTATTTATACTTTTGCCCAAAAGTAATATGATGCCTCCTGTGCGGCCGTTTACTATGTATATAACCTGAAAGATTGCAGTCGTCGGCTTCAGCCCCCATGCATATAATGCGGGGGTGTTCGCAGAAGACGTGTTTTCACACTTAATCCAACGTCTTGGTCCTATTAAGGAGGTGATAGCGCAGCAAACTAGGCAACATGACTATAATGCTTTAACAGTTTCACTTAGACAGAGGAGTTTGACAGTGGGGCTACTATATAGCCCCTGGTGGCTCCGCACTCGTTTGAATTCGGGTTGCGTACATGCTTGGCCGGGAAACGGCCCTTCGTTTAGGCGGGGGAATCCCGAAGATTCCGATAGGTCATCGAGTGGTTGACCAGTCTCACACTATATCATGACAGTCAGTTTTTGGCTTTCTCTACTAAGGTGCTCGTTCGGATGAACCAGGGCACAATCACAGTAGTTCTCCTGGTGCCGCCCTAGCCGATAGAGCAGAACATAAGGCAGCAAAACACAGGAGCCGGGCAAACCCAACATTTGACCAAAGACATGATTCGGAGCTGATGCATATAAGGTCAAACTCGCGACGCCGAACACTCCCTAAGGTATTCGGTCTTTATGGTGTAAACCGGGCCTAAACAATGCCCTTTGTAATAAGCCCCTGGTGTATAGGTACGTGCATTATTCTGACGTGGCCACATGCCAAGACGTCAGCATCCTTCTCAATTGTACTGAGAATCCGAGGGATGTGTATCAACAAGAGATAGTAAAAAAGGTTTGCGCAGGGTCTTAATCTGAAAAGAATCCTTGGAACGGGTCCCTACTGCATGTCTGCACTTGTGTCTCCGTTGTGCCGTATCCTGGACGGGTGTAGCACGATGGTCATCTATAAAAGAGAGGAACTTAGTTGAAAAGTTGTCGCGCAAAAAGGTAGGTATACTAAAAAAAACCATGTACAATTGAAGATGAGTAAAATTGAGCCTGATTGCCACTTGTTTGCGCGCGTTGAGCCCCTTGTATTGTAATAGGGGTGTGGCCATCAAACTTGTATTAATTACACATAGCTGCGCTGGACTCGTCTAACCGCGTCCGTGGTCTTAATGACCTGTCAAATGCTTTAGTTGGTGAGGCTGTTTAGTGTGTGGCTACCAAGGCAGCCACGCTGTCTTCGGCGCGCAAGGAGCGCTCAATATTTCCACTTACTATAATGATGCCGCGTGGACCGGGCATCTTAAGCGTGAGGGAAGCGTAATGCGGTATTACGTTAAAGCGAGCGAAAGCTTCGCGTCCAAGTAGTGCTTGATAGACACTTTGGAACGGAGCAATGTGGAAGGTTAAATTTTCGCTGTGGAAGTTATTGGGGAAGTCGAATATAACCTCTAGTAGCAGGGAGCCCTTGGAATGAGCCTCTGGGCCTGGCGTTACTCCTTTAAAGGTAGCATTGCTATGGCAAATTTTTGTTGGGTCTATCCCCATTTTGTGGACTTTGTCCTGATATATCAGGTTTAAACTGCTGCCGCCGTCCATCAGGACTCGTGTGAAGTGGCATCCGCCAATTATTGCATCTAATACCAAGGCAGCCCATCCTGCACGCGGGATACTTGCCGAGTAATCCCGATGGTCGAAGGTGATCGGTTGAGACGACCAGTGGCAGAACTCCGCGGTGACAAGCCTTGGGGCATATTTCTCTAGGAGTGCCGCTTTGTTTCTCCCCTTTATCACGTGTAACACATTTACTGTTTTGACTTCTGGTGAGAATTTCTTTTGTTCCCCAGTGCTTTGTTTGCGAGGCTTGTCCTCATGTTCACTTGGTTTATCCTGCCCCTTGTGTTCGGCGTTGAGCTTGCCGGACTGCTTGAAGACCCAACATTCTCTGTGGGTATGATTTGCAGGTTTATCGGGGGTGCTGTGGATCCGCCATATTTGGTCCAGAATTTTTTTAGGCTGGACAGTTCATCTCTGGCGCCTTTAGAGGGCGGCCTTTGCTGACCTGGCCGAGAGCTTCTGAATCCGGCGTTTACCGCCGTGCTCTTCGGGCTGTCTTCTTTATTCCGGCGCTTATTATTTTTGTTGCGTCGTGATTTCCCGTTTCCATCTCTAACTTCGGATGTACTTGGGTCGCTGGTGTTGCATCGGGCTAGCCAGCTGTCCTCGCCCGCGCAAAAGCGGGTCATGAGGCTTGTTAATGCTGCCATTCTTCTCGGCTTTTCTTGGGCGAGGTGTCTGGCAAGCCATTCGTCTCGAACGCTGTGTTTAAAAGCTGCCAAGGCTTCGGCGTCCGGACAGTCGACTATTTGGTTCTTTTTAGGAAGAAACCTGTTCCAAAGCTTTCGGGCTGACTCTCCAGGCTGCTGAGTTATATGACTTAGATCGTCCACATCCGAAGGTCGGACATAAGTCCCTTGAAAATTTGCCTGAAAAGCATCTTCGAGCTCTTCCCAGCTTCCAATGGAGCTTTCGGGGAGGCATTTAAGCCAGTGCCGAGCTGGCCCTTTGAGTTTGAGGGGTAAATACTTAATGGCGTGGAGATCATCTCCTCGAGCCATATGGATATGGAGGATATAGTCCTCAATCCAGACCCCAGGGTCTGTTGTTTTGTCGTATGCCTCTATGTTTATGGGTTTGAATCCCTCTGGAAATTCATGGTCCAGCACCTCATCAGTGAAACATAGGGGGTGTGCGGCACCCCTGTATTTGGGTGTACCGCGTTGTTCGGATGTTTGTTGTGTTGTATCGTATGCTGGAGCGGGCTTGCGTGGTCCATAGATGGATCTGGTTGTGCCGTCCTTTTGATGCGAGTCCTCGCGTGGTTCGTGTATTGGCTTATGTGCGGCATTGTTTGCCGCTCTATGTTGGCCGTGAGGTCGTCTATCCAGCCAGATGGCCGTTTTAATTTTTGGTTGCGGGGGATCTAAGGCCTCCTCATCGAATTCAGGTAGCAACTTCTGCTTCGGGTAGCTCTTGGTGGGGCGATTACCGCCGTACTTCACTGCTGTGTTGAGTACTTTACTCCATCTGATTCTGAGTGTGTCTTGCGCAGCCTTGAGCCTTTGCTTCTGCTATTTTAGACTCCTCGCGGTGGCAACAAGCCTTTGACGGGCATTCTGTTGCTCCGGGTGTCTGTCCGGTGTGATGTCATCCGGACTATTATCTTTGACAGAGTCGGGTTGTTCGGTTTGATTCTCCGTGTTGCCGTGGTCCGGCGATGGTTCACCCTGCTCTAACGCTGGGTCTATATGATCATTGTTTCTGCCGAGGCGGGATTCGGAGCGGCGCTTACACCGCCGCTTTGACTGCTTCTCGAGGGGACAACCCTTCGTTGCGTCCTTCTGTTCCTCGTCATCGTTTTCTTTTGGTGTGTCCACCATGTATACGTCATGTGATGAAGTGGGCGTCCAGTGCCCTGTGGCCAGTGGTCCCTGTTCGTCTCCTGCATCGTCGTCCATACCGTCGATGTCTTCGGAGTCGAAGTCGAGCATGTCGGTTAAGTCATCGACAATGGCTACTAAGTGGGTGGTGGGTGGGCGGCGAATTTCTTCGTCATCCGCATCCCAATCCTGCCGGACATAGTTCGGCCAGGACTCTCCTGACAAGGAGAGAGACTTTAATGATTTCAGTATGTCGCCAAAGGGCGAGTGCTGAAATATATCCGTGGAGGTGAACTCCATGATTGGCGCCCAATCGGATTTGATGGGCACGGGCGCAGGCGGTTCGGAGTCCGTGGCCGGGGAAGGATCCGGCAGTTTGGAAACACGGCTCTCGTGAAGGGTAAGGTCGATATTCAGCTCGATCGCCGCTGAGGATACGACCTCCGTGACGGGGTCTATCCACCCGTCCATGGATGGCGCAACTGGCTCCGAATTGAGGCTCGGAGTGGCTGCCAGTGAGATCTCCTGAATACGGTCCGATGGTAGAGCTAAATCATACTCATCATGACCGCATGGCGCACAAGGCAGGGGCTCGAATCCGTCGAAGATCAAGTCTCCACGGATATCGGCCGTGTAATTCAAGCTTCCAAACCTGACTTGATAGCCAGGGGCGTAGCTTTCAATCTGCTCCAGATGGCCAAGCGAGTTGGCCCGCAGTGCGAAGCCGCCGAACACAAAGATATGTCCGGGGAGAAAAGTCTCACCCTGGACTGCATCGCTATTGATGATAGAAGGAGCCATCAAGCTTAACGGCGACGACACAGAGGAACTCTCAATGAAAGCACCAATGTCGGTGTCAAAACCGGCGGATCTTGGGTAGGGCATCCGGAACTATGCGTCTAGGCAGATGGTAACAGGAGGCAGGGGACACGATGTTTTACCCAGGTTCGGGCCCTCTTGATGGAGGTAAAACCCTACGTCCTGCTCGATTTATTCTTGATGATATGGGTATTACAAGAGTTGATCTACCACGAGATCTGAGAGGCTAAACCCTAGAAGCTAGCCTATGGTATGATTGTCTGTTGTCCTACGGACTAAAACCCTCCGGTTTATATAGACATCGGAGAGGGTTAGGGTTACATAGAGTCGGTTACAAGGAAGGAGATCTACATATCCGTATTGCCAAGCTTGCCTTCCACGCCAAGGAGAGTCCCATCCGGACACGGGATGAAGTCTTCAATCTTGTATCTTCATAGTCCAACAGTCCGGCCAAAGGTTATAGTCCGGCTGTCCGGATACCCCCTAATCCAGGACTCCCTCACTCACCAAAGGAGAAAAAACTTGTCAAATAAAAACACAAAAAAGAACATTCAAGGCTTTTCATGGGCTGCCAGGCCCTAAATCGAGGCATTTCATGGGCTGCCAGGCCACTGAGTTAAACCATTTATTGAAGCCTTTTAAGATGGACCTCAGTCATTAACCAATCGTCGTTTTAACTTTAACAAGTTCAGGGTCTATGAGATTGACTTGTCAAACGTTCGGCGGGTCATACCAGGTTTACCTCGAGGGAGTGGCTTACTTAAAAAGGCAGGATAACCCGGGGTTTTAGGTGAATTCACCTGGCTTCCAAGCCTGGCTTGATAGCCTATTGCAAGGGTGTAAGCTTCTTTGTTCTTTGAGAAGCAAAGAGCCCCCAAGCAACATTGGAACTGTGCTCGGTGGGTGCCTATTTTTGAGTTGTGTTGTGGCAACACTCTCTTTGGCCCCACATGATGTCCTTTTGGCCTTAAGCTGATCAAGAGGTGTAGCTATGGTTCAAATACAACCAAGCCCCCAAGTGATTCCCTAGTGGCCTTATGCCAATCAAGAGGTGTAGCTATGATTCGAATACGACCAAGCCCCCTAGTGATTTCCTTTGATATATGTGGCTTTATAAGCCAGATCAATGGGAAATAGAACTCCGCTTTATAAACAGAAGCCCCCATGTAACCACTCATGATGTAATCAAAACAACAGAGACCCCGCTTTAGCTGAGGCTCTGGATTATTATATTGATCATAATATATACATTGTCATAAATATGTACATAAGAAGAGCCTATGGCTCAAGTATAGTAAGGCCGAAGATGACCTATATTCCACGGCCGTTGGGTCTCTGTCGGAGTAAATAACCATGGGTAGCCTAGCCGGCTCCCCCTGGTTCTTCAGAGAAATTATAGGCCGATTGAGCCTTCAAGCATCCAAGACGTGGGGCCGCCTTCCCCGGCCGGCTACCTCTCTGGCCGGCTGCACGAAGGCAGCCCAGCCCTAAAATCCTCATGAAGAAAACCATGAGAGGGACGACTCCAAGGAGCCGGCCACGAGAAGGTCGACTCCAAGAAGCCGGCCCCCCAGCAAGCGGCCGAGATCATGTCCTCAAAGTTTGCACCCACATAACGGCGATGAGATGGGGCGTGGCTACAGTAAAGCCTGCCACCCCGAATCCCGAAACGTGCATGGCCACAGAGCGTCGTACGGGGCGGCCATTGCCCGTCCGGTGCGGCACTGTTGCCAAGTTGGCCATGACGTCACCCACGGCAAGCTGTTAGTACGATCCGTGGGTGGTGGGCCCCCTCAGTCGGGGAGATGCCTAAAGGCGGCCAGGCCTCTCCCAGTCGGCCTGGGGAGTGGCCGACTCCCAGTAGTCGGCTAGTTCACTTCCTCGAAGGAGGAACCTCATTAAGGAGATAAGGCGAGGTAAGGCTACAGCAAAAAGCTGCCCGGCGGTAGCACTGTAGCCATGCTTACCACGACAAAGCCCCCGTCACCGGAGGCGAGGCAACAGTAACCAGCCTCCGACAAGACCCCCGAGCGGTGAGACCGGCCTGTCGACCAGAAGGCCGGCAGCCGGCAGGGTCCATCGGTCGGTGGGCCCATCGGCCAGCGGAGAAGCCGGCCAGCATAGACATAGACGGCTGGGGCCCGCGCCCAGCCAGATTACCATTGTACCCCAGGGGGGTAGGCCTATATAAACCCCGCAGGGCACCCATGCAGGGGGATCCTTTTTGAATAGTTTTAGACACCGCATTAAGGGAAGAAGCGGGCAAACCTTGACCTTCTTCATCCTTTCACCGAACAGCTCAAGGAGCCTCTTGTAGCTACTTGTTGATCTAGTGACTATGCGGAAACCCCGCAGAGCAGCTGTAGGGGTGTTATCTCCACGGAGAGCCCTGAAGATGGGTAAGATTCGCCGACATGCAAGTCTTCGCGTTATCCCGTTTCCAGGCACCGGCGATGTCTTATTGGCTCCCATAATGATAAGCCACCCGTTGGCATATGTCGCACCAACCACACAGCATTTGGCGCCCACCGTGGGGCCAGGTGCACCGTCGTCCGGAGACCTAATCTCGACGGGAACCCTTTTCCTTCCCAGCGTGCATGGCCAGCCCGGCTCGCTCGATGGCGTTTGCCCCGACGCGCTGCAAGGCGACGTCGACGCCTCCACGGCGAGCTGCCTCGCCGATCTTCTTGGCGAGGCTCGCATCTCCGACGAGCTCGCATCCGACGTGGGCACAGGCTGCCCCGAGAGCCACCTCGTCAGCCTCCTCGACCAACTCCACGTCTCCGGCGAGCTTGCCGGGGACTTGGAGTCGGTTGGCTCCACCGACCCGATGCTTGTCGACTCCGACACGGCATCGCTTGACGCCTTCCCCTCCAACGTGGTAATCATCAACGGCCCTCTTCCTCAAGCCGACAGCAACGGCATCGGCATCACCAAGGTACTGGTCATCAGCCACGGTGCCGCCTCTAGCAAAAACGCCCACGACGCCCTGTAGACGGCGCTGTGCGACTTGTCCGCCCCATCCCGGCTGACGCCGACGCCGAGACGCTGGAGGCGTGCCGCCTCGCCCTCGTCGCGGAGGGCCAGAAGCTAGCTTCCATGAGACGCCTCACCGAGGCTCACCAGCGCGAAGTCGACTGCGCCGCCTTCGGCACGCCGCCTCCCGACGGGCCGAGCCGCGTCGGCATCGTCAAGAAACATGGCGTGGCTATCGCCGACCTGCTGGGAGCAGACCGCCCAGTCTATGCCATGCCTCTCGAGAACCTACGCGCTGCCCAGGCGGCCATGGACGAGCTGAATGGACTAGGGCCCGACGAGCTCCCCTACATGACCAGACGCATCCAACAGCTAATCGACGCGGCCACAGAGCGGCATGAAGCCAGTGTCCGCGCCAAAAGTCCTCCCCCATGCCGAGAGCACGGTGCGACGTCCCGAACACCGACTACGGGCAACACCCGCGCAAGGAAAGAAAAGGAGCCGGCAGCCGGCCGCAGCCGAACTCGAATCTCCATCGAGCGTGACGCAGAAGGCCATCCTCGAGCTGTGGAATGGCGGGGCGACCCGCCTCCTCCTCCGCCTCGCGGGGAGAGATATCCTACTCCGCCGCCTGTCACGCATCCGACTCTCAGCGGCCGGCTGGGCCGCCGCGAAGGAGTCGGCGAGAATGACGCCCGCCACCGGATCGACCGCCTAGCGCGATCCCTGGCTCTGGAAGAAGAAGATGATGTCGGCCCGCCTTGCTTCGGCCCTCGCATCCACGACGAGCCCTTCCCCAAAGGGTTCTCGCTCCCAAGAGACACGCCCAAGTACAACGGCTCCGTGAAGCTGGAAGATTGGTTGATTGACTACTCCACTGTGGTTAGCATCGCGAACGGCAACAGGCGTGTTGCCTTGAAGTATGTCGCCCTCATGCTCCAAGGCACGGCGCACACCTGGCTCAACAGCCTCAAGCCTTACAGCATCAACAGCTGGCTAGACTTCACAGAAGCCTTCATTCGTAACTTCACCAGCACCTACAAGCGGGCTCCCAAGCCCCGACAGCTCTCCTTGTGTGTACAAGGGCCCAATGAATCAACCCGCGACTACCTCACGCATTGGGCCGAGCTCCGCAATTCCTGCGAAGGGGTGCACGAGGTTCAAGCTATAGAGTATTTCATCGCCGGGTGCCGAGAAGGCACCCTCCTCAAGCACCGACTCCTCTGCGCCGAGCCGACTACCCTCGACGAGCTGCTGATCATAGCTGATAAATATGCCACGGCCGATTCCTCAATGCAGACCGAGCTCCGAGTAGACGCCTCTGGGAAGGTGCTCGCTTCGAGTCCCAAGACGCCGGCAGGAGACTCCAACCGACGCCCGTACCACAACGACCACAAGCGCAAGGCTCCCGTGCCTCCTTCCACTAGTCGGCAGGTGGCCACAGTCGAAGACGAACAACCCGAAGGGCAGCCCACGCCCAAGAAGCAGAAAGGCAACAGGTGGGCTTGGCAGCCGGCTTTCTCCTACGAGCAAGCACTTGATGCCCCCTGCAAATTCCACAGCGGTGCGAAGCCTTCAAACCACACGACCCAAAAATTCCACTGGCTCACGCGAATCTCCAAGGGCGAGGGGATAGCGCCGCCTCCGCCTGCTGGTCAGGCGCCTCCGGCCCCTCCGCAGTCGGCCGCTCGACCAGCAGTCGGGGCTGTTCAAGACGAGTTCCCCGACGAGCATGCCGCCTACGTCGTCTTTACAAGCCAACCAGAAGATCGGTGTAGCCGGTGTTGACAGCACCAAGAAGTCAACGCAGTCGCCTCCAACAACCCCGAGTTCATGCACTGGTCTGACAGGCCTATCAACTGGAGTCGGGCCTATCACCCAGAGGTGATGCCGTCTCCCGGCTCTTATGCATTGGTCTTGGACGCCACCCTAGCAACAGAAAGGCGAGCTGACCGTTTTCCCGCATGCTGATACATGGTGGGAGCAGCATCAACATACTGTACCATGACACCATGGAGAAGCTGAGCATCAAGACAAAGCAGCTCATGCCTAGTCGAACTATGTTCCATGGCATCGTACCCGGCCTGTCCTGCTCCCCAATCGGCAAGATCAAGATAGATGTCCTCTTCGGGGATAAGGATCATTTCCGCCGAGAGGCAGTATGGTTTGAGGTAGTGGATTTGGAGAGCCCTTACCATGTGTTGCTTGGCCGACCTGCTTTGGCTAAGTTCATGGCTGTACCCCACTATGCCTACCTCAAGATGAAGATACCAAGTTCCAAGGGCATCATCACCATAGCCGGAGACTACAAGAAATCCTCCGAGTGTGCGGCAGCTAGTAGCCGGCTGACCGGGTCCCTCGTGATTGCCGAAGAAAAGAAGATACTGGATCGATTCGTGGCCATGGCCGGCAAGCAGTCGGCCCTGTCCCCTGACCCAAAGGAGTGTGATGCCCAAGGATCTTTCCAGCCGGCCAAAGAAACAAAGAAGATACCGCTGGACCCGGAGCATCCAGAAAGGTTCGCCACCATCGGGGCAAACCTAGACAGCAAATAGGAAGGCAAGCTCGCCGATTTCCTCCGTGAGAATCGGGACATCTTCGCATGGTCCCCCAAGGACATGCCGGGTGTTCCGAAGGAATTCGCCGAGCACAAGCTACACGTTCGAGAAGGTGCAAAACCAGTCAAACAGCCCCTCCGCCAACTATCGGTAGAGAAGAGAAGGATTGTAGGAGAAGAGATAGTCTGGCTTTTGGCAGCCGGCTTCATTATGGAGGTTTTCTTTCCAGAGTGGCTCGCCAACCCGGTCCTCGTGCTAAAGAAAAATAACAAGTGGCGCATGTGTATAGACTACACCAGCCTCAACAAGGCCTGCCCCAAAGATCCCTTCGCCTTGCCAAGGATTGATCAAGTGATAGACTCCACAGCCGGATGCGAGCTATTGAGCTTCTTGGATGCTTACTCAGGCTACCACCAAATAAAGTTGGATCCAGCCGACCGCTTGAAGACCGCCTTCATCACACCATTCGGAGCTTTCTGCTACCTGACTATGACATTCGGCCTGAGAAATGTCGGTGCCACTTTTCAGCGTTGCATGCAGAAATGCCTTCTCAAGCAGCTCGGCAGAAACGCCCACGTCTATGTAGACAATATTGTGGTGAAGACGGAGAGGCGCGGTACCTTGCTGGAAGACCTCAAAGAGACATTTGAAAACTTGCACCGGTTTCAGATCAAGCTCAACCCCGAGAAATGCGTGTTTAGAGTACCAGCCGGCCAACTTCTAGGCTTCCTGGTCTCCGTACGCGGCATCGAATGCAACCCAGTGAAGATCAAGGCCATAGAGAGAATGGAGATTCCCACCAAGCTACGAGACGTCCAGAGGTTCACCGGATGCTTGGCTTCCCTGAACCGCTTCATAAGACGTCTCGGAGAGAAAGCCCTCCCCCTCAACCGACTCATGAATAAGTCCACTCACTTTGAGTGGAACAACCAAGCAGACCAAGCTTTCCACGAGCTAAAGAAGATGCTGACCATGCCGCCTGTCTTGGCGGCGCCGACTGAAAAAGAGCCCATGCTCCTTTACATTGCCGCTACTAGCCGGGTGGTCAGCACAGTTATCGTGGTCCAGCGCCCAGAAGAAGGCCGAGCTCAACTGGTCCAGAGGCCGGTGTATTATTTAAGCAAAGTATTATCCACCTCGAAGCAGAACTACCCACACTACCAGAAGATGTGCTACGGTGTGTACTTCGCCGCCAAGAAGCTCAAGCCCTACTTTCAAGAGCACCCCATCATGGTCGTGTGTACTACCCCGCTCGTTGAGATCATAGGCAGCCGGGATGCATCCGGCCGGGTGGCAAAATGGGCCATTGAGCTTGCTCCCTACACGATCTTCTACCAGCCCCGCACCGCCATTAAGTCCCAAGCACTGGCCGACTTCCTCGTCGACTGGGCCGAAACCCAGTATCTGCCATCGGCCCCGACTCCACTCATTGGCGGATGCACTTCGATGGGTCCAAGATGCACACCGGTTTGGGAGCCGGCATCGTCCTCACCTCTCCCAAGGGCGACAAGCTCAAATACACACTGCAAATTCATTTTGCCGCCTCCAACAATGTGGCCGAGTACGAGGCGGTCATACACGGGCTCCGGCTAGCCAAAGAGCTCGGCATCCGCCGGATCCTGTGCTATGGCGACTCGGATTTGGTGGTCCAGCAGTCATCTGGAGACTGGGACGTCAAGGACACGAACATGGCGAGCTACCGCTTCCTCATTCAACAAATCAGTGGATATTTTGAAGGATGCGAGTTCCTTCATGTACCACGGGCTGACAACGTGCAGGCAGATGCCCTGGCACGAATAGGCTCCACCCGGCAAGCTATACCAGCCGACGTTTCTCTCCAATGCCTCCTCAAGCCGTCTATAAAGCCGTCTCCTAAATCTGATTCCATCTTCGTATCGCCTGACCCCGACGCAGTCGAATCCGACTTGAGGAACCAAGCAGGCGGCTCGGGGACTTCGATAGGCGGCCTGAGGACTACCATAGTCGCACCCGGCTCGGGAACTTCGGAACTCGGCCCGGGGGCTACTGCAGCCGGCCTGGGGACTGCATCGACACAACAGGCGGTGGCCGACTCCAACTCTTCACCCCCCAGCCCACCCGCCCTGGTCACAGTAGCAGTTTTGACAGCAGAAGAAGTCACAGCTCCATCATGGGCCTAGCCCATCCTCAACTTAGTAAACAGAGAGTTGCCAACTAACGAGATCTCGGCAAGACAAGTCCAACGCCGAGCCGGAGCATACACAATAGTAAACTGAGAGCTTGTTACGCGCAGTGTCACTGGAGTTTTCCAGCGCTGCGTCGAGCCAGAGAAGGGTATAGCAATCCTCAAGGACATCCACCAAGGTGAATGCGGCCACCACGCGGCCTCAAGATCACTCGTTGCCAAAGCTTTCCGCCATGGATTTTTCTGGCCGACTGCTTTGGATGACGCAAAGGAACTAGTCAAACACTGCAAAGGGTGCCAAGTTTTCAGTTCCAAGCAACACCTGCTGGCTTCTGCACTCAAAACCATCCCCCTCACCTGGCCTTTTGCCGTCTGGGGGCTGGACATGGTGGGCCCATTCAAGATGGCACGCGGCGGCATGACACATCTGCTCATCGCGGTGGACAAATTTACCAAGTGGATTGAAGCAAAGCCGATCAAGAAGCTGAATGGGCCGACTGTTGTGATGTTCATCACAGATATAACAACCCGGTACGGCATACCGCACAACATCATCACCGATAATGGTACAAATTTTGCAAAGGAAGCACTGCACGTTTCTGCGCAACACACGGCATCCGGCTGGACCTAGCATTCGTTGCCCACCCGCAGTCAAACGGCCAGGTCGAGCGAGCAAACGGCCTCATCCTCTCCAGCATCAAGCCCTGACTTGTCGTGCCACTGGAGCATTCGGCCGGCTGTTGCGTCGATGAGCTGCCGGCCGTCCTCTGGAGTTTGCACACTATCCCAAACAAATCAACCAACTTCACCCCTTTCTTCCTTGTATATGGTGCCGAGGCGGTCGTCCCAACTGACATCGAGTTTGACTCACCTCGGGTCACCATGTACACGGAGGCGTAGGACAAGGAAGCACGTGAAGATGGCGTCGACCTGCTGGAAGAGGGCCGGCTGTTAGCCCTCAGCCGGTCCACCATCTATCAGCAGGGTCTGCGCCGCTACCACAGCCGGAAGGTCAAGCCAAGATCCTTCCAAGAGGGCGATCTTGTGCTCCGACTGATCCAACGAACAGCCGACCAGCACAAGCTCTCGGCCCCTTGGGAGGGCCCCTTCGTCATCAGCAGAGCGTTAAGCAATGACTACTACTACCTAATTGATGCGCAGAAGCCGAAGGCACGCAAGAGAGATGATTCCGGCAAGGAGTCGGAACGACCATGGAACGCCAATCTCCTCGGAAGATTTTACAGTTAAAAAGCAGTATGTACCACGCTACCTTTTGTACTAAGTACGAGACAAAGGGTCCACCGAGGAGCACTCGGGGACTACCCTCTTTTATCTATGAATGATGAATATCATGCCTATGAATATGTTACTACATTCGCTTTTTTCGTCCGGCACCGGGTTCGACCAGTCGGCCCGGGGACTCGCCGCCTCAAGTTATATCTAAATTTTTGACTGCAGTCAAACAAGTAGTGTGCCGGCACCCAAGCCCCCTCTTGCGAAAAGTCGCAGCTCGAAGAATCGACTATCCGACTGGCAAGAGCCAAGGGCAGGAAAGGATGCCCACACGAAAAACGGCTAAGGACTAACGAACTTATATAACGCGAGCCAGCCTCCCGCCCTGCCAGCCGGCTACCAGAGCAGCCGGCTGGCCGGCTTCCTGTTCACCTTGCTGCAATCTAAGAAAGCTCGAGTACTTGCCTTCCCCAAACAACCAAGTCCTTCTCCAGCCACAGACTGCAGAGCAGCTGTCCGGCTGGGAAGGCGGTGGCCAAGGGAAGGCAGCAAAGGAAAAAGCCAAAAGGATGAAAAGCAAACATGAACGGAAGCCAAACACATGCATGATTATATTTACATAAAAGGCCTTCAAAAGGCCAGCATTCAACATAGTCTGAATACACCCTCAGTGGGTGGAACTGCGCAAATTTAATAAAAGTTGTTCAAAAGAGTAACAAGCAGGAAGGCAAGGACGGCGGATCAGGCCAAGGGAACGACGGGCGAGTCGGGCAGGTTGGTGGAGTCGTCAGTGCCGGCTGGAGGAGTGACGGGCTGACGAGTCTCGGCATCGTTGCTGGAGGCACGATCAGGCTGAGGCGGGCTGGTCGCTTCGCTGTCTGGCACAACGTCTTCACCATCCTCCCCCTCTTCCCCTTCGCCCTCATAGCTGGAAGCAATCTCCTCCGCCGAGTCCTCACCTTCTGTCAGGTTCAGCCCGAACCACTCCTCCGGCTGAACGACACCGGCATCATCCACCTCAGGGGCAAAGGCACTGGTGTCGGTGTACTCGACGATCGCCGAGGCGCGCTGGACGATAGCCAGCCGCACCGCCTCCAGCTCCTCGTCATCCTCATGCCGCCAGGTGCTCAGCTGGTCCAAGTTCAGCCCAGGATACCAGGCTCGGACGAATTCCAGCGCCCGCCCAGCGCAAAAAACCGGGCCACTGGCGCCTTCCAAGCCTCGAAGCGGCCGACTGCGACCTCCAGCCAGTCGGCGGTCCGACTTGGAGTGCGGGGACCGCCTCGCCAGGCTAGAGGGCGGCCAGCACTTGTGCCCCGGCGCGTTGAAGACGGGGGAGCATGCGGTGGGCCGGCTGCAGGCGGGCTTGAAGCGCCAGAAGCTGCTCCTCAAGTGACCGGCTGGCACCCGGTGCGATCTCGGCCCCCGCCTGCCGTCACGCATCATGATAGGCCTCGATGGCTTGGGTAGCGACAGCAGAGTAACCGGGAAAGTAATCTGCACAAAGAAGAAAGCAATAGCAGAAAGTCAAAAGACGAGTCAAATGGCAGGAGGCAGGCAAAGAAACGAAGAAGAAGGCGGCCTACCGTCGATTAAGTCCTCCACCCGGCTGTAGCCTTGAATCAGCACCTACCTTGCCTCGGCCCAGTTCGCCGCCTCGGTCTCATATTCGGCTTTGAGGGCGGCCTCTCTGTCCCGCGCCGTCTTCAGGGCCGCATTGTGGCTCTCCTCCTGGTCGGCTAGTTTCTTGGCCAGGCGATCACGCTCTAGAGCCAGGGCGGCGCACTCGGCCTCCTTGGCGCGAAGGGCGGTCTGGGATTCGCTTAGCTGGCCCCTCAGGTCAGCATTGGCCCCTACAGTTATGAAGAAAGAAGTCGTCAGGAAAAGATCCGACCCGACTGCTCAGCAGTCGGCTTGAATCTCGGGGACTACACCCAGTGGGTGCGCTGACGTGCCCCCACTTGAGACAAAAGACGAAGCACTTACTCCGGCTCTCGGTCAGATTGGTGGCTTTCTGATTCAACTCCTGGGCCTGGGAGTTGAAGGCAGCTGCGCGGAGGTTATGATACTCCTGCAGATAAGATAAGAGACGCGAGTAAGAACAAGACGGCAATCGAAGTCTACCAAGAAGTTCCAAGCCGCCTGCTCAGCAGCCGACTCAGAACTCTTGGACTACACCCAGTGGGTGCGCTGACACGCCCCCACGGAAGAAATCAGGAGCAATCAACGAAAAGCGGGAGGACTCACCCGGATCACCGTGCGCGTCGTGAGAAATTCTTGAGTATACTGCTTCAGCGCGGTAGCTTGGGCCTGAAGCCGGTTCCGGACGTCCTGCGCCGCCACGTTCAGCACGGCCATCCCGCCGCCCGGCGTCCACCCGGACGAGCTATCGCTGGCCGCTTCCAGGTCCTTGGCCGACGAGTTGGCGCCCGCAGTTTTTTGCGGATCCGGCACCGAAGTCGCCTTCCCCGCGCGATGACGAGATGGCGACGAGACCACCAAATCCGCCCCCACAGTCAGCTCGCCTCCAGCCGGCTCCACGAGCGGCGCATCGGGCCGGCCTCCTTGGCCCGTTCCAGTCGGCAGCAACGATGCTGCCTCCCTCTCCATCGCCGGTTGGCCGTAGCCGACCTCCTCCGTCGGGGGCACTGGGATGTCAGGAGCCGCGGTCCGGAGGGGGATGACGAGCTACGGAGGCTGGTTTTGCAGGGCCTACGCCTCCTTCTCCGTGGCCGCGGCCTCCGCCTGGGCCTTGGCAGCCGCGCCGGCTCGCGCCTCCGCCTCCTGAGTCGCCCTCCGCTCCTCCGCCTCCTGCTCCTCCCGCGCCTCCCACGCGTTTCGCTCCGTCGCCTCTAGGAGATCGGCGCGGGGATCCACACGGCGGGAGCTTGAGGACCCTCCCGCGGGTCCGACTATGGAGGCGACAGGGGCCCGTTCGAGAGAAAGTGGGGCCCTGTCTGATAAGTCAAGAAGAAGGCTTAGAAGAAAATCAACCGAAGAAGAAATAGAAAGGCGTAAGAAAAACGACACTTACGCCGAAACCGCCTGCGGCTGCTTCACCACCTTGCAGAAGCGGGCTGCCTTCGCGGCCACTTCTTCCTGCTTGGTCGCCGCCGCAGTACTCTTAGGCTTCTTAGGCTGACTGCCGAAGTGGGTCGACCTGGCCCGGTGTTTCTGCGCGCCACCATGAGCAGCCGGCGCG
Source organism: Triticum dicoccoides (assembly GCF_002162155.2). Lineage (NCBI taxonomy): Eukaryota > Viridiplantae > Streptophyta > Magnoliopsida > Poales > Poaceae > Triticum > Triticum dicoccoides. Next base: position 503,656,169 of record NC_041384.1, read on the forward strand.
GCAGATGGGCCCGCGCCTTGATGATCGGGCGCCGGTCGGCGGTGCGGAATGACCTCGGCCTCGACATCATCTGGCCAGTCCTCGAGGGCGGCCCTGTGATGGCCTGGCTTATTAGGGATGATAGACTACTCATATCAATAAGGAATTCCTTCTTTTCTGGGAGCCCATTCAGACAGAACTCCAAAGTTAAGCATGCTCAACTTGGAGTAGTGTCAGGATGGGTGACCGACCTGGAAGTTGCTCCCAGGTGCGCATGAGTGAGGACAAAGTGCGCAGAAAAGACTAGTATTGATCTGTGGGGCCAGTCTAGATCCCGCCAGGAGTAACGACCACCGGCGGGTGTGTCCGGGGCGTTACAAGTTGGTATCAGAGCCGACCCTCGCGGTTACACGGATGTTTGTGGACATGTGCGCGGTCATGTTGTTCATGACGTTTGTGACCCGTCGTGGCACACGGCATGGTACATGTAGTGGACTGGATGCACAGACGTATGTGCCAAGAGGGAACGTTTCTGTGGCCCGACGAGGACGTCGGTTCCTCTGAGTGGGGGTGTATGTGATGGCCTGGCTTATTAGGGATGATAGACTACTCATATCAATAAGGAATTCCTTCTTTTCCGGGAGCCCATTCGGATAGAACTCCAAAGTTAAGTGTGCTCAACTTGGAGTAGTGTCAGGATGGGTGACCGACCGGGAAGTTGCTCCCGGGTGCGCACGAGTGAGGACAAAGTGCGCAGAAAAGACTAGTATTGATCTGCGGGGCCAGTCTAGATCCCGCCAGGAGTAACGACCATCGGCGGGTGTGTCCGGGGCGTTACATAACTCTAGCCTGGTTCCCAAAGTCTCATGCAACTGATTCCAAAACCTTGAAGTAAAGTGGGTTCCTCTATCTGATACAACGGTCCTCGGAACTCCATGCAGACATACAATCCCGGTCATATATATCTTTGCCAACTTAGCCCTGGTGTAAGTGGTCTTAACTGGGATGAAATGTGCTACCTTCATCAAACGATCGACTACAACCCATATCGAGTCATATCCTGAACGAGTCCTGGGCAATCCCATGATAAAGTCCATGCCTAGTTTATCCCACTTCCATTCAGGTATCAGCAATGGCTGTAGCAATCTAGCTGGCTTCTGATGTTCTGCCTTCACTCTCTGACATACATCACAGACTGCTACATGCTCCGCAATATCCTTCTTCATTCTGGTCCACCAGAAACTATCCTTCGAATCCAGATACATCTTGGTATTTCCTAGGTGAATCGAATACGGCAAATCATGGGCCTCTTGCAGAATCAACTTCCTGATCTCCGGATCATGAGGCACATAAATGCGGTCCTCAAACCATAAGGTATTGTGCTCATCCTCACAAAATCCTTTAGCCTTTCCTTTGCTCATTCTTTCCTTTATCTCGGCAATCTCCGTGTCCGTCTTCTGAGCTTCTCAGATCTTATCCATCAAAGTAGACTGAATCTCCAATGCTGCTAGATAACCTCTCGGAACTATTTCCAAACATAGCTCACAAAGATCCTCTGCTAACTCCCTGGGTAATCCTCCGGTCATGAGTGTGTTGACATGACTCTTGTGGCTCAGCGCATCGACTACTACGTTAGCCTTTCCAGGATGATAATGCAACTTCATATCATGATCCTTAATGAGCTCCAACCATCTCCTCTTCCTGAGATTCAACTCCTTCTGCGTGAAGATATACTTCAAACTCTTGTGATCCGTGTACACGTCACAATGGTTTCCGATGAGAAAATGTCTCCATGTCTTCAACGCATGCACTACGGCTGCTAACTCCAAATCATGGGCAGCATAATTCAACTCATGGGGTTTAAGCTGTCGTGAGGCATATGAGATAACTCTTCCCTCCTGCATAAGCACTGCTCCAAGTCCTCGACGAGAAGCGTTGCAATACACCTGGTAATCCTTGCATTGATCTTGGAGAATCAACACTGGAGCTGTAACCAAGCGTTTATTCAACTCTTGAAAACTGGCCTCACATTCCTCAGTCCATTTGAACTTGGTGTCCTTCTTCAACAACTCCATCATGGGCTTTCCAATCTTCGTGAAATTTTCAATGAACCTCATGTAGTATCCTGCGAGTCCAAGAAAACTCCGGATCTCTCCAACTGACGTGGGTGCTTCCCAATTTGTCACAGTGATGACCTTGGTAGGGTCTATGGCTATTCCTTCTCCGGGTATAACATGTCCGAGGAATCCAACTTCCTTCAACCAAAACTCACACTTGCTGAACTTGGCATATAGCTGATGTTCTCTGAGCTTCCCAAGTACCAAATGCAAATGCTCCTTATGCTCCTCTTCTTTCTTCGAGTAGACCAGAATATCGTCAATGAACACCACGATGAACTTATCCAAAAACTCCATAAACACCTTGTTCATCATGTTCATAAAATAGGCAGGTGCATTAGTTAGGCCAAATGACATAACGGTATACTCATATAGCCGTACCTTGTGGTAAAAGCTGTCTTAGGTATATCCTGCTCTCGAATCTTCTAGTGGTACCCTGATCGCAGATTGATCTTGCAAAACACCTTAGCTCCTTGCAGCTGGTCAAACAAATCGTTGATCATCGGCAGTGGGTACTTGTTCTTGATCGTCACCTCATTCAATCCATGATAATCAACAATCATCCTCAATGATCCATCCTTCTTCTCCACTAGAAGCACTTGTGATCCCCAAGGTGACGAGCTTGGGCGAATATAGCCTGTATCCAGTAACTCCTTTATCTGCTTCTTAATTTCCTCTAAATCCTTAGCGGGCATCCTGTACAGTCTCTTAGATATTGGCCTTGTGCCTGGCAAAAGCTCAATCAAAAACTCAATGTCTCTATCCGGTGGCATGCCTGGCAACTCTTCTGGAAATACATCTAGGAAGTCCTTCACCACTAGTACTTCCTCCTGTACAACTCTTCATAAGGAATTCACTTGAGTCCTATTCGGCACATGTCGGGATACATACGTGATCCTTCTTCCTTCTGGGGTGGTAAGCAGAATCGACTTACTGGCATAGTCAATGTTCCCTCCATACTTCGATAACCAATCCATGCCTAATATCACATCCAGTCCTTGTGACTCCAATACTATTAGGTCTGAGGGGAACACGTAGCTACCAATCCTTAATGGTAACCGATCACACCATAGGCTAGCCATATACTCTGCTCCTGGTGAGGTTACTAACATGGGTGTCCTAAGGGCTTGGGTTGGAAGTTTAAACTTATCCACAAATCCCCTTGCTATGTATGAATGTGATGCACCGGTATCAAAAAGAACGATTGCAGTAAATGAATTATCCATAAACTTACCTATTACTGCATCCGATTGCGCTTCAACCTCCTCCACGTTCACGTGGTTCACTTGTCCCCTGTTGAAAGGGTTGGGCTTCTTCCCAGAGCTTCCATTGCAATTGCCATTCTTTGCTTCAGAACACTCCGTGGCATAATTTCCACTCTTCCCGCACTTGAAACAAGTAATGTGACTTAGATCCTTCTTAGCAGGCATTGCTAGGTTGGAACGGTTCTGACCATTGCTTCCTCCATTACCATTCCCATTCCTGGGGCCACTATGGTTGTGCGAAATCCCTCCATTGTGGTTGTGACCACCATGGTTATGTTGAAGGGGCCCTCCCAAGTTCTGGGTAAAACGGGGCCTCTGCTGAGCTCCAGAATTATACTTCCCTTGTCCATACTTCCTCTTGTGGTTGTCAATCTGTTGCTGTTTCCCTTCAATCATGAGAGCCCTATCTACCAACTATTGGTAGTTAGTAAAAGTTGCCACCATCAATTGCATGCTTAGCTCATCATTCAGTCCTTCCAAAAACTTTTCCTGTTTAGCTGCATCCATAGCAACATCATCTGGGGCATAACATGCTAGCTTACTAAAGTCATCCACATAGTGGCGAACGGTGCGTCCTCCTTGGCGTAAGTTGCGAAACTCGCGCTTCTTCATGGCCATAGCTCCTGTTGATACATGGGCAGTGCGAAAAGCATGATGAAACTGGTCCCATGTAACAGTGTCGATGGGGTAAGTGGCTGTGAAATTCTCCCACCATGATGCTGCGGGTCCATCAAGCTGATGTGCGGCAAAATGCACTCTCTCCGCATCTGTGCATCCTACAGTGGTCAACTCCCTTCCAATCTTGCGGAGCCAATCATCTGCAACTATCGGCTCGGTGCTACTGGAGAACACCAGCGGATTCAGCCTTAGAAAACGGGCTAAGTGATCAACATGTGGTGGTGGTGGGTTGTTGTTGTTGTTTCCCTGATTCTGATTCTGGACTAGTATCCGCATCAATGCATTCTGCTGCTGGATCAACTGAGTGAGCTCCGGTGGGAAAACAAATCCATTTTCGTGTCCCGGAGGCATCTGATGGGTTTAGAAAAGATGAGAAAACAAAATAGAATGAGGTCTAGGGGAAAACAATACCCATATGCACATGAGACAAACACAAACATATCACTTCAATCAATTCAAACAAGGCATACAATCGGTCTGACTATTGTTACAAAAGTGCTCGGACTAAGCTATATACATGGGGGAATACTACTACTGATACGATGGTCGACTAGAAAAATTGATCGGTGGAAGACTCCATAATATCTGCTCTAGCTTCATCAATAAAGTCATCATCGCTATCGTCGGGGTCCGAGTCGGTGTCGTCGATGATGATGTAGTTCTCCGGGCAAGTGGAATCGTCGTCTTCTCCTCCTGGCGCGGGGTCTCCCATAAATACTCCTAACTTCCTTGTCAGATCGTCATTCTTCTCCACTAGTATAGTCATTTCCTCCTCGTATCAATCGCGTGTATACTTGAGTTCTTCCTCCAACTCCGTGATCCTAGTCATTGCCTTCTTCAGATCTATCATGCCTGCGCACATCTGGTTCTCTTAGCGACGAATGTGCTGGTTCAACTCTTGGATGAAAGTTGCAATAGATTTATCCTTCCTGGTGCTGATTATCTCCCATTGCTCATCTTGGCAACCACAAATCTGGTAGATAGTATCCTTCAGATCCTTGTGCTAAACTTCTCCAATGCGTCCCATGGTGACGTGGGCTGCCATGCTCTTTCCTAGACTCCAGGTTGGCGCATGAAAGGAAAACTCTATGGGCTCAGTGACTGGCATGAACGTCCTTCCTGGAACTTGAACTCGAATCATCCAACGCTCCTCTTCTGGTAAAGTGGCGTTGTAGGTCCTGGTGAAGCTTGGTATTCCAATGTTCAGGTATCTAGTAAGTTCCTTCAAGTGTTGTCCAAAATGTGTATCTTCATCCGGTTGAGTGAACTTGTTCCTTGCATCCGCCATCCTAAATAGTAGAAAAGGGAGAGGAGTCAGAAATGAGAAGAGAGTAGTGATCTAGGGTTTTAGCTTAGTGGTCGTGTCCTACAGTCAGCGTGTGCTCTGATACCATCTTGTAGCGACCAGACCTCAAACAGTTTGATCTCTGTGCATCAGTGCCATCCCTAGATGGGTAATGCTGACACACGCAGTACTTGACAATTTATAACAGAGTAGCAATCACACACAGATTACACCGAATGTCTCAAAAGAGAACTTATTACAATAAATATGGCTTAAGGCCATCTAAAACAATAACAGTGGAAGGCTTGGAAGATAAAATGAGTCCATCAAATCCAACGGCATCACTGAGTGAAAGACAACGACCTATGGCTCCTTACTCGTCATCTGAAAAGTCTGCAAGATGAACGTTGTAGCCCGAAACGGGTCAACACATGGAATATGCTGGCAATGTAACACAAGAGAGTAATGAACAGAATAGTTGCTATCACTACATGCATATTTGGCTGGTGGTAAGCTCTATGGTTACAATTTTGCATAAAGCCAATTTTTCCCTACAACAAAGGAATAAATTTATTTAACTATCATGGTGGTTGTTAAACATTGAGAAGGTTCCTCCAACTCAATCCCAATTAAGCATCATCATTAAACCCAATCAAATTTTAATAAGGGTGATTTGATCAACATAATAATCCAAGAACTAGATACTCAAAACGTCCATAACCGGGGACATGGCTAACCATGATTAGTTTATACACTCTGCAGAGGTTTGCGCACTTTTCCCCACAAGACTCGAATACATCCATGGTCGGAGATTTGAGACACAGTCTTTCTGAAGCATTAACTCTCTACTCTGGATAGACAGTACCACCTACAACCCACTACATCTGCTAGTCCACCTCTTCGAGAGCTTCACACAACTTACTCAACAATGCCAGAGCCCATAATGGCTTGTGGTTGCACACGAAAGTTTCTGGCATGAATAATCTTATGATCCCTTTGAGCCTGGATGGCGGGCCGTAGGATGATCACACTGGTCCTCCGGGATATCCTAGGACAACACTGGGTTCTCCAGGTGCCCACAAGCAATCCACCCAGATGTATGTTTAAGTTGCCACCCTAAGTTGAACCATTAATTAACAAACTCACATCTATCATGAATACACTCAGACCCAATCCATGTCTACTAGCATAGCATAGAAATAAAAGCAATGTAGAAGTAACTCCCATAGGTTTGACAATAAGCAGGTGAATAGGTACTACCTCATCTACGTCCCAAAACCCACAAGTTAATCAAATCATAACCATGCAATTGTTTGAGGATTGATCTAATGCAATAAAATAGGGTAGTAAAAAGGTATGATCAAAGTGTTACTTGCCTTGCTGATGATTCGGGAAACCTAGAGACTCATAGTAGCACGCTTCGCACTCCGGGTACTCTATCGGAATCAAACAAGCATACAATAAGCACTCAACTAGAAGCACGATTAAAACACAAATAAGAAATCTAACCAGAAAGTTCAACTTAAGAACTCTGGTTTGCAAAAAGAATCAAACCAAACGAAGCAACGAAACTCAAACTGCGAAAGAAACAAGATCCGTTTACTAATATGGACTTAAGTCAAATTTTACTGTAGCAAAATCTTTTCAAGTTGGTTAAACAAAAAGAGGGCTCCGAGACGAAGATGTAGGCGCTTGAATCGCCCAATTCCGATAAATGAGCGAAAAGATAAACTAAAATGAAAATCGGGTCAGAAATCGCGATCGAAAATAATCGCGGAAAAACCGTGGAAAAAGAAAAAACTGACCAACAGGCTAACGAACGAATGTTCGCTGTCTGCGGTTAACGAGTGAAAACCGTTCGTTAAAACGTATGTACGGGCGTTCGCTAAATAACTAAACCAAAAAAAACAAAATTGATCTAAAAAATAACTGGGGTTTCTAAAAAAACCGAACGGTTTTATGACAAAAACTGGTGGCTACCTCGGTTCACGTGGCGGCGGCGGTCAACTCCGGTGGCGGGGTCGGTGGCGAGGGCGGCGGCGGCGGCGGCGACGCAGGGTCGCAGCGCAGCGGCGGGTGGCGGCGCGGTCGCGGGTTAGGGTTAGGGTTAGGGTTCGGTGCCGTCGGCGGGTGGGCTGGGGTGGGCTGCAGGATCGGCGGGGCGGCTTATAAAGCCTGGGGCGGTGGGAGTCCTAGTCGGGTACGGCCCGACTAAGTCGGTTGACCCTTAAAAAAAAGAAATTCCACGCAGAAAAACAAGGAAAGAAATACTAAATGGACTCCAAAAATCCTGAAATAAATTTTCCCCGTCCTCTAAAAATATAGCGGACAAGGTGAACATTTATTTGAGCCTATAATGCAATTTTGAAAAACGCATATTTTTCCTAATTCAAACAAAATAGCGATAAAACTCCGAATAAAATTCTTATTTGATTTTAATATTAAATCACCAATATTTCTTTATTTTGAGGAAGTCCTTTTATCCCCTCTCTTTTATTTTCATAAAAGAAATATTCGAAGAGAAAATAATTAAAATCAAACGATCCTCTTTTCAAAATTTGAGAAAACTCAAATATGAAAATTATGAAATCCCCAACTCTCTCCGTGAGTCCTTGAGTTGCGTAGAATTTCTAGGATCAAGCCAAAATGCAATAAAATATGATATGCAATGATGATCTACTGTATAACATTCCAAATTGAAAATTTGGGATGTTACAGTCAGAATATACGAGCCAAGTTCTATAATGAAAATTCCCACTAGTATATGAAAGTGATAACTCAAGAGACTCTCTATATGAATAACATGGTTCTACTCTGAAGCACAAGTGTGGTAAAAGGATAGTAACATTGTCCCTTCTCTCTTT